>NC_137820.1:62073576-62301163 GCF_963921795.1 Nannobrachium achirus | reverse complement strand
TCTCTCTCTCTCTCTCTCTCTCTCTCTCTCTCTCTGCACCCTCAGAGAAGAATAGCTCTCTTTCCTGTGACCCCCTCAGTCTCCTCCGTAGCCTTTTGCTACTGGCTACACTCACAATACATCTCTCTAATTAGCTTTGATCAGATTCAGAAAACGCTCCTCCATCTTATTCCAGTATCCCTGTCAGAAGTTAGAAAACTGAGATGTATTATGCATACCGTAGCCCCACGGCGCTCAAAAAAATAGCAGAGGTCCTCTCCCACCCACTTACTATAGCAGAGGACATTTAAAATAATGCACAAGGGATTAATAGAAGGAAGTATTGGGGTGAAAGAAAGGATTCACTGAACCGTTTCACCTGGTGTAAATAGAATTCAATAAAGAGCAGTGTTCTTGTGGTCGATCGTCCCTTTTAATTAGGTCCACTTTTTTAGTTTGTTGGCGCTGGTCGTTGGCGGTTTCTGCTGCTGTGTTGAAGTGCTGATAAACATTAATGTCACTGCTCTGAAGCTATAGGGCTGAATGTTCTGCAATGGAAAATGGATGTTAAAAACACGATGACTGCCAGGGGCCACAAGAGGCCGCTAAAGTGCCAGACATTTCTCCATAGGCCTTCGCTATAACATCCGGGTACCCAGGCAGAAGTGCATTGGGATTTCACTGTGAACAGTGTTATGAACGTGAACCGGATGAAGAGAGCTAACAGTTAGCTATCAGCTTTTTTTTTTTTTTGAAGCCCGATTTGAGGCTATTTGCCATAGGAACACAGTTCAGAGAAAAAGGTCTCTAAAGATGTGAGAATGTATTGGATTAGGCGGCGCGATGCGGTGGCGTTACCCGATTGCGGGCCGGTGGAAAGAGCTCGCGGTTTTCAGCCTGGATCAAAATTTAGACAGGGGCTTCGTCGAGGCCTAAGATTATTTAATTCATTTTATTAAAGAAACCGGAATTGTTCGGTTTTGGTACCTCGGATACGTCGCGCAAAAATAGAGTTTTTTTGGGGGGGCTCTAAACTTTATTCTAAACCATTTTCAATGGAATAAATTGTCGGAACAGTAGAATGGCTCGTTGGAAAGCGATGGACGAGCCAGGACCACCCACGTCTCTACAAGCAGCTCAGGGTAAGTAAAATAGCAAAAAAAAAAATGTATTGGATTGAAAAAAAGAACCGAAATTGTTCGGTTTTAGCACTAAAAGAGTTGTTAACAGTATGTATGTGGCAGCATACCACTGTCAGGTGGAAACCTTACACAGTACATATCCAAAACTGTTACTTTTCAGAAAAGGGGAAATAGAACCGCGTGTTCCAAAGTATAACTTTATTATTTAGTCACAACCTCTTGTTAATACTTTTAATTGGTTCCATATGTACATTTAATTAAAACCCACAGACACTCATAAACACTTTTTAAAATGTATTATTTATTATGTATTTCCTTTAGAGTGTATTTGTATTTCCTCTTTTCATTACCTCATTTTGTGTGACCTTTTGTGTCTTGTTCAAATGGGGTTTGATGCTGCTTTGGCAGACATGGCCCTGTGCAAACACATTTGAAAACCAAACCACGGTGATGGGCACCGTTGAAGATTTTTTTACTAGCCTACATACTGTACTTGTCTTTGACTTTCAAAGGGAGGTGCCGCACTAAATGGTGCTGTTGGTGTGTGTGTGTGTGTGTGTGTGTGTGTGTGTGTGTGTGTGTGTGTGTGTGTGTGTGTGTGTGTGTGTGTGTGTGTGTGTGTGTGTGTGTGTGTGTGTGTGCGCGCGTGCGTGCATGCGTGAACACACACCCACCTGTGTGTCAGTGTGAGATGTTTGATGTCTGGAAACAGTGATATTACTCTTGGGAAACGCTAAACACTCCTGCTTGAGGATCAGACACACAGCTGTTTGAAGACATGGATCCATAGATCCAGTGTGGATTGGCATGGGAGAACAAAGGGGAACAATGTGATGAAATAAAACCAGTGCTAGAACCTGGAACAATCTCTCTTTCTCTCTCTCTACCAATACCATGGCTCACTGGGGTGGATTTTTATGCCATGGCTACACAGAGCTGGACATTTCATATATCCAGGTTTTTCAGATATCCACATAGAAAAATATCTAGGTCCACACGGAGCTGGATATTTCATATATCCCGCTTTTTCAGATATCCACATAGAAAAATATCTAGGTCCACACGACAAAGATATCTAGGTCAAACAAGCACACACACAGTAAAGTCTTCAGAGATATCCGGGTTCCATGTCTACACGGATCCAGTGAATCGGATATTTTTCAATGTCTTCACTTTTATCCGGTTTAAAAAATATCCAGCTTCGCGGCTGAAATATCCAGCTTCATGTGGCTGCAAGCCCCAACAGCACAAAAAAATGTCTAGCTTCAGAAATATCCAGCTCTGTGTAGCCATGGCCTTAGTTGAAACCTTTTAATACTTGTTTGGAGGACCATGATAAAGACGTATGTATTTTGCAGGTCATGAGACCTTTAAAAGACAACTTTACCCATCTTCAAATGGTCCTCACTTAATGCTCATTATAATATGTTACCATTTCTGTCTGCCCCGTCTGTGTCTCAGAGGAGGCCTGTGGACCCGCCTACCAGTGACATCATCGATGTGGCATCCAAGCTAATAGAAGACTGCAGCTTGAGAGCATGCACAAATACATAATTTGTTAATAATATATGTTTTATAACTTAGTAACTGTAGTGAGTAAAAAGTACAATATTTGGCTCTGAGATGTAGTAGATTAGAAGTACAGTATGAATAAAATAGAAAAGCTGATGAAAGAGAGCGAGTACTTCCTGTGAAGTGGGCAGTCAGTATTTATGGATTATTGACAATTAGATCTTTTACAATATTGAACAGAGGGATATGACCACCCTGAGGGAATAGCAGCTCATATAGGGAGAGTGAAAGACAGAAGTATGGAGGAAGAGAATGGGAATGGGGGAAAGAGTAGGGGCGCAACAGTTACAGTTCATTGAAAACTGTAGCCTCTCGTACATCTATTGAATGCAGGCAGCGCTGTTTTCTTTACTTACATTGCATGTTACTTTGTTGGTCTGTATTTATGTGTAGCTTTATGGACATCACGTCTCATACGGTAGGCCAAGTTCATCTAGCGTAACATTTGTGGGGCACAGCAACCACAGACTACAGTCATTATAGTCCCTGCAGCTCGCTAAACTGCTGCAAATCCAAAGCACATTTACCAACACCACTTGCAGTATTTTATTTGTTAATAGGACAGTTTGTCCAGCCTTCTCAAGCATTTTAATTAGTTAGCAGGGTCATTATACAGGGAGGGAGGGAGAGAGAGAGATTGAGAGAGAGAGGTAGAGAGAGAGAGAGAGAGAGAGAGAGAGAGAGAGAGAGAGAGAGAGAGAGAGAGAGAGAGAGAGAGTCGGCAGTATGCTACCATCCAGGATTCAAACACCAGGACAAATGACAAATTAAAACTCACAGCATTCCCCATAATTTACAAACCCAAGACTGAGAAAATGCTATCAATGCCGCTTTGAAAATGCGTGGTTATGTGCAGGGGCGGCCCCTCTACCTCACAGACTCAATTGTGATGAAAAATATTTAAGGAATAAATAGCTAAAATATATATGAATATGTGAAAGACAATTGACTGACTTCTATGTAAACCATGCTAAAATCATACTTTTTATGCTGGAAAGCCTCACAAAAACCCTATCCGTTCACCTACAGTCCTTTGGATTTGGAGCCGGAAACTACCAATGATTTGGTCTGTTCAGTTATCCATAACCTAGGAACAAGGGAATCACGTTTGTCATATTAGTAGTACTAATAATGAATACTAATTAATTATTCGTAATTTAGTACTATTCATTATTGTTTGTTGCCTAAATTAATTAGCCCCTCCTCTAAAAAAGCCAACTCCCTCATAGCCCCGACAGTCACGATTTTCTGGAGCCGCCACTGGTTATGTGCATATATGGAAGTGGATGCAACGCCATGCACTGCACTGCTGCTCCATGGTCAATGATGTTGACCTCTGACAGGAATTATTTAACCATGTGAACCTTAGCATCCCTATTCTGAACAACAGGATGCAACATTCGGCAATAATAGAAGAACCTTCAGCAGAAATAGAACATTTAGCTTACAACGTGTCACAACGCTGTGACACATTTTTGCTAGAGTTTAAGCACACTGGGCAAGAGCTGTTTTACACGCTAGGGACCTGCTCTGTATTAGCTCATACAAGGCCCTTTCTGCTCCAAGATTACAAGAGGCTGGGAACAAGGCTAGGGTTTAAGTTGTGAAGAACTGTCTCAGTCACTATCAGTGCAAGATAGCTGCAGCCCAGTGGTGCTTCTACAAAGGTTATCAATGTTACAACCTTATTTATGAAGCATCAGAGCTGATTTAAGCTCACTGGCCAGGTCTTATTGACAGTGTCATTATTTATGCTTGTTCAGGGCCAACTTGTTTTATTCTAAGATAGCATATTCCAGCTCTTAGCCTCCTACTAGACTCGAAAATGTATGTTTACCCATCACATTGATTGGTGAACTTTAACTCAGTTGTGTTGAAGGACATTATAGAAATTGTACAGAGAACGCTTCCGCAGATGTTTCTTAAAATGTTTATTAGTTCGAAAAATACTGATGTTTCTTAACTCATTTTCCGCCACGGCCCGAAGACCCCGACAAAACACTGCCGTCCCTCTCCGCCAAGGCCCGAGGAATCAGAAGATTTATTTGCTTTAATCGCTATAACACAATTAAAAGTATAATAGCTGTTTATCGCAAATCGGTTTATAATCACCCGCCAAAAAGTGGTCGCATTTCCGGTTTCCGCCAGTTACGGTTTACGTATCCGGTCTGGAGCGGAAACAGCTAACGTTAGCTTTTCATGTAAACACAGCCAGACCTATCTCGGCAATGGTCGCATCTTTTTTCAATGGGATTTTTTTGTTTGAAAGATGTGATCTGGTGTACACACGCCTGGTGCATGATCCGTGCACGATGGGCACACACACAAACCCCGAAAGTCGATGTTTTTTTAATAGCAGTAAATGTGTTTAAATGTCCGCACCAATACCTTAGTTGGTGTAAGTGATATTGTTTTTGTAGCTTAACGCTCTATTTAGATAGTAATCGCTGTAATAGAGTGTTTGTTCTGTAACATGGGTCTCTCCAGCTCTTTAATATAAACTGTAAGGTTTGCTCATTTCAACCAATCAGGAGAGAGTATCCATTTATCAGCTCAGTGTTCCAGTTCCGATTTTGTCTTCCCATTTCTTTGTGTCATCACTTCAAATCCTTTCATCTGTCCTGTATCCTAATCCTATACGAGTTCTCTCACCTGATTGGATAACATTGGTATCCCAACAACCTGAAAAAGTATTTTAATACTTCAGCTATTTAACACTTATTTTAACAAACAAACTGAAATCACGTACTGCACCGTCAATACACAGTGCTTGATATTTTTTTTGCACTTTTCCGATAACCCGTACACAGGGTTTTTATTTAACACATTCTTTGAGGTGAACGGCTGCATTACTGAGCATCTGATAGACCAACCTGACTGTCTGGCTGGTGGCTTGCTGCCTAACTGGCTGACCGACTGATTAACTGATGTTCCCGCCTTAATAGCAGGAGATCAATAGTGTGATCTAACACTGCGCTCTGCAGAATGACAGGCAGCCACACTGCTGCAGTGAGGACAAGGTGTTGGCACCGTTCCAGATGTGTGTGTGTGTGTGTGTGTGTGTGTGTGTGTGTGTGTGTGTGTGTGTGTGTGTGTGTGTGTGTGTGTGTGTGTGTGTGTGTGTGTGTGTGTGTGTGTGTGTGTGTGTGTGTGTGAGTATGCGTGCGTGCAAACTCTGCTTCTATACTCTGTCTGAGCTGTAGTCTTTGGAGGACAAGGGGTAAAGTACAGACTTTTAAAACCCATTTAGGCCTAAAATTATTGAATGCTTTAACCAGTGAAAAATAGCAGATATACAAGCTCACAGCCTGCAAGCTTGTAGATCTGCTATTTTTGAAAAAAGGTAGTGAAAATGTGTGCAAATCTTTGAATATATGTATTTTCAAAGCAAACGTTTGTAACTCAAATTTTGGAACTAAATATTCTGAGATGGGGGTCAGAAAAAGTTTGAGAACCACTGACATAGTGGTCTCTCCAGAACAGACTAACTGAGCTCCAGTTAAGTGAAAAGGACCTTTTCTTTGACAATGGCTGGCCAGATTGCTGACATAGAAACACAGGTTTTTCAAAAAACCTTAGAAAGATTCAAAAGACACTTATAGAATTGGTTCAAATTGATTTTTCAAAAATAGCAGCTTGTATATCTGCTATTTTTCAATAGTTAAAGCGTAAAATAATGATACGCAATGATGTGTACCCGTTCTAAATGGGTTAAGTATAATATTTGCTGGAAGTCAGTCAGGAGGTTGTGCACACAAAGAAAGCCAATTGATTCTTCATCAGCAGAGAATACAGGACAGATCATTGTGATCAATGGATGTGTGTTTTGTTCAGCCTATACTGTGCACAGGGGCGTCACACCGAATTCTGGGCCCTGGGTACAAGGATTCACTGTGGGCCCCCCATGAATGTTCTTCATAGGGGGAGGGGGTTTAACCCATTTAGACTGGGAACGCATTATTTTGTGCTTTAGCTATTGAAAAATTGCAGATATACAAGCTCACAGCTGCGAGCTTGTAGATCTGCTATTTTTGAAAAAACATTTGTGCAAGTCTTTGAATACTTCAAATCCTTCTAAGGTTTTTTTTAAAAAACCTGTGTTTCTATGTCAGTGGTGCTCGAACTTTTTCATGTCAAGGAGCCCCAAAAGGATATGTATTTGGCCACGGACCTCCATATCAAAATATTTAGTTCCAGGGACCCCCAGAAGCTACAAAGTTACAAAGTTACAAATGTTCGCTTAAAAAATACATATATTCAAAGATTTGCACACATTTTCACGACTTTTCAAAAATAGCAGATCTACAAGCTCACAGCGCAGCACCTGTGAGCTTGTATATCTGATATTTTTCAATAGCTAAAGTATAAAATACTTAAGGCCCCTCCACCTTGGGCCCTAGTAACTCAGTCCCACTTTTCCCCCCCTGTGCACAACAGCAGCAGCCGCCAATGATCCCCATGACGGATGACATTCTGTCAATTTCTGTGACGTGTTGTTGCAGACTAACTTACCCATCAATGGGTTAGGGTGCAGTATGTATGCTTTAGGTCAACTGGCTGTCCCTGACTGCCCTGTAGGCTGTTTAATTGTTAAAACCTTCATTTATAAAGCAATCAATTCAGCTCCCTTTTTTTACCTTGGTTCTTACACCACTATTACATCAATACCATCTTACAGCTTATGATCAAAGGACAATTTACATACATCAAGCAGACTGAATTTGGGGAAAGGGCCTTTATTTTATCTGCTCCCTTTGCCTAGAATGAACTTAAAAAAAAAAAATGCAAATGCAGGCTTTCATTACCTTATTTGATTTGAAAGAGCGAGTTATAGGTGCTAAAGAATGAGATGGGAGAATGTCGATGTTATATATTGTCACTGTCGGGCAGAAACCTTGTATCTCCAAGTTTCAAATGTGTACATTTTTTCGCAAAGCAAAGCCCTGCTTCATCATACAAGGCAGTCGCACAAAAGTAGTAAAAACAGCCGATCTGCAAGTAGTGTGCTTGTAGATCGGCTGTTTTCACTAGTTTAAATCATTTTTAAAATGATAAATACAAACGGTTTTGGACATACAAGGTTTCCACCCGACAACAACAATATATTTTTTTATTTTCATTAACATGACCTTCTCTCCCCAGCACTATCTGTTCTCTATTTCACCCCTAATCCTAATCATTTGACTTTCATTGTATGTTCTTGTATGTTTGTCTAATAATGTTAACTAGACCTTACCCGTTCGAAGATATGTGCTCCAAAATATGTGCAGAGTGTGGGCTGTGGGGAAAGTTACTGTAACTGGTACGTGCGTGAGAATATGTGGGAGCATCATAATGTAAGGAGCAGCTCATGGAGGAGTGTATATTTATGATGGATACAAATAATTTAACAGCAAATTTAGGTGAATAGAAGTATGGGGATGAATGCGCTTGCTCCACATCGTTTTTTCATACCCGTTGGAAGATGAGACACACATCAAACTCACCTGGTGAAAGCGAGAGAGAAGAGAGAGAGAGAAAGAGAAAGAGAGAGAGAGAGAGAGAGAGAGAGAGAGAGAGAGGGAGAGAGAGATAGAGAGAGAGGGAGAGATAGAGAGAGTGAGAGAGAGGTGTGTGTGTGTGTGTGTGTGTGTGTGTGTGTGTGTGTGTGTGTGTGTGTGTGTGTGTGTGTGTGTGTGTGTGTGTGTGTGTGTGTGTGTGTGTGTGTGTGTGTGTGTGTGTGTGTGGGGCTACAGATCCCATGGCCTGGAGGAACGGACCGTAACCCTGACAACAGGCTAAGAAAACGCTAATAAACAGCTTTAATTTGGGAGAAATGAAATTCGGGCTCCGTCACCGTTGGTATTATGCTAATGGCCAATACCATGTGAACTTTGGGATCAGTTGCTGAAGCGAGTGAATAGATAAACGTAGATAAGCGTGAGCGTTAGAGCGTGAGTGAGTGAGTTAGAGCGTTAGAGTGTGAGTTTGCTCCTTTAATGGTTAGATGTTTCATTGTCTGCTTATGTGGCAGTTCAATGATGGTGCTTTTTCCATCAAAATCAGCACTCTTCTTCGTGCTTCTAAGTGGCACGAAGATAGCATTGTCCATGGGTTTTTGGCACATGTTATTATGAGTTCAAGAACAAGTCAAGATCTTGGCCAGCTCCAATATACCATGGCAGCTGCTGTGCAGATACACAAACAAAGGCTGTGCAAATCAATATATTTTGAAAGGATCGTAAGCCTCAAGGAGAACTCCCAAGCTGTTCAATGTCCTACTTACTGAATCTGTGTATTTTTATGGCATGGTGCACTGAAAGAGGCTAGCCGTCTCGTCTATGAGAGTGTCTGTGTATTTGTCTGCTGGACCGATCAGCACCAAACTTATACACACTGCTAGTAGGACACAGAAGTACCTCCACTATTGTTTGTACCACATAATGGGACTTATAATGGAAGTCAATGGGGCTTACATGCTAAAAACTTTCCCAACTTAGACGTACATCATAGATATGACAGATGCGAAGCCATACAGTATCTTCAATAGTTGTTCCATCAACCAAAATAATCTCCCCTCCCCACACAGTGAAACAAGTCTATGTCAAACCAAGCTAATTCTGACAATGGGTAAAATTAGAAAACCAGACAGGCGTTCCCTGAGTTTGCTTGGCATGCTCAAAAAGCATGCACTAAATTCAGGGAACATCTGCGAATGCGGAGCCCTTTAACGCCAAGATTAACTGTATTCCATTTATGCAATATTGGTTAAATCTACTTTGATGTGAGTGTTCCTGACAAAATTATTATTCATGAAAGAACAAATAATGCTACTGTTTTACAAATAGCAGCTGCGCTCATTCAGGCTTTCAGAGTGAAAGTCGGCAGATTTTTTGTCTCTCGCTACACAGTCATCTCCTATCTCCGTGCACAAACGGGCAAACGGACCGCAGCTTCTGAGACTAAAATGTTGAGATTCTCTCTGGGAGTAATAAGATCAGGAACAAGCACATCAGAGGACAGCGCATGTTAGATGTTATGGAGATAAAGCCAGAGAGGCCAGACTGCGATGGTTTGGACACGTACAGAGGAGGGATAGTGAGATGGTTTGGACATGTACAGAGGAGGGATAGTGAGATGGTTTGGACACGTACAGAGGAGGGATAGTGAGATGGTTTGGACATGTACAGAGGAGGGATAGTGAGATGGTTTGGACACGTACAGAGGAGGGATAGTGAGATGGTTTGGACACGTACAGAGGAGGGATAGTGAGATGGTTTGGACACGTACAGAGGAGGGATAGTGAGATGGTTTGGACATGTACAGAGGAGGGATAGTGAGATGGTTTGGACACGTACAGAGGAGGGATAGTGAGATGGTTTGGACACGTACAGAGGAGGGATAGTGAGATGGTTTGGACACGTACAGAGGAGGGATAGTGAGATGGTTTGGACATGTACAGAGGAGGGATAGTGAGATGGTTTGGACACGTACAGAAGAGGGATAGTGAGAAGGATGCTGAAGTTGGAGCTGCCAGGCAGGAGGCCTAGAGGAAGACCAAAGAGGAGATTTATGGATGTAGTGAAAAAAAGTTAGTTGGTGTGAAAGAATAGGAGGCAGAGGACAGGGTGAGATGGAAGCAGATTATTCGCTGTGGCGACCCCTGAAGGGAAAAGCCCAAAGGAAAAGAAGAAGATAACATGCATTGCACGCACAGCAGCATGCATGTACACATAATACACAGAGTAATAGTCAGGGGTGTCACAAGGGGGAAAGTGGGACTGAGTTACTAGAGCCCAAGGTGGAGTGGCCTTAATTATTTTATACTGTAGCTATTGAAAAATAGCAGATATACAAGCTCACAGCGCGGCACCGAGTGCCGCGCTACAAGCTTGTAGTCGTGAAAATGTGTGCAAATCTTTGAATATATGTATTTTTGAAGCGAACATTTGTAACTAAGATTTTGCCCCTGGGGCGTCCGTGGAACTAAATATTTTGAGATGGGGGTCCGTGTCAAAATACATATCATTTTGGGGGTCCTTCACATGAAAAGGTTTGAGCACCACTGACTTAGAAGGATTTGAAATATTCAAAGACTTGCACACATTTTCAAGATTTTTCAAAAATAGCAAGATCTACAAGCTCGCAGCGCGGCACTCGGTGCCGCGCTGTGAGCTTGTATATCTGCTATTTTTCAATAGTTAAAGCACAAAATAATGTGTAATAATGTGTTCCCAGTCTAAATGGGTTACATCCCCCCCCCCCTCCCCCTATGAAGAACATTCATGGGGGGCCCGCAGCACCCTGGCCACAATAGGCGATGTAAATGGCATGAACCTGCAGGGACCGGCAGTGGCGGAAGTGCTGCGGTTAACGGAAGTTACGTCGTGCGTTGCAGTCTTCCGGTGAAATTCCTACCGGTGGAAGTAGCACCGTTTCATGCTGTTTCAGCCTATGGTCGTAACCAGGCTTTTCTCTTCGCAGACGAGGAAGTGAATCCCGAGGCCCAGAATTTGGTGCGACACCCCTGCACATAATACACAGAGTTAGTGCAATCTTATTCATAAATGTTTTGTTTTTCTCTGTCTTGTCTTCTCTCTCTCTCTCTCTCTCAGGGTGGCTCCATCCTGAACAGCGAGTCTCAGAACTGCCTGGAGCTGGTGAAGAGCGGCCAGTCGGAGTTTAGCTTTCATTTGGCCATTCAGGACTGCTCCGGTCAGAAGTGGACCATCACCAACATACTGACCGTCCTGCCACAGTGATGATTGCACACTGTGGGCATGCAGCTGAAGCACAGCATATTCTGTTTGTTTGTTAAGAAGTGAGTTCAGACGAGGAAGCAACGCTGCTGGACTGAAAACAGGAATCCCATTTGGGTGAAAGACGGATGATGACAAGCATGCTGCAGGACTCGCGAGGCAGACGCCGCCGCACAGCGTTCATATTGAATATTGACAATGGCCAGAGATGAGCATTAGGAGAAGAACAATGACTAATAGGGATTTGATTGCTCCGGTTGGAAATGGGCCATTGCCGTCAACATGCTGCCAGCTAGTGTTAACTAGGTGTCTGTAACCGACAAATGAGAATTTATGCGAGATGATATCTTTAATGGGGAACCGCGGGGGAAAGGACAGAGTCTGCCTCCATCAGAAAAGGACCATCAGTAACCTAACAACCCTTTCATCACAATCACCTGGGAGGATTATACTCACGGAAGGGGAAATTACTCACGTCAGAGTTCTTAATGCCTTTCCACCAGGGGTCTAAATGAGAAATACAACATTCTGTTACAACGTCATGTAAACCGCTGGTTCTCAACGACCACCAGGGGCTCCCTTACAGGTCTGTAACTCTGAGAGAGTGCAAATGTTTCCATTTGGTTCCATTTGCACACTCTCAGAGTTAAAATAATGTTGACTTGCACTATGTTTTATCCCGAAGATAAAACACGGTTCCATTTGTACACTGTTAGAGTTACATAGTACAGACCCATAAGTGTCCATTTGGACTCCTGATGGGCCCCGGCTAGGCTGGTAAACCATCTCAGTCGCGGGTAGTCACTTTTTCGCCATTCGACATTCAAGAAGACACGTGAAGGAGATGAAAATGTGAATTCACACGACCGGGATGGTTTGCTATAGGGCTAGGCCCTGGCCTAGACGCTGAAAAACAGTGCTGTAAATACATGAAAAAGAGCTATTCTGGAGTCCTGGTTTAAGTGAAGATGTACAGAAGCATTTATGCTACATTTACAGAGGGAGACGTACTGTGCAAAGAGTGTACTTTTATTCATTTCAGTGGGAAAACACAAACTGTTTGTGTCCTTAAGCGATAAATGTCAGTAGATTCACTGGCACAGCACTGTGTGTGTGTGTGTGTGTGTACGTACGTGCGTGCGTGCGTGCGTGTGTGCGTGCGTGTTGGTTTGTGCGTGTGTGTGCGTGCGTGCGTGTGTGTGTGCACGTGCAATGAACAAAATATAGTCTATAATTATCCTATTCAACTCTGTTTTATTCTATCAAATGTTTGTAAGAGGTTTCGTCCCTGTGTTTACTGAGGAGGAAACACTGAGACAGTCTTTGAATTATGTGGATCCGGTGGGAAATTAGCACATATTTTACATGGGGCGATGGTTGGCACATAAACTGACATTTCTTTTATCTTTCCTTCAGAAAGCCGTAGCTAACCAGGACAGTGCTTACTACAATGTGTCCTTACAGTGCGGTGGAACGTCTCCTCTGATCCTGGTTTATTAATCCACTGTGTGCATCCCATGTTCAATCTGTGACCCAAAGACTTTTAATATGTTTGAAATGTCCCATGAAAGAACATGGGACTGAATGGGTATTTATTTGGTTGTGAGATGATTGGAATGTCTGGGTGTAGGTCTTTGCTGATTTGAGACTTGCACATACCGTATACTACTGATAAATGATTGATTTTACATTTACAGTGCTTCAAAGGTTACATGAGTCTAATGCCTAGTTTATGCTCCGTTGTATGATTGTGTCGCATGCTGAAAATAGCCGAACTACTGTATAAGCTCGCAACGCATCATGCCTGTGATGTTATTGTGAGTTTGTAGGTAGGCTATTCTCCAGCACGCGAAAACATTGTACGACAAAGTATAAATGGTGCTCTACCCATCCAAACTCCAGTCTTTTATTGGCTATATCAATAATTCAATGGAAAAACAGGAAGGCAACTCATAATTAATCCTATTAATCACATACTTGCTTTTCCTTTTCCTGCTACAACTCATTCTCCATGCAGTGAGGTTCCGCAAGGATTCATACTCCGCCATACGACAGTGTGGCACAGTCGCATGCAGAAAAGAGAAAATAGAGCTACAATCTCAACGATTCGTTATTTTCAGCAGGCGACACCGTTGTATGAGTATAAATTAAGTCTTGGAGTAACACCTGGAGCACTGGAATTGTATAGCTTGCATTTAGCTACTGTGTAGCATTTATTACCAGACCCTCGGTTTAATTTGAGTTTTTCTTTTTTTCGTGGCATGGATTTTCTGATCCAGAAATCTCAACATTTATCTCAATTTATGAGAAACTGTTAGCATTGAGTTATGAAAATGTCTATAAAGCTGTTTTATTAGTTTATTTAAACGTAATTTAAATTATTTATAAGCCCCTACAGTATAAATAATAATAATAAAAAACCTGTTGATGACAAACCTGTTGATGACAAACAAATGTGTGTCTTTTCTGCTGATGATGAAAAGTAGTGTAATTTATTTAATATTCGGTTAAAAGCTTCCGATACTAATCGTTTGTTTAGAGTTTGTTGTTGTCTCCCCATCTCTCCAGATCTTAAAAGAATACAGTTATACAGTAATCATTTTCTGGCCTTTGGAGGCATGAATTAAAAAGTCTGAAGTTGCCAAAAAGTAATTGTGTTCATAGATTACAATATTTACATTGTGGTTTAGAGACACAATGTAAATATTGTAACAGTGAGTCTAATTGTCTGACTGGGATAATCTTGCATAGCGAGGGACGGATCAACGGCTAATTTATTTTGGCATATTTTAGTTTTTCACATTTTATGACTGAAAATATATTAATTAATTTGCCCTGGCATAACTCTGGCACCATCCGAGTGGCAATTCGGTTGTGCCAGCGGTTTCCGAGATTCGACAAACCAAGAAAATATCTTATCTGTCTGCCTGGGTATGCGGAGGATGCACCGATTCCTGCGTAGGAGGCACCGGATCTCCGAATCATAGTTTTTGTTCCTCGGTGGAGCGAAGGCATCGGCTTTGCTTATCAGCCAACTCGACCCATCGGAATCATAGATTGCTGGGCCTTTGCGTCACATTTGAGTTACTTCGCAAATTTAAGTGGCAGCGTACAATAGAACTCCATTTGTGTATGCCCATGTACGTTATCAACACGATATTATTAGACGCTGTCTTGCCCTCAGCGGGCAGTGTGAGGACTAGGGATTGAGCACAGAAAGCTATTGCCTTTAAACATGTACTGCAGAGAGCTTGTTATTGGTCTAAACATTATTCTTTGCTGGGCATCAACAGATGACTTAAAGACCTACTCCAGCCAAATCATGTTTTTTGAATTTTTAACATGTTTTTGAAGCTTATCTATGATCTGGTGTTCTCTATAGCATCTAATGGAGAGTTACCCCCAAACATGGCCTTCATTGCCACCTCTCTGTGAAAGCCGGTGTGACAAGTGACACACTTTGTTTTGTCATCAGGTACAGCCAAGGAGAGGCCAATCACGTCCTCTTCAAAGAGATGTGTACCCACCCAGCACACATGTTTATGCATAGTGAAGTCAGCCTCTGATTGGGCAACGTTCCAGGAAGAGATCAGGATCAGGAAGTAAATAGAACAACACAGACCCACTGCGTAATAGAGAATCGTAGTGACCACAGATATAAAAAGCTAGATACCTCCCCCGCCGCTGCAGTTTATTGGCGCGCCTGGTCAAGGAGTCCTGGCAGAAATGGCGGAGTGTGGAAGACAGACTGTCACTCAAAAAAACTGCTGGCCAATCACAGAGCGTCTTTTCCGGGACTTTTCCCATTCAATTCAAAGGAGCTTTATTGGCACGTTTACACGGCCAAAGCAAGTGTCAATACCAGACATGGAGTTGGATCCAGGATTTGGTCACATTCCCGTCTACATTCATTAGACAGATTAATGAATCATGTTACTTACCTGTGGAAAGTGATTCCCAGCGTTCTATTTTCCAAAGTGCATCTGTTTGTACAACCCGGAGCTGTACATGAAACGACCATGTTTCTCTCTGGGAACTTATTTCACAAATCTCTGAGTGTTTGGTGACAGCTCCAGTTTTGTTTTCATCCAGTTCCTGATGTTGCGCTGCTCAGCGTTGCGTATGAGAAAACCCGCCCCATCTGCCTCTGATTGGCCAACCGAATTTCCGCTTCTGTGACGCACAGGGAAGAATTCCGTAATTCTTTTTATTTTTTTTGCCAGGAGTCTTGGACCAGCACCCCCCAGCCGGAAGAGGCGTCTACCTTTCTATGTCTGTGGTAGTGACATTCTGGCAAGCGCAACCCTCCCTAGCGTTCTCATTGGCTGAATGCAAGACTGAGAAAACATGGACACCGGCATTACTTTTTTGAGAAAATAAGGATAGTTATTGACCAAAGCGCGACGGAGGTGTGCTGTCTCAAGCGGACTTGAGCCACGTGAGACACCATCGAGCGAGCTAAAGCGAGCGAGTCGCCGCGTCGAGCGTTGCGAATGTTGATTTCACTCTTTTGGGGGATAGGTGGAGGGGGCTAATGAGCTTCAAAATGAGCTGTGTTCAATTTTACTCTTGTCTTGAATTTCTTGCTCTGATACAGATTGGTTCATCCTGAACACGTTTGTGTATTACCTTTTCTTCTGTTTAATAAAACCCTCATTAACATTCAGTCAGGATTAAGAGCTTGTTATTTCCCTGGCAGTCCCAGTCTTGTATAAACAGGTGTTGCAGGTGTAATCTTGCACCTGCCATTTGTGACTACCGTATGTCATGTGCAGGGGCGTCACACCAAATTCTGGGCCCTGGGTACAAGGATTCACTGTGGGCCCCCCATCGAATGTTAACTATTGAAAAATAGCAGATATACAAGCTCACAGCGCGGCACCGAGTGCCGCGCTGCGAGCTTGTAGATCTGCTATTTTTGAAATTTTTTGATGTCAGTGATGCTCAAACTTTTTCATGTGAAGGACCCCCAAAATTATATGAATTTAGCCACGGACCCCCATCTCAAAATATTTAGTTCCAGGGACCCCCCCACAAGCAAAATTTGAGTTAGAAATGTTCGCTTAAAAAATACATATATTCAAAGATTTTCACACATTTTCACAACATTTCAAAAATAGCAGATCTACAAGCTCGCAGCCCGGCACTCGGTGCCGCGCTGTGAGCTTGTATATCTGCTATTTTTCAATAGATAAAGTTATTAGGGCCCCTCCACCTTGGGCCCCAGTAACTCAGTCCCACTTTCCTACCCCTTGTGACGCCCCTGTTCATGTGTGTCTGAGCTGGAGTGCAGTTAATGCGGGACAGACATCTGAGAGAATCCACTAATGAGCACTCTGTGGGCAACGTTTCCTACTGTCCTGTCAGACCTCTGAAATGTTGGCTCCACTCTCTCTCTCTGTCTGACTGTCATTATCCACCACATCTCTTTTTCCTCCCATTTATTCATTCCTGCTTCATTCTCCTCCTTTTCACTTCCTCCCCTCTCTTTAATTAACTCTGCAAATCTCTCCTTCTGCTAAGATATCCGATTAAAGAGATATCTCTGTGTCTCCTAGGGGCAGATACCCTCACAAAAACATGCAGTAATCCTGGTCTCTATAATGCCTCCCCCTGGCCTGATGGAGGGGAAAGAAACTGGTTGGAATAACGTGTTCCTTCCACGCGCTACGTCCAACCGGAGAAGCTCCCCTCTGTCAGGTGATAAGAAGTGGCCTGTTCACTCCTCATGCACTGAAGGAAGCATGAGCTCAGTTCGGGGCTCTCCCCAGGTTGGCAGAGCCCAGGATTACAGTTTAGGCAATTGGCACTAGGTAAAAAATGGGTTGCAAAATCGTGGGTTAGGGTTAGGAATTTTGGGAAGTCAAGTCATTTATATTTGTAAAGCACATTTCATGCAAGGTAAACTGAATGTGCTTCACATTAAAACACAGCAATAAATGATGTTTAAACAGATACAACGGTTTGTAATCCCTGACCCCCATCCTCCCACCCACACATATGAAATGCTTTTATAAACACTATTCATCCACACATTAGCATGAACTCCAGGACCACCCCCGCAACAACAACAACACCATCTCACTTGCACATTACTGCATACAGAAACACAACACGCACCCACAGAGGACTGAGAGGTTTGATTGGTTTCATGGCTTATATAGTGAGCAGGTCAGAGATAGGCATTCAGGAGCTAAACCATTGGAGCCTTGTAAACAGTAAGCAGAACTTTGAAATCAATTCTGTATTGTATTGGGAACCATTGAAGTGATCTGAGTATAGGTGTAATGTGTTCAGTTATTCTTGTCCCAGTGAGCATTCTGGCTGCTGCAGCATTTTTGAATGGGCTGGGGCCTTCTTACAGCAAAAAGAAAGAAAAGAAAAAAGGGGGCATTACTGTTATTTACAGTAAAAGATAACAATAAAGTCTGCAACACTGGTTCTCAGCGCCACTTGTTTCGCCTTTCTTAGTGTAATTTAACCTCGACGAATGCATATGCCAGTTTTTCAGTGCCAGATGGAGACAGGAAGCTTTTTTTTTTTTTTATCCCACAATTTTGTAACCCATTTTTCACCCAGTGCCAATTGCCTATGTAATCCTGGGCTCTGCTCTCCCTCTGCCGCGCCTGGGGAGACAACGGACTGACCTCATGCTTCCTTCTATGCATGAGGAGTCCAAGTTGCTTCTTTTCACAGTGGAGATTTCCCTGGTTTGGACGTAGCGCGTGGAAGGAACACGTTATTCCAACCAGTTCCTTTCCCCTCCATCAGGCGCTCCGGCTGGCCAGGGGAAGGCATTATTGAGACCAGGATTACTGCATGTTTTATGTGAGGGTATCAACCCTCGGAGACACAGGGAGAACATGCAAACTCCACACAGAAAGGCCCTATCGGAAGCTTTTTACGTTGGAGATGTTTTTTAACCACATGAGTCTTCCTTCATGTGGTTTGGCAGTTCTACAAACTCACACGCATTGCAAAGAAAGGATGAAGGGGCCTTATAGACCCTTGGGGGACTCAACCACATACAATATATAGGGTTTAAGTGCAAATTATAGAGCTAGAGACAGTGAAGTCAAATGGGAATGGATCTCCTCTGACCTTTAGCACTTTACTACAAGGAATTTAGTTAAGCTGTAGAAGGGTTTTGAACTGCATGCAGTGCAATTAGCACTTTACAGGGCTATACCGGGTCTACCGGGGGAAAGCGAGATACAAGTTTATATCATCAGCGTACATGTAGGAGTAGTTTTGTCTCTGTATAATGGCACAGTACCAAGTGGTAGCATAAATAAAACACTTCTGGAATCCAATAGAAAATGTTGAGAGACAGAGAAAGTCTTTCAGGTGTAGGAGGAAAATCATCAAGGTTTCCATGGGTGATTTCTAGGTAGCACATGCACTACCACTGAACCAGGAGCACTTCAGAAACATGTCTCTTGGACGCTCATAACATCAAGGTTATTCTAATGCAGCACATCTAATGCACTACGTGGCTAATAAACACAAGCAACAACAACAGTACATTAGCCAATATAGTGCTAATGATGCCAGAGTAATTAATGGGTAGCGAGTCACTCTGGGACTTTCAAAGAGGAGCTGTAATGATGTTTTTCCAACCTTTCCCCGTGGCTTGTACTCTTCTGCTGAGTAACCTCTGATGCTTAATTGACGGGTAACACTTTGTTTGCATGGTTGCTGGGTAACCACAGGAACTTTACCAAAGGGTAATATTAGCCTATACAGTGTTAGAGCTGAGCACAGCCAGCCACCAATCATGAGCATTGAAAAGAGTTGCCCTGTGTGTCATTTTGACACCATTAGGCCCAGTACTGTATTTATGGGGTTTTACTGCAAATGTGCAAATGTGTGATGCAGGCAGAAGAGCAGCAGAGAAGGCAATGAAGCAGGGACATGCAGAGAATGTTAGAGGCAGGGGCTAAAATTTCTAAAAGGGCCTGGAAATAGCAGACCTCCAAGCTCACAACGCGTCGCGCTGCGACGCGTTGTGAGCTTGGAGGTCGGCTATTTTCGGGGCTTGATACCACACTGAACTAAGCATAATCAAGTCAATTCTGGAGTTGTGGCGTACAGCATGGATTTCTACACAGAGAGGATTTTTTTCCCCCTTTTCAACATAAGATGCTGCATTCAAGTTCAGGAGAGTTTGGGACATGGCAATTCTCTTGAATGCTGCTGCCTTCAGGTATGGCATGGAAAGAGGGCATTTGCATTTCTTTCACCATAGTAAAAACTGCATTCATGGTCTGGAGCGGGCACTTTTTACAGACGGATAAAAGGGCAGGGGCTCAAGCCCCCTTTGGTGTCTACCGTATGTGTGCACGTGCCTGCAATGAAGGCAGGTTGGGGAAAGAATTAAGAAGAAAGTAAAGTATGGGTAGAATGTGGTTGAGAAAGGGGTCAGGGGGAGGTGTTGCAGGCAAAGGCATATTTTGGAGGAGACAACTAGCAAGGAAAGCAGAAGGGTTGTGGAGGAAGGGCAGGAATAAAAGAAGAGAGAACAGATAAGGGGTGCAGAGGAAAGAGCAGAGGGTAAAAGGCAGGCAGATTAGTTAGGGGCGCAGGGGAAGGAAATCGAGGTCTTTTGGGATCTGATTATCAGAGGGAGAGAATGCTGGATCAGCAATATTTTGCCATGGAAATGAAAGCTCCCCTGGCAGGGAAAGGCATAATCTCCCTGTTTCTAATTGGACAAAGTCTAGCCTCAGCAAGAAAATGATCAGAATTATGTCCAGGCTGAAATGACATTGAACTCTCATCTGAGTAGGCAGTTCGCTCATTTTCTCTTTTTGTTGATAAATTCCTGTAGGCCATATGAAACTACTGGGACACATTGTGTGAATGCTTTTTTATTATATATATATAATTCTACAGGGTGGTAAAGTAAAGAGTTTTAGTAATCAGTACCGTCAACAGATTGAAACTTCACTATAGTGTCCTCAGGCACAAATTAGAATGGACTATTACTTGCCACGCCTCATTTCTGCAGACAACATTTTAAACCATGGTGGTCCAGATAGTGGGAGTAGAGGAGATGCGTTTGGGTGAAACGCACGCACACAGAATGCAGTGGAATGAAATTTGATATTGTCTATTAGCTCTGTTCATATTAAAGTCATGACACTACTGCAGGGGTCTTCAACAGGGGGTCCGGGACCCCTAGGGGGTCCTCAGAGTTACTACAGGGGGTCCTTCAAATCTTTGTGTGATAGAAACCTTTTTTCTCCTTTTAACCACTTGAAACCATATTCTGAGAACTTTAGCCGAAAATAGCCGATCTACAAGCTTGTAGATCTGCTATTTTTTGGCTAAAGAGGTTTGGTGTAGAGGGGAAAAAAGAGCAGACTAAGTGCAGAGTGAAAGGTCAAGTTTATTAAGTATTGACGGTTCAAGTGGTTACATATCTGATAACACAAATAATCCAAAATACACTGATGATTGTGCTGTCAAACGATTAAACTATATGGAATCTGGGTGTCCCTGCTTGATCCCTCTCTCAGCTAAGGGGTCCTTGGCCTGAAAACGTTGAAGACCCCTGCACTAATGGATAAGAGAAAACAAGATGGTCTGTATTTTCCATGTTGCCCTTATCCAAAGCACTTTACATTCAGTGGTTACATTTCACACACCACAGATTGAGACAACCATGCCTGGTGGTTGGGTGATGTTTGGGGTTGATAACAGATCTGTCAGTTCTCACCAGGGAGTTGACAGAATATTTATCAAAATGTCACCAGGAAGTGAAAGCCCTCTTGTTGTCCTTTTTGCTGACTGGGTAACTCTTGGGGAATATTATCAGAACACCTGTCAAAGCTGGGAATAAATTCCTTGCCACACGATTTCTTCACCAATGTGTTCATAAAGGTGTCATAGTAACATATCTAACAAAGATTGAAATTAAACACCCCTAGGAGAACCTTTGACAGCTAGGACAGTTCCACTTATAGTATAGTGTATAGAAAGTGAATGAGGCCCAGAATTATCCTAGCTGTCAAAGATTCTCCTAGGGATGTTGAATTTCAATCTTTTTAGATATGTTACTTTACGAACACATTGGTGAAGACATTGTTTGGTGAGGAATTTATTCCCAGGTTTTATTAATATCCCCTGACTATCTGTGTTCCAACTTTCTAATCACATCAGATCATCATACATCTACAAGAAATGAATATCTATATTCATGTATGTTATGTTATATGGTTTTAGTTTGGCCTCTCCTAAACTCACTGTTAGCTGCCCAAGACAGCTAAATCTCTTGCCAGATTGAATAGCTTGTTGGTACAGAGATTTCTGGTCATGCTACAGGTCTACTGTATGTGTAACATGTTATCTAATAATGAATGAATGATTCATCTAAACATCTTTGACTCACTAGTATCCACTTGCAGACTGGTTTTAAACTGAAGAACTTTAGAAAACTAGCCCTTACCCGTTCAAAGATATGAGCTCCAAAATGATGTGCAGTGTGTGGGTTATGGGATGTGCACTGTGCATACAGTATATGAGGGATGGAAAGTAACTTTAACTGGTGCTTGCATGATAATATGTAGGAGCATCAATGTAAGAAATACCCGTTTCGTTTAATGGCTACCCCCCCCCCCCCCCCCCCGCCCACCCGCCCACCCGCCTGCGCACACACCCGCCTGCCTGCACACACACACACACACACACACACACACACACACACACACACACACACACACACACACACACACACACACACACACACAGAGAGAGAGAGAGAGCTGGTTAAACATGTTGCCTCATGCTAGATGCAGAATAGATGTGCCTCATGCTAGATGCAGAATAGATAGTAGATACACCATAAAAATGCTAATATACAGTATATGATTTGTGAAAGTGACAAACAGGCTTCACAGTTATGTTAGGTGTGTTCATATGCTGATGGTGATGCGATTTCAGATCAATTGCTCCAGCCACTGAGGAGAAACGCTGGGACAGACAGACACCCACTCACTCAGACATTCGCAAAATTATAGTATAGATGTCAACCATGTAGCCTACTAACAGTTTAGGCTATTAGAAGCAGAGAGAATAGACACTCCAAGGGAGTAGAAATGGATGACCAAATGGCAGTGGTGGAAAAAGTACTCAAATGTTGTACTTAAGTAAAAGTATCAATTCTGCAATGTAGAGGTACTCCGTTAGGGTGCCCTCACACCAAAATACCTATGAGAGTGGAATCTGCGTTCCGCCAATGCATTTCAATGAGAGTGAAGCGGTTTCATGCCAGCTGAGGATTTCTGCAAAAAATGCTCCCTAAGGGTGCCCTCACACCAAAATACCTATGAGAGTGGAATCCACGTTCTGCCAATGCATTTCAATGAGAAGGGAGCGTTTTTTGCAGAAATCCTCTGCTGGCATGAAACCGCTTCACTCTCATTGAAATGCATTGGCGGAACGCGGATTCCACTCTTATAGGTATTTTGGTGTGAGGGCACCCTAACCCCCCGGCTCCACCGGGCGCGTTGAGCGTCGCGTCAACGTCAACGCTGGGAACGCTCGCGTTTTAATCAATGAAGGGAGCTCCACTGCCGACGGTAACGTCAACGTCGGACGCTCCGGTGACGGCGTCCAAACTCGAAAATCGCCCCGGTTCAATTTTTTGACGGCGTCCACAACGTCCAGTCATGTATAAAATATGAATAAATGCATTGTATATTTAAATGTAGGCTATATACGTGCGTTTCTGCTGTTGGCTATCCATTCACAAGGGTGACTATTAGATGTCCCAAAAATCCTAGCATATTTTTGTATGTAATTACAGCGGTCTACTTTGATAAAATTATGTACAACAGGCTATAATCATGACAAAGTGGTCAGTGGTGCATTGCTGCTCTCTGCTGTGAACAGTGTGCTCTATACGTTCACATGAATTTCAGGTCACAAATAGTTGTATTCCTGTTTGAAAGTGATTTTCATGTTGTTTTGGAAATGGGCTATATTGGCCATAGAATGAATACCTCACAGTCACAGCCGCTGCGCTGCGGTGGAGCCGGTCGGACGTCAATGTGGCGTCAATGACGCCGTCAAGACGCAGAGCAACGCAACGCCGCCAGTGGAGCCCTGGGGTAAGGGTGCCCTCAGACCAAAATACCTATGAGAGTGGAATCCGCATTCCTCCAATGCATTTCAATGAGAAGGGAGCGTTTTTTGCAGAAATCCTCTGCTGGCATGAAACCGCTTCACTCTCATTGAAATGCATTGGCGGAACGCGGATTCCACTCTCATAGTATTTTGGTCTGAGGGCACCCTTATCATTGAAATGCATTGGCGGAACGCGGATTCCACTCTCATAGGTATTTTGGTGTGAGGGCACCCTTACAAGTAAAAGTCCGGAATTCAAAATGTACTTGAGTAAAAGCACAAAAGTATTGGCATCAAAATGTAAAGTACCAAAAGTAAAAGTTCAAAATGTTTGAAAATAGCAGATCAGCTATTTTCAAACAGGCTAGGTATAAAATGGGTGGTGTATGTTTTATAATATTACAATGTATACCTGCAAAGTAACTAGTAACTAAAGTTTTCAAATAAATGTATTGAAGTAAAAGTACAATATTTGGATCCGAGATGTAGTGGAGTAGAAGTAAAAGTATTGGAAATTGGAAATACTCAAGTAAAGTACAAATACCTCAAAATTGTACTCAAGTACAGTAGTTAAGTAGATGTACTTAGTTACTTTACACCACTGCCAAATGGTCCCAAATTATTGGAGTTGAATTAACACTAAAGCCTGGGGCTGGAGGAAATATATTAGGTCTGAATCTGAAGTGCACAGCAGTGGGATATTGAAGCTAGGAGCTGTTTTAAAACAAGTTGGGCCTCACTCTGCTGTGAAAGTCTCAGAGCAATATCTTTGGCCAGATGGGCAGGGACTATAATATATTCTGTCCTGTCTCTGACGCTCCTCTCTGACAATATTTAATATTGTATCTATAGGCTAAAACCTACTGGGAAATTATCCCTCGAAATTATGATGAAAATGACTGTGGCACTTAAATGTAACTAAAGATTCAAACAGTGACTGCCAATTGCAAATGACAAAGTCTATCTCCATCAAATTATTCCACTTCATATCACAATAGGTTGAGTCTAAAGAAATCAATAATAATTTCGTAATAATGTTTTGACAGAAGCTTATTTTGTTTTACTAATATGCCAAAACACAGAAAATTACAGTTGGGTCTAGACCTCAACAGTTAAAACAGCGTAATACTGCCACCAAGTGGACAAGTGTAAGATGTACAATTACCGTCTATGGATGGTTTCCAGCAGTGCTAAATAAATACCACTATTATGAACATTACCAAACAATCGGCTCAGGCACAGGGAGAAATAATGATTCATATTGGTTACGCTGAAAGACTTATTTTAAATTATAGTGGTAAACCTAATAATAAAAGTAAAATATAACGGAGGAACAAAGAATTGCATTTCATTGGAAAGGGGGGGACTCCATTTTGGTTGCACACACATAATAGAGATGGGATTTATGGTTCTTTGAAGTGAGCCGGATCTCTGGTATCCGTTCCTTTCAAAGAGCCGTTCAAAACCAAAAGACTCATTAACCAACTCACTAACCAAAATGTTTGGTTACTTAGTTGTCACTTTGTAGATTTTGATTATAATTACAAATCAATTCAACCCTATAGGCCAATAGGCCTATACATTTCGGCCATATATACATTTCGGCCATTTGAAAATAGCCGATCTACAAGCTCACAATGCGTCGCAACGAGACACATTGTGAGCTTGTAGATCTGCTATTTTCAAATGTTTTCTTTTTTTTTCTTGGAAAACTTGTGAAATGGGACAATTTGCATAATGAGTACTTTCTACTATTGGTACTTTAAGTGCATGTTGATACTTAATACTCGAGTACATTTTAATTCCAAACTTTTACTTGTACATTGCAGCATTGATACTTTTACATAAGTAAAACAATTTTGTACTTTTTCCACAATTCCACATTTAGAAAGGAACGGTTCGCATCCTTCTGCGAACCGGATCCCATCGTTCTTGTCAAAGAGCCGTTCAAAAGACTCGATTCGTTCGAGAACGTCCCATCTCTATCACATAACGTGATCGTTTCCTGTTTTGGAGGTTGACAGAACAGACAACACTTCGTAGAAGAACTTTGGGTCACTGGTTTTGGTCATGATTCACAATGCATTGAGGAGATTAGTGCACCAAGTTGCTTGTGTTCAACGCTTGAAATGTGCGCCTTCGCATAAGCTCCTTTCCTCTGCATTTGTGCTGTCAAACAACAACAGAAGCTTTACTGATGATGTGAAGGACGAAGCACAACACCACCAGTTCGACACGTCGTTGCTCGAGTTCCTCGCATGTCCACTGTCCAAACAGCCACTGAGGTAAAGAAAGTCCTTTTAAAAGACAACTCATTTCATTATCATTGCCTTTTATTCAGCTGTATCATTTTGGTCCCTGGCTGCGTTGGGTGATCTGGTTACTAATGTATTTCCTGTCAGGTACTGTGATATTCTAACACTGAAATAAGAAATAATCCAGGACTCATTTAGTATGTTAATGTTACAGGAGTAGTACATTACTTTGTTTCTATTGATTACTCATGATTTAGAGACTTTAGTTCAATAATATGTTTTGGTATTTGTCGCATTCATAAGACAAACATGTATAATAGTAAATTTACCCCGATTTTGATTCTGGATGGGGATTGGGGACCCAAATGCATGGGCCTGGATGGGGACCAAATGCAAGGCCCTGGATGGGAACCCAAATTATGTTGGGTCATAAATGTAATCAATGGGGGTAAATTTTGTGTCAGGGGTCATTGGTTCTGACTCTGAGCTTGTGTCCCATCCAGAGCCTTGCGTTTGGGTCCCCTTCCAGGGCCATGCATACTTTGCAATACGGGGTCCACCTTTTGTTCCCCAGGTTCTATGTTCCCCACCTCACAGCATTAGTTTTAGTGAGGTTAGGGTTAGGTTTAGGTGGTAAGAAAGTAGGGAACATAGAACCTGGGGAACATAGGTACGGTCCCCAAAGGTATATTTATGACATAGTTTATTATTGAAAATGGGTGGTTCTCCCCTTTAAGTGTGAAAAGGTCTATAGTTGCTGTAAACGTTTAAGAGTGAAATCCCATTGCCAGTTACATCAATTCTTAAATGCAGGATTTGTTCCTCTGCATTAAGACTTATCTCGATAAACGGGCCCATGGAAACGAGTAATGAACTGTGTTGCTCTTGTTTTCTTCCTCAGGTACGACGAGAAGACCAACGAGTTGGTCAACGAGGAGCTTGGCATCGCCTACCCCATCGTCGATGGCATCCCCAACATGATCCCTCAGGAGGCACGTCTCATACGGAAGGACCCGGACGCCCCTACTGAACCCACACAGGGATAGAAAAGAAGACAGAATCACAGGGCCTATAACTGACCCAGTACTAACACCGCAGACACGACCTACAACTAAAGACATTGAAATCCTTGTCAGCTGGCCACATGTAAAGACTTATATCAGTGCAAAGGACTCTCTTATACTCTCTTATATATTATACATACAGTACATTAGTCTGTTGAGAGCAGAAATTAATGTAGTTTTTGCTTTGGTACTGTACTTTTACAGAAACCTTGTTCCGGTCCTGCAGCCTGAGAAAGCTTTAATAAGTGTGAACATGGCAAACTGAAACCGTAATCTTATCGAGCTACTGCCATTTAATTCTGATACAACTATAACACAGGTTAGCTTGCTGCAGTTATTAAACATTTTACAGTGTCCCATCTGCCAATATGTTCACCCTGTCCAATCTGGTGGTGCTGGTACCTATAGTGTCTCTGTGTGGCTTGTTCTACTCTGCTGCCGTGGATGAGAACTTTCCCCAGGGCTGTACCAGTAGCAGCAGTCTCTGTTTTTACAGCCTGCTGCTGCCAGTCACCATCCCAGTCTACGTATTTTTCCACCTTTGGAGCTGGATGGGGATCAAACTCTTCAGGCACAACTAGTATAGATCTAGTTCAGTGATTCTCAAACTTTCAAATTTCAAGGTCTCCCCTTAACTCTGACAGTGTACAAATGGAATGGGTTCATTTGGTTCCATTTATACGCTGTCAGAGTTACAGACTTGTATGGGTCATTGTAGACCCCCCCCCCCAAAGGAACCCACAGAGTCTCTGGAATCAACTTTGAGAACCACTGTTCTAGTTGATGTACTCCTTGTTCTGTTCATTTAAGTTGTAATGGCTGGTTGATTTCACAATCTGTAACTTTACGTGTTGTTCTTTGTAGCAGAGGTGGTAATATGAATAAAATTTCCTTTGAAAAAGGGGTGCATTTCTTAAACAGCAGTTAATGTATCGAATACCAGTCCGTTCACCCAAAATCTTTTTCGCCTCGAGCGTCTATCCGGTGGAACGGTACACGGTCTCTGCCTGGTATACCTAAAAGCGTAACCTCTGTAAAACGGCTAAACCTAACCTTGACCTCTGAAAAACGGTGCCAAATCCTAAATCTATTCATAATCTTAACCTCAGTAAAACTATGTCTAACCCAAAACTTATTTATCGTTTTACTACAAATACAAGTATACAAAAAAACGCCCCACCGAGCAGTCGGCGGAAAAGAATTGGGACGCATGGATTTTGGGCGAACAGACTTTTACCAATGTTACCAATGTATCTGCTGTAGTGTGTACTGTGTATACAGTTTGTGATAGTAGGGTTGGCAAGGAAATACTCCTATTGGGATTTACTTGACTTCACAAGATGAATAGTCAACAGTGTTTATAATAGTAATATTATTGGAGGAGGATACAGTAGGAAAATTACACTCCAATAAGAAAGTTGTCTTGTTTTACAATAAATTAACAAATAGCCATAAAGAAGAAAAGGGGAGAAAATCAAGTAAGTGAACAGCAATGCACAACATTAATTATGAAATTGACCAGAATTCAATAGCTGAAACAATACATGTTAAAGACCAAAACTGTCACAAACACTAGCTGGATAACATCCAAAAATACATTTATAAACTGATCAGTATACATGAAACCTGTACATTTCAATCAAACTGGCCACATTTTATTGCTACTGTTTTAACTTCAGTGGTTCCCCCTAAAGCCTCACATTTCAAACTGGCCAAGTTTATTGTTACTGTTAAGTATAACTTCAGTGGTTCTCCCTAAAGCCTTCCTACTTCTAAAGGAGGTAGTTCAGCTATGTGGCCTGGGTGGAAAATGTACTATCTACAGTATTTAATATCTGGCTGGTATGCCTCAAACCAGCCCAATCAAATAATCCCTCCAGATTAGAACCCTTATCCTTTCAAGTCCATCTCATCAGATACTGTAGTCAGTGTCTGCCACTTTTCTTCCCCTTGTGAAGTTTCATCAGTGGGGATTTCATCAGTGGGGAGTCTGGTCTGGGTGAATGTCCCTCTCCCTTAATTTTGAAGAAGAAGGACTCGTTGAGTCTTGTTTGGACCGCTCTGACCTGTTGTAAAATGAAGAATGATTTGTCAGTTGAAGTGCTTCTATACATTTCTATTAACCTCTACAACAACAACAACAACAACGTTATATTCATGCAAAACACGTCCACAAGTGTAGTTTTTGAATGGTTAGAATGTAATTTTTAACATTGTGAATAAGATTTGGTGGCAATATTGTGCATCGGATTTGATGGAATTACCCACGTATACTGTAGCTATGTTAAATCTAAGGCACAAATACTTTGAACGGTCAGCTTGACCGTATCTCTGTCTGTCTGTCTGTCTCTAACGCGTTGAACACCTGACACTGTGGTTCCCCTGACACATCACTGTGACATCACATGTGATCAGTTTCAGAACCGTCACGTTTGGTCTCTCACAGCACAGAATATCTCTACGGTACATGGATCTCCATATATGGGTACCAGGGGTCTCCATATATGGGTAGCTGGTCCGATATACATCACTGGCCAGATGGCCAAGAATTGGTGCGAAAGGTCGCAAGTCGAGGTTGCATGTCGCACTGAGGTCGCATGTCGCCCTGAGACGTCTTACTAGTAATGATTAGGGATGGAACGATATGAACATTTCATATCACGATTATTGACAAAAGAAATCGCAATGTACATATCGCGATAATCAAAATCCATTATCCTGGGGTGGAACATTTGCCAAAGAATAGCAGATCTACAAGCTCACGTGTCGCAGTGCGACGCGTTGTGAGCCTGTAGATCGTCTATTTTTTGGCAAAGACATTTGATAGAGAGTGAAAAAAAGACTGTATCAAGTACGTATATTATAATTATTATACCTTTTACCAATTATAGAGGGTTTAAGTGGTACCGGATATGCAGCTCGGCAAATAAAAGGTGAATTGATCCCAGTGCATGACGGAGGACGATATCACGATAAATTAAATCTCCACGATACGATTATCGTGAGTGTTTTTTATCACGATAAACGATAATATCGCGTACCGTCCCATCCCTAGTAATGATTATGGAATTTCTCACCTGTGACAGGTCAAACTTGGCTTTCTCACTGTCATCACTGGAAGTGGTGGTGTCTGTGGTCTTGGGCTCTGGCTCCGACTGGGGAGAGGGGGGTGTTTCATCTTCACCCCTTTTCTTTTCTTTGTTATCTCCTGGGGAACAGATCAGTTCCTCCTGACTTTCATATTTGATCTCTATAGGTGAAGATGACAGATGCTGCTTGCCATGCTTGTCGGCTACATCGTTGACACACCTGCCCGACCGCGCTCTTGTTCTTCGCGGCAGACTCAGATCTACGGGCTTCAAGTCCACAGAGCTCTCGATCACTCGGTCGTTACGTTCTTGGCAGAACCTGAGGAAAAACGATAGCTCGGTGGTGAAGAAATTCTCTGTCTGGGTGGATGTGTTGGTTGTTGATATCAGGGGAAAGAGTGATGGTTTATGTGTAGGCTTCAAGCATGGAGGAGGCATCTGGTTCTTTTGGTTTGGTGTGTGGGTCTCCTTTGGCAGCTTTGTGACGTCCTGGTCAGGTTTCTTCTTGGGCTTTCTCATCTCCTGATGTAACTGAGGGAGTTCATGATGCGCATGTCTGTCTGACGCTGCATGATTTAGCATGAGATGTGATGGTGGTGGCGGTGGTGGCCGTTTTTCCCTGAATTGCTCACTGAGGGTGAGTGGAGTTGAACCGATGCCCTCTTCCATGTTCTCTCCACTGGATGGTTCAGACGATGAGCATCTGAATGTCTTCTGGGTTATAAAGAGGTCCTGGCTGTTAATATCACTAGCGGTGCATTGAGAGTCATTGTCCTGTGGCTGTTGGCTCTGGCTCTCCCCAGTCCGTGTTCCATGTTGTTCCTGTTTCTCGTCGTCTCTCATCACTTGACTCTCTGAGAAATAACCGTTTTTTGCTGGGGGTGGCTGTGAGATTACCCTAGGGTGTTTGGTACCAACGTAACCGGGTGATAAATGAAATGCCACTCTCTTTTTTGTTTTGGCTGGTTTTGGGGAGATGAAGTAATTGGTTATTTTATTAGGCTTTGCCTGCTCATCACTTTCTGAATTGGATGTGGCAGGTGTGATAGGTGCAGGTGTGCTAGGTGCACTGTCATTCAGTGTCAACCTAAAACTGTCATCTAAATTCACACTCTTCCTGTCTTTCTTTCTATTCTTCTTCTTCTTCTTTTTTTCCTTCATGGCCTCTTTGAATTTGGGTTTCCTCTGTTTCTTTTTCTTCAGGATGCTGCTTTCCTGTTCCGAGGGCGTGTCACCTTTGATTCTTTTACCATTCTGGTCTTTTTTGGATTTTTTCTTTCTCTTTTTCTTCTGAGGTGACGTCCAGTATGAGTCCCAGTCCTTGACGAAGTCTGAATCTGCCTCTGCAGCCATGATCCTGTGTAGTACAAGGAGAGAGTTAGTATATGACACTCTGTGTGTGTGTGTGTGTGTGTGTGTGTGTGTGTGTGTGTGTGTGTGTGTGTGTGTGTGTGTGTGTGTGTGTGTGTGCGTGCGTGCGTGCGTGCGTGCGTGTGCAGAACTCAGATCCTTTATAGCTAATTACAGCACATTTTTTTGAAAGACTTTTTTCTTAATTCAAGCAGCGGTGCTTAGCCAGCATGCACCACCAAAGAGAGTACATAATTACAGAAAGGTTTCAAAGAGACACTGTTCACAGCACACTGATCACATACATACTGTACTGTAAGCAGTGGTGCTTTGGGATTTTCTTTTCCGGGCGGACGGTCATGCACGCGTTTACACGGTCGTGCACCGTTCGGTGCCGTCCGTGCGTCCGTGTGGGATTTTTTTCGACCACACGGCGTCCGGTCGCGTCCGGCCTCCAAAGCGCTACTGACTGTAACCTTTTCAGGCCGAGACCCCCCAAATAATCCTATTTTAACTGGGGACCCCCCACCCTGACGAGCACTAAGAGTTGAGGCATTACATTTTGTATAACACGGTTCTATTGTGAAAATAGCCAATCTACATGCTCACAACGCCTCGCAACTCTGCCTCTAATATTTGACAATTTGGACAGTGTTTAATAAGTCCTTAAATTGTCACTTTAGAAATGTGCAGATACCCTCTATACACTTAAACGTTATGTTGGTTTGTTTACTGTTGAGTGAGATAACAACATTGCACATTAAGTTAATCATCTGGGGAGCCCTCAAAATAATTTGGGGACCCCCCTGGGGGTCCCGACCCACAGGTTGAGAACCACTGCTGTAAGAGGAGGCCAGGCAGGCAGAAGTGGCCACAGATATGACATGTTCTGTTCAAATCCCATACTCAAACAAAAACACAAAATACATGTTTAATGCCAAAATGTAGAGTTGAAAGAGAAATGCAAAAGGACGGTGTTTAGCACTAGACTGAAGATGTGTCTCGGGTATGTGGCCACAGCAAGCACTTAAAATAATATTGTGAAAGCTAACAAGGGTGACATTGTGTTACGTTTTCTTTTTTCTCGTGCACAGAAATAGGAATTTAAATGTATGCCTGCTCCACATTACAAGTAAGCAGATTCAGAATGTATCTTGTCTAGAATCAGCACAGTGCCCATTTAAATGTTAGACTAGTGCAAGAAATAATCAAGAATTAAGAGGATTTATTTGTCAATCACTCATACAGTTACAAGCAGCAGAATTTTGTAGTGCATTTATATGTACTGTAGTAACTTGATTATTGGCAGTGCTGATTTCAAAAACGTCATGTAAATGTGAAACAGCGTTTTCTGTTCCAGGTAAACATATTAATTAAGAGAAACAGAGGTAACAGCTAGATTTCTGCTGGAGAAATCAAGGTACTTGGCAGCTTACTGTAGCCTACTGTACCTGGATGCATTGTTCATTAATAGGCCTGTAGTATGGTTGTCCCTCTCATATAAACAAATAGCATAAAGACATTTTAAGGTATCATATTCCTAAAGGTTTTTTAAAATGTACATTAATAATTAAATATAAATAGGTTAAACTCTATTAGTAGGCTATTGTTATTATATTACTGAAATGAAAATGCAGCAACTTTTATGACCAAACATTAGGATGATTTAGAAGTCATTTTAGGCCTAAAGCAAGGTAAATTATTGGAAGATTTTTCTATTCTAATAACATCAATTCAGCTTAAATTACGTGTTCTTAATCGCATTGTTCAGTAAACCCGTTGTAGGGTTGGAGTAGGTATCACGACTAGACACCTGCTGTGTCGTGGAATCGGTGGAAAGATATTTGACAAAACACGTTCATCCTTTTTGTCTTTTCAGCTGCCTGTCACTATTAGATTTAAATGTAGTTTGCGATACATTTTACTCACATGTAGGCTCTCGCTCTGCAACAATGTAGCAATGTGTCACGAGTCACACGACTGAGAAATCAACCATAAGCAACAATGTATCTTCTTGCTGCGGAGGTAGGCCTTCGTCGTACGTGGTGTCGCGCACAGAGAATAGCAGGTCTACAAGCTCACTAGCGTCTTGCCATGCAAGGCTTCATGAGCTTGTATATCTAGTATTTTCGGCAAGCAAGAAAGGAACACCGTCGGTCCGTCGTAGCCTACTAGAGAGAGACCACCATATACCTGTGGGCTGTATTATTATTCAGATTACTGTAAGTAAATAAGTTTCAGCTCAACTATGTTTAACCCCGGCTGTGTTTTTTAATCGTAAATGGAATTTAAACCAAAAGTAGCGTACATTTAACATTAACGAGAAAATGACGAGGTAAACTAGTGAATGACGACTGAAGACTCTAGTCTAGTTGTTTGGCTTCTGAGGAGCACGCCGTCTACGCAAGCCTTTGATGGTGCGTCTAAACGTTTACATGTAAATTACATCCACATAAAGAGTGCAAGAGAAACAAATGCATTAACAGAATAAGTCAAAGTTACCTCCGGCTCTTCTTTTCCTGGTTCTTTGGTCGCAACAAAGTTGTCAGATCAAAGGCAGCGCTCATTAGGTGTTGCTACTGAGGTCAGCCCGACCCGCTCCTGCATCCAAAAATACCGCCACTCAGTCCCATCCCATCATGCTCCTGTCTTCCTGCCCGAAAATAGCCGATCTACAAACGAGCTTGACGATGCGTCGCATCGCATCGCGACGCATTGTGAGCTTGTAGATCGGTTGATTGTAGCTCGATCATTGGAAAATACTCAAGTAAAGTACAAATACCTCAACTGTACATTACTTAAGTACACGTACTTAGTTACTTTTTCCCACCACTGACAGTTACAATGTTTCCTTTCCAGTCAGTGTTAACTGGAAACATTGTAACAAACTGACAGATGTCTATCACCTGCTCTGCTTTACTGCACATATACTTTGTGACACAAAGTATCCACGCAAAGTTTGTGTGGATTGGATAGTAGACTGACTAGCAGAAGTGGAGATTAGAACATTTCAGTAAGGTGTAAATATGTTGTTAATTAAAATGACTGCGTAATAATTATGAGGCAATTACTTGATGGATTTGCCTATGGAAATGTGTTTGATGGGATAATTAATACTGCACTATAAATGCCTAAACTCATTTCATGAATAAGTCTTGCTTTTAAATAACCTACTACAGTGTGGGCTGCACTAATGAGTGTAAAAGTAACCCAATTTTAGGCAAAAAGTAAGTTGAAGTCAGTCAAGTGACTGACAAAACATAGCCTAGTTGTTAATTAGTTATTAGTTTATAGACCTTTATTCAATTAATAACATACATGGCTAAACAACATAGAGTTTATACACTTTTGACCCATACAGGCACCCAGGCAATCTCAATGTTCTCACAGTAGACTGGGAAGTGTGAGTCCTTGGTCACCCACTGTCCTTAGTGTTTTCATAGGCCCTGTCCATGTGCTTGCTCCATTGGTGACTCCCCTTTTCATGGTGGGAAAAGGTCTCTCTGATCCATCGTCTGAAAATGAAGGCCCTATGTGAGGTCACGGAACAAGAATGTTGTGAGCCAGACCCACCAGTGTTCTTCAAGTGGAAATAGGATGTGGGCCTGGCTCTCTGCGTCATAGCAGGCTATGCTTTGTTCCTGTAACGTAGCACCATATGATGTCACTGGGGGTGACACTAACTGTGACCACCAGGTCAAAATAGTTCAGTCACAGGACAGGCAGCAGAACAGTCTTTGTGTCACATGTGGAAAATTAAGCTCTTATGCATTGAGCAACACGGTTGGGTGAGCCGTCACCCTGTGCCAATGTATACAGTCCTAAACTCACACTCTCCCTTTCTTTCTTCTTCTTCTTTTTCTACTTCATCACCTCTTTGAATTTCAGGTATATGCAGACTTATTGCGACCATAGGTCGCAAATATGTGAACGGTCACAGCTTGACCATATCTCTGTTTATAACGCCTGACACTGTGGTTCCGCTGACACATCACTGTGACAACACATGTGACATCATGATGTCAGACACTCAGAGCCGGGATAACCCCTGACACATCACTGTGACATACAATGGATTGTTGTGATTTCATGGGAACCACTCTAACAGAATCCCTTTTATGCCCATATATGGAGATCCCTGATGTCATCAATATTAAGAACCATATCTGGGGCGTCCGGTGGCCTACTGGTCAAGGCGCATACCACATAGGCACCGCCACATAGGCATGGTTGCCGGTTCGATTCCCGATCTGGACGACCTTTGCCGCATGTCACTCCCCATCTCTCTCTCTCCCCATTTCCTGTCAGTCTACTCTATACTATTAATAAAGGCATAAAAGCCAAAAAAAAATTATATAAAAAAAAAAGAACCACATCTAACACCACATCTAACAGGACTTCATATGGGAATGCATATGGAGGAAGACAGCCCATATCTGTGTGGCTGGTTCTACAGACAGGGATCTCCATGGATGGGCATAAAAGGGATTGTATGTATGATGTCAGATGTGATAGACGTCATAGGATTTTCACATAACGAATAACCGAGTAAGCATGTCTGAGGTCTCACAGCATATCTCCATATACAGTACATGGATCTCCATATATGGGTAACTGGTCCGATATACATCACTGGACAGTCGGCCAAGACATGGCACGACCTTGCCCTACACTTGTTGCCCTGAGGCGTCTTACTAGTATGCAGACAAACATTCTGAATAATAACAGTAAGGATAGCTTACATTCAGGATAGGCATTAGGGCTGCATTTGGCTTTAAAAACAAGCCTGTAAATTAACTGCTGCTCTTACTTGATTACTGGAACTTGTATTTCTTCTTGGAACATGCTTTCCCTTTTTTAAATATGTGCGTACAACTTAATTGGCATGAATACCAGAAGACTTGTCGGAAAACACACTCGCCTTGGGCGTCTATCTGGCGTAACCGTAGAGCGGTCTCTGCCTGGTAAACGTAACCTTGGTAAACTATGCCTAAACGGTTAAACCTAATCTTATTCCTAACCTTAACCTCAGTAAAACGGTGCCAAAACCTAACCCGATTCCTAATCTTTATGTCAGTAAAAGCTATGCTTAACCCTAAAAGTTATATCTAACCTTATCCTCAGTAAAACAAATACAAGAATACTAGAACCGTTCCAAGCGGTCATCGTGAGGTTGGCAGAAGAAAATCTAGGCGAGAAAGTTTTCCGGCGAGTAGACCGGTTACCCATGGCATGACCCACCGATAACGCAGAAGAATGTTCTCATTTGCTTCCCAGAATTTTCCTCTTTCCAGACACAATATGATCGATCAGGTGCAAAAACATTGGTCCTGGTTTATAATTATATGACTGTAAATCCTTGTGAGAATGACTTATGTTATCACAGTGACCTAGAATTACAGTATTTGAATTTCCAACCACAGTGTACAGCTAGTTTGAACAAATCCAAACAATGATTAAGTTAACTATGTTATGAGGCATACTTCCCTTGAGTTCTCAAAGTGAGGTCCGGATACACCCAGGGGTCCTTGAGCGTATTCCACAGGTTCCCAGAAATGAAGAACAGTTTAATTTCACAATTAGAATTTTGAGAATGTATGATTGATGATCATTAAAATCATATTTCACTCTCTCCACTGTTATCTCCCCATCTACACAGTTTTAGAATTACTTTACTATATCATCAGTCATCTAACAGAAAAACATCTCAGGGAGCTGCACCATTAATTCATAATGAATTATTTGTTCTTCTTTCCAGGAAAGATGTTAAACTCATGGTAGGCACTCAACCACCTTTGGAACAAATGCCCTTGGACCAAACTATCAGGTTGGTAAGATGTTATTGTTCAGCCAGATGTTAATTAGTTAATTTGGTCTTTTCCAAACCTATGTCTGCAGGATTGTATTCAGCCATTGTTGAGTCTTGGGGAAACTTGTGGTTTGGAGAATTCAGCTCTGTCGTATCTATGCCTAGCTCTCTCACAACAATGTCCTATTTCCTTGAAATGGAAGATTGATTATATATACATCAATAAAGAAAATGTAGTTTATTTAATCACAGTGTATAATAGATGTTTGATTTGGATTTTGTTGTTGTTACTGTCAGTGCAATAACATTGAATAACTGCTTAATGGCAGGTAATTTGGCACAGATTATATGACTTTTTAACTGCCTTAGCATCCCAACTGTCATAATAGGCAAACATTCACAGAAAATAGGCAAACATTCGGTGGAAATAGCAGAGCTCATAATGCCTCACAACACAATGTGTTGACATTTGGTGTAGATGGAAAAAAGTAGGGGGCCAATGCAGACCGCTGGGGAACTGCCTGGTTGTGAGCGAAGGTCGCAGTTTACCATGAGAAACGGCACAGCTTGTCCGCGTGTAGAGTAGACGTGTACACTGTGGCAAACCCATAGACCGGTTTGCCGCTCTGACATCTCTGACATCATGCTCTGATGTCACTGTGATATATGGGGAACCACTCTACCAGAATGTGTTTACCGCTCTGACATCACGCTCTGGCTTCACTGTGATGTCACACTAACTAACAGAATCCCTTTTATTCCCATAATGGAGTTCCCTGATGTCATCAATATTAATGATGCCCTGTTAGAGAGATCCCTGTGATGCCAGGGGGTACAAATCCCTTTTATGCCCATATATGGAGATCCCTGATGTCCACAACTCTGATGTCCACATCCCTAATGTCCACATCACTGTGCGCCCTGAGGCATCTTACCAGTTTATATAAGGTTTAAGTGGTTATTGTGCATATTTGGTGAGATAGAGCTACTCTCGCCATAGTGATTAAGAGACTGTTTCTGTCTTTACAAGTTACTTTTGGCAATATTTTCAAATATATTGATGAGAGACTACTTAAAAAACAACTAAAACAATACCAGTTGATGATGCTTTATAACATTTATGGAGAGAAGGTGATTTATTTAAGTTCAAATCTAATTTTATACTGTATTTATTGTCTAAAGGCAACATTTAATCATCAGCACACTGAATTAGATTACGATGATTCACAAAACATTATACACATCTGTAATATGGATGCTCCAATCAGATGTATTAGACATAGTCAGTGTCATTCAGTCTACACATAATGATAGGGATGGTGTTTGAATGACTTCCAGATCAGGATTGTCCTCATCTGTTTTCCACTGCTCTTGATGATCCATTGGTCCGGGGCGCTACATTACTTCTGCCTGCAAATGTTCAACAAGCCTTACCCTCTGGTTGTAGCTTTACACCTGAGGTGTAATGAAAATGAAACGTCATCCGCCTCAATCCTAACATCCCTTAAGGGTTAAAACACATCTGTGCAGCAGGATTGTGCCGATTGTGTGTAGCACCTTTCAATAACTTTATTTATTATGATGGTAGTTCTAAATTATGCCATTAAAAATGACAGTTCTTAAACTTAACAGTACTTAAACTTAAAAGTAAATATCAAATAGTTAACCCATGTTTTACCATGTACTTGTGAGCATACTGCTAATGGGCCTATTCCCTCAGTAGTAGTAGAAGTAGTTTGCCCTCCTGGCCCCCAAGTTGTGGAATAAACTCCCTGTCGCACTTAGAACAACGGACTCACTCGCTAGCTTTCGCCGAGGACTGAGGACTCACCTTTTCAGACTCCACCTAAACCCTTAGCACTACTGGAAAGATCAATGACCATACATGAAGCTAGTTAGCATTTGTTTTTAGGTTTTTAGAAACCTTTTTTTGCCAGACCCATGAAATGGGTAGGCCTACATAAGCAAATGTCGGTCTGTCTGTCTGTCCGGGTTTTCTATATAAAGGGTATATATGATGATGACATGATGATGACATGCCTATAAAAGGCATGATGTCATAAATGATGATGACAGACAGGGGGTCTGGCACAACCAGGTTGACCTGGTCTAGTTACGGATTATATCGTTTTTTTTCTAGATATATATTCATTTACATTTGTTATATTGCTGTTGATGTACTGACACTTAATCTTGTTTTCTTATTATGATGTTTATTTGCTTATTGTAAGTCGCTTTGGATTAAAAGCGTCTGCTAAATGCCTAAACTGTAGTTCCATGTTAAGAAAAGTCAAATTACATCCCCAATGTAAGACCTACATGCAAATCACATTATCTCTCCAAAAGAAAACATTTCCTCATTGTAGAAGTACAATAACAGCCTTACAGGCCCTCATAATGTGTTAACCACTTTCTCATATTATTCCTGCTGCGGATATTTCATTCTCATTTGAGAGTTTTTGTTGCCACGGTAATTGCACAGGGCAGGGACACAATGCTCTTAAATCTGTGTAGGTGGGATCTTTTATGTCTCCCTTCAGGTGTGAAGGTGGTAAAATGTCTGAAATGGGCCAAACAATCTAGGTTTCCTGCTCTAACACTCCATGTGGTGACTCATTTGGCCATGACTGATGTATCTTTATGTGTGCATGTGTGCTTTGCATGAACTCTTTGCCATAGTGGAACGGTGGACAGCAGGCCAACACGAGCACCCACTGGAGCCGCCTTTGAATGGCCACACACTCATGTTATTGCAGGATCATCAATCTCCCTTAGCGTGTGTATGTGTGTACACTACTGTATATGACATGAATAAGCTTCTTGAAAGATGGCACCTTCGAGATTGAGACAGTACACTCAGAATTCCACTTCCGCTACATACACTCATGCACGCGCATGCAGGCAGAAGCTCACACACACACATGATCACTAACGTCCAGATGTACACTAAAAACCACCCAGTGTGGTGGTTGATGGCGAGTTTCTTCTGGGTCAGTGAGAATGCAATCTGGCTAACCATCGTCGTCAAATAAAAGGGAACGCCCTCTCTGTTTGTTCCTCTTCTGTTGCGTTGCATCAGAGTCTGTCTCGAGAGATTAGTAAGAATAACCTCCTAGCCTGACCAAAATGAGGCTTCCTCTCAAGTTGTTGTACAATACTTCGATCCCCTCGGTCTGACTTATGGTCTTAAGGCACGTCTACTACTCTGTCAGTAATAAAGTTTTCTCTTCCATATCATGCATGAATCCTGCAAAGACAGCAGCCAAAACGGAGATGGGATGAGATTTCACTCAGATGTATGAAGAAACATAAAAACATGAACATTAGCATCCCTATTCTGCAGTGAACATCCAGTAAAAATAGCTGATCTACAAGCTCACATCATTGTGACTTGTTCTGAGCTTGCATATCGGCTATCTTCTTATTTGGTGTAGAGCAGGCTAACAGTAGAGTGTCAATCTAGTGTTTCATTCACTCACACCGAAGATAATTTAAGAATGAATTCTGAATGATGTAGCGATGCTTATTCAGAATCTCAGCTCTTCTTTATGAGCTGTCTGCAACAATAGGAGAAAAACACACATAACTGACTTTAGTCACACCTGACAAAAACCATGGATGCATTATTAAGTGGGTGACTCATAAGGGGAATGACATTGTCCTGGGAGACACAGTTTCCTAGGACTCTACAGACCTTTTTCCAGAGCGCTGCTATGTAGCTTCGGTGTTGTTGTGAGAAGCGGTGCTGCTTGACACCGCAGTTATGGTTGCCGCTCTGAGAAATCGGTCTATACACAGAACAATCCAGAGTATGGACTCAACTGTTGGAGTGTAAAGAACAACTCCTTGTGGATCCATTCCATTTACACTATATCTGTAACTTTTATAAACACGTACAGGTTACAACAGGCCTAAACGGGTTATGGTGATTTAAGGTCACCTCTAGTTTCATGAATCCATATCAGGCCTACAATGGCCTACAAAACAAATTGAGTTAATTACTTTGTACTAAGGATACAGCACTAGCAGATTGCTCCACTCCAGTGTATAGAACAGAACAACAGAACACCGATGGCATTATGATTTATGCATATAGACTCATGACATGTATTTCTAGAAAGCAGCATGTGTTGTGTGGTGATGAGAAAGGGGTAGAATGTGTCTTAAGGGTTTGATGCATTAATAGGTTGTACAGTGGCAGACTTCATTCAAAATGTAATTTGAAATGTTTGTCTCTGTATTTGATTTTGCCTACCTGAAACGATACAAATTTAATCTTTTCTTCTTGATCTTGTCTACCTAAAAGGATATACGTTTCAATTAAACTCAGCTGAGAGTGTCCATTTTTGTCCTTTGAGAGCTAAACTAACAATCAGGAGTTTGCTCTGCTGTGTTGCCAAATCTTGGTGCATCGCCTAGGGAACCAAGATCAGCGAGTGAGCATTTCTTGGAAAAGAAGGATTGAGTTCAAACTGAGCGGGGTAACGAGCTAGCTGTAATGTCAGTGTGAAATGCAGGGTGTACATGAGCTCATGCACACGTCTGAGGTCCTCCTATCCGACCCTTGACCATACATAATAAATCTATGTCTTCATATAGGCATTAGGGAGACATTGTTGAGCTTAATAAACATTTCTAACCTCTAAAGATGTTTAATATGTGGATATTTTATGTAAAAAGAATATATAGAGCCATTTGTCCCATAACCTCTGAAATTAATCTAGTTAATTATAGTTAGGTTAGTATAAATATTTAATTTCATACTGTACTTGTAGAAGAGGAGTATGATGGGAGGAAGATGAAGTTAGCATCGAAACGTCAGTCACCTTTGCTAGCAGCTTTATCAAAAAGGCTTAAAAGAAGTAAAGTACTTCCGAAGACATTCAGAGAGCTGTTGTATAAATGAAGATTGCTTAGCTTACTTAATAGAGTAGGGTTAGGGTTGAGGGTTCAGACTTTAAACATGTGTCCCTATCCATGTGTCCCTATCCATGGAGAATTCATCTTAGCGTAATAATCTTTGAATGAAGGTGCCCGCCGGCCTAGAGCTCCAGGCACATACCGGTACCACATATAGGCTCTAATGCAGCCTGACAGCGTGTCACGGGTTCGAGTCCCATTCCCGACAACCTTTGCTGTGTGTCTCTCCCCATCTCTCCCCCTTTCCTGTCCATTTTCAATTGAACAATCAATAAAGGCAGAAAAATAATATAGATATATATAAAATATATATCTTTTAATGAATCATGGGTTCTGCAATGGGTTAAACTAGCCATTATTCAATATGTACTTTTTGGTTGCATCAATGTAGTTATATTCTTTCTCTAATCTCTTACTTGTAACTCTTATAACATAGAATAAATAGGTATATTTGACACTTTGACTTTTTGGCAGCTTCTGCATTTCATTTCTCATAAAGATCAGACAAATATCTTAATTAACTAGCTTCGCAAAAAACACCTACTAACAAAAAAACACGAACCTACTAAACAAACATCTGTAATGAAACGTGCACTTGTTTTACCATAGGCTATTTCTAATGGTTTGATATGACAAGAATCTATGCTGCTATTTATCTTCGCTGTCACTCACCTCGGGACATGCCGTCACCCCTCTATAAAAATCAAAGGAAACCCTAAAATAGCATCTGTCATGCTCCCTAATTACCCCTCTGTACTATTCTTGAGCCTAAGAGGGACCAGGTTCACTTACTGATGCACCTGACTTGTAATTGTTCTGAATGCCAAGTTGACCCTGATGTTTAGCACAGGGGTCTTCAACGTTTTCAGGCCAAGGACCCCTTAGTTGAGAGAGAGATGAAGCAGGGACCCCCACTACCTTTTCATAGATTCCATATAGTTTCATCGTTTGACAGCACAATCGTTGGTGTATTTTGGATTCATGTCAATTCGTGTTTTCAGATATTTAACCACATGAACCGTCAATACTTAATAAACTTTACCTTTCACTCTGTACTGCTCTTTTTTCCCCTCTTTTTTCCCCTCTACACCAAAGCTCTTGCTGCGAGGCGTTGTGAGCTTGTAGATCTGCTATTTTTGGCTAAAGTTCTCAGAATATGGACACTAGGGTTCAAGTGGTTAATATAAAAAAAGAAGAAAAAAATGTTTCTATCACTCAAAGATTTGGAGGACCCCCTGTTGAAGACCCCTGGTTTAGCATGTCATCCATAACTCAAGAGTATAAGGCGTACATGAGTTATTCTTTCATGATTTGGTGAGACAGAAAATGTATCCGTCTCACCATAATCAGACCTCGTACCAAGAACTAATTCAGACACAATTCTGCCAATATGCTTTGGCATTATTGTGTTAGGCTTTTTTCTTTTTTCTTGCATCAGGCTTTAGCCTTGTTGCATTCCTGTGCACCTTGTTGCCGTCGCATGCCATAGGTGACATGTCTCGCGTTGAGCCGGCATGAGGTAATGAGAACGACAAAGTTAAGGATCCCAAGCTAAGGTCAGAGGTCATTGTGTGTGGCTGGTGTCATCTAAACAGGCCGTGGCCACCGTAGTCCGTAATAGTATCATGGGAAAGCGAGGCGAGGTCACAATCTTTAAGACTCAGGGCCCCCCCGACGACCATAAATCTTGTAATACTGGTATGTAAACAGATTTCATTGCTAGCCACCTGTGACATTTGTTTATCAACAGGTGCAATGGTCCGGTTAAGAGGATAATCAATATTGTTATCAAGTTCTTTGCTGCCTTGGTACAATTTGGATTGTTGCTCAAGTACGAATGAACAATATAAGATTCACTCACTCACTCAGGTATGTGCAATGTTGGTGCTCCTCAGACTGAATAAAAACATATTCAGCAATTATTAAATATAAAGATATACTCATTTGCTCTTCATGCAGATACGATTCATTTGAATTGGTGCATCTTCAGTTCAGCCTTTCTATGAATCTGTCTTTCATACAAATGTCAGTATGTCACAGATGTTCAACTCGTCCTGATGAAACTAAGAGTTACTTGAAAATCCCGGAGCAGCTTGAGAAAATGCCATACCTTGACTTCTCTGACGATGCCGTCATGTTTTTTTTACCCCGGGTGACTGCTGAGTGACAAGGGGACCCACATAAGGAAGAGGCATCTACATGCAGGGTCTGAACAGGCATGTGCACACATAGACATCAATGGGGGCTTGAGCCCCTGCCCCTTTTATCCGTCTGTAAATGTATGTGCCCTCTCCAGACCATGAATGCAGTTTTTACTGTGGTGAAAGAAATGCAAATGCCCCTCTTTCCATGCCATACCTGAAGGCAGCATTCAAGAGAATTGCCTTGTCCAAATTCTCCTGAACTTGAATGCAGCGTCTTATGTTGAAAGAATTGCCCTCTCTGTGTAGAAATCAATGCCGTTACGCCACATCTCCAGTATTGACTTGATTATGCTTAGTTCAGTGTTCAGTGTGGGATGAAGTATCGAAAATAGCTGACCTCCAAGCTCACTGCGACGCGTTGGAGGTCTGCTATTTTCAAAAAAGGCCCTTTTAGAACTTTCAACCCCTGCCTCTCTAACATTCTCTGCACGTCCCTAGGTCTGAACATGGGATCTATACAGCAAGTTTGTTTAACCAAGAAATATAAATATATATAATATTTAAAATATCCAAAATCAAGTCTCAAATTTCCAGGTAGAGCTCATTGCTCAAGACACAAACATTTCAAACCTCCGAACGCAAATTGCATTTAACCCACTCTTACTGACAAGAAATGCATATATTTTGTTTTATTGCAGACACAAAGTGCTAGTGTAAACAGAGCCGTTGTGTCATGACATCGCCATTCCTAGCTACTGCTACATTTAGAAAACTCATGCCCTCACCATTGCCTAATGGGTGGTGGGTGTGACCATAATAAGTAGGACGCTCACTTCCCAGCATGTGGCGTGTGGTCGCATGGGATGGATCGCTGTCAGGACACCTGTGGCCTCAACACTGACTGAGGGGTGAGAGGAGAGCTTGACCCTGCATGGGGGCCAAAAATGAGTGTGCATATGGGGCGTCACAAGGGGTAGGAAAGTGGGACTAGGGCCCAAGGTGGTGAGGGGGCCTCAATTATTTTATACTTTAGCTATTGAAAAATAGCAGATATACAAGCTCACAGCGCGGCACCGAGTGCCGCGCTGCGAGCTTGTAGATCTGCCATTTTTGAAAAGTCGCGAAAATGTGCGCAAATCTTTGAATATATGTATTTTTTTAAGCGAACATTTGTAACTCGAATGTTGCTTTCCAGGGGGGGTCCCTGGAACTAAATATTTTGAGATGGGGCTCCCGTGGCCAAATTCATATCATTTTGGGGGTCCTTCACATGAAAAAAGTTTGAGCGTCACTGACATGGAAACATGGGTTTCTATTTTTCACGATTTTTCAAAAATAGCAGATCTACAAGCTCGCAGCGCGGCACTCGGTGCTGCGCTGTGAGCTTGTAGATCTGCTATTTTTCAATAGTTAACATTCATGGGGGGCCCGCAGTGAATCCTTGTACCCAGGGCCCAGAATTTGGTGTGACGCCCCTGGGCGGAGGGAGCAGAAACATTTAACCACTTAAGCTCTATACTTAAGCTCCACTTAAGCTCACTCAAGCCTGATAGTTGTGCTTAAGTATTGCTATTTGCTTTTTTTGTTTAAGTTGGCTGTTTCACTTATGAGCATTTACTGTTTTTGACACTTTATGTATATATTATTTGTTCCCTTTCTTTGATGTACCTTGCTCTTTACTGTACTCTGTTCATGTTCATTTTTATTATTTTCTTACTCCTCTGTAACTTTGTAAATATCCTTATACTGCTGTGCTGCCTCCAGTCCAGGTGACTGATTTTCCCCCTTGGGATAATAAAGGTATCTATCTATCTATCTATCTATCTATCTATCTATCTATCTATCTATCTATATTACTTTGTCATTATGACAAACAACAACTGTGCTTGTGGATATGATTTAGCTATATTTTTTTAGAAGAAGAGGACTTTTTTGTTTTTGCAAAATAATATGCCAGGCTTAATTGGTTTTAGACAAAATGTAGATGGTGGTGGCATATATTTAGGAATAATAGAGAGACAGAGACAGACCGAGACAGACAAGTGAGGGACTCTGATAAGGCGAGGGGAGATGTTTTACAACAAATCATTTTAAAACAAAAACAAACACAACATTATTTAAAATATGCGTTTCGTGTCTATATTTTAATCACGCTTGCATAATTTAGAATTTTTAAGAGTGTAAGTTGGCATTATATATTGTTTTGTTCAAGCAAGTGTTAAAGCTGTAGGCTACTGATAATAAGTAATCATTGTCTTCTATTATAATATACAGTTTGTGTTGAGTAACAGGGGTGTCTCTTCAGCTTTTATAGTAAACAGAAGAAAATATATATATATTCAAGGTGGGATACCAAGCAGGCCTATTATCCAAGCAGGAGAAAACTCAAACTCACTCAGGAAACAAGTGAAATTGGAAGTGATGAAACAAATAAATGAGCAGACAAATTTGTATCTGCAATGTATCTGATAAATGGACGCTCCCTCCTGATTGGGTGAATTTGGTGACCCATCTGAAAGTATATTATTTCTCTTTAGGCCTGCTAAAGTACTGGAGAATATTGTAAACATTGTAATTAATCAAAGTATAGACTATTCATATCTATACAGGTACTATTAATCAATATTAAAAGCTAACCTCTGAATTAACATCCAACATTTTAAAGAAATTGCCTGATTTTTGTCTGATTTTTATTTATCTGATTTTTGTATTGAATATGAGTCATGAATCATTCCATAAATGTTGGCTGTGACGCATGCATGCAGGCAGGCAGACAGACAGACAGACAGACAGACAGACAGACAGACAGACAGACAGACAGACAGACAGACAGACAGACAGACAACTTTTAGTCAGGGATCCCTTTAAAAACATTGGGGGTATTTGGGGAGTGATCAATTGGTCATGACATCATCACCCTCGTGCGCAGTTCCTTTTTACCCCTTGATTCAGAAGGGTGTTTTCTCTGACGTCATGCACGTGCAGTTTGCGCACGCTTAGTTTTGGGGAACCAACTAATTAAAGCAAATGCTAATTCCCGAGTGCGCGCGTATAGTAACCAGGGAGACTCGATAATGGTCAGTGGAGTCGTAAATTTGTCGACGTTTTGGCGCTATGGTTGAGAGAGACACCAGAGCCACATCCACATGTAGACTGCTTGGGTCAGATGAAAAGGGCCCCAGAGAGCTCAAATCAACGAAATATTTAAAATTAACATTTAAATCTATATAAATGGCTATAGTATTGGTTGTGGCGATTATGCCCGCAATGGTATACGTCCTATCTCATATATAAAGAAAAACGAATAGGCCTACGTAGGCCTATATAATAGCAGGCAATTGCCTTCAATCAAATATTGATAAAAATGCATTCCATAACAGTGTTTCTCAAGGTGGATTCCAGGGACTCTGTGGGTTCCTTTGGGGGGTCTAAATGCACCCAGGCTTGTCAACTCTCCTGGATTTCCCAGGAGTCTCCTGGATTTTGAACCCCTCTCCTGGGAGTCTCCTGGATTGGCAAATTTCCTGGATTTCTCCTGGATTTTGTATCAAACTCCCAAAATTCACCAGAACACAGGAAATTACATCTACTATGTTAAAAAAAATTCTGGGGGAGGACCCCCAGACCCCCCCCCCGCTTTAGGGGTGGGGGCAATGCATGCAAGAAAGATCATACATATATTCACTTAAGTAATGACTTAAAGATGAGAAATCATTATTAAAGATGTCCTTTTGCTTCAGTCATCAAATCTGTACACCAACATTTGGCATTTTAAGGCTGAAATTGTACCCATGCTAGTAAAGCAAGCCTGATAAAAGTATCAAACATGCACAAAATTCAACAGAACACAGGAAAATATATCTATTAATAGGTTTTGGAGAGAGGACCCCCCAGACCCCGGTTGGGGAGTTTCGTGCACCCCCCAAAAATACATCTCCTGGATTCTGACAGTCCAATGTTGACAACCCTGAAATGCACCCATAAGTCTGTAACTGTAATCTGTAATTTGGTTCCATTTGTACACTGTCAGAGTTAAGGGGGAGACCATGAAATGTAAAAGTTTGAGAAACACTGCCATATAAGCTGAAATGCGCAGAGCAATTACTGTGATGTGGTTTGAAGGTGGGGAGTCCATGCAGTCCATCGGAGCAGAGGTGCTGTCATGTGTCGTACCAGGCCCATCCTATCCTATCCCCACCAGCCAGGCTGCCTTGAGGAGGGTGACCTCAACAGCTAATGAAAGCGCGTCATCAATGGCAAGGAACGGGACATTATAAAAGGAACTTGGGAAGGATGTCCACTTATGAGAATAGAAGCAATATAGGCATATAGCAACTTACCAAGTACCAACCTATACCAAATCGGACTACATTTTATATAGCCACCAATCCACACTGGATTCTTTTATTTATTATTTATTTTTTAGTTATTTTTACCCTTCCTTCAAAATCAGAGGTATGCTTTCTTTAAAATATAAATCCTGTAATTGTGTTTGACAGTGGTTTGCTGCATAATGACTGTTTTGTTTATAGTCCTATATAGTGATTATGAATTATGATATGGTGTTCACATTTAACATGTTAACATGTTCATTTCACAGGTCATCATGTTCATCGCCGGACGTTTGAACTGTTTATTCATTGCACTCTGCATTCTACACTTGTCTGTGCTCTCCGAGGGACGAGCCCTACGGTAATTTCCTCTCTACAAAATATAATATAAAAACTATAAGTTCTATAGGAAAAGTTTGCCTAAATCCATATCTGGCCTACAGTTTGTAGGCTATTTATTTTACAACTTCATTCTATATTTAAATCCTTTCCTTATACAATTGAGGCTAAACCCATATCTTATGCCCCAAGTCAAGGGTTCACATTAATATATTATATTGTTATTTTTCCATTTTAGAAAGCGCTCAGTGACTGAGGTTCAACTCATGCACAACCAAGGGGTGCACAAGCACGTGCATGAGCGTCAGGACTGGCTCAACAAGAGACTCCAGAACATCCACGCCACGTCCCGCAGTAGCGCGGAGCGCGTGGGGGACAACACGGTCCGCGAGAGGAGGTTGCTTCCCGAGGAGGACCAGCAGCCCGAGCTGAAGGACTTTACCACGGAGCAAATGGACTTCGCTTTCAGCTTTTTGGACAGGCTCCTCGACTCAAAGAACTGAGAATGATTTCTGGATTATTTTATCCTATAGGCTTTAATATGCCATTATGCTTGAATTGTTTTCTTGCGTAAAGTCCAGTAGCTGCTTGAAAAAAGTGCTGCATGGCTGCACATCATCATGCATTCTAGACTTTTATTATTTTGTATTTGTAATTTTATTTTCTATGTTGGGCTATCTGACCGAATCTTAGCTTTTTGTACTATTTATTTATTTAGACATATTGAAAGTAAGAAACAACAGGCCTATTTATTGCGCCTTAATTGCCAAAGGAAGGCAGCCTGCCGAAGCAGCCTATAAGCTTCCACTATTTAAATGCTTGAAGCACTTTTATTTATTTATTTACCAGTTGATAAAGCTATTTACAATTGACAATTTAGGCATTTAGCAGACGCTGTTATCCAAGTTATACGGTAAATGGCATGAACCCAGGCAGAAAATTCTACTAAATAGACATATTTATTACAAATTTAATTAATATCAGGACCAAAAATATTTAAAATTGATAATGTCAATGTCAGGTGCTTTGCCTTTTTCATATATTGTTGCCAGTCCACCAAGAAAGAGCCTAAACAATTGTTCGTTTTATAGGACTGTGTTGTGTTTAAACCCCGTGTCGAAATGTGCTTGTTGTGCAGTGTTTGCAATGCATACACTGGCTGGAGAGAGGACTAAAGTGCGAGATATTATAGGCTACAAGATTAATTATATGCACTTAGTTGAACTATATTTTTGTAATGATCGATTATTATACTTTTATAACCATTGGCCTGAACAGAATGACCATTAAACGTTTTTTAAAACCTTTGTTGTGCTCATTCAGAGATGTAGACTATTGTTAAATGTATTTAGGCTATTCTTTATCTGCAGTCATATATAGTTGAGGCATTAGGCTACATTTTGTATAACACGGTTCTATTGTGAAAATAGCAGATCTACATGCTCACAGGGGCGTTGTGAGCATGTAGATCTGCTATTTTCACAATTTTCTGCCTCTAATATTTGATAATATTTGATAATGTGATGTGAGTATGATTGGCTATTTTCACAATTTCTGCCTCTTATATCATCTGGGGACCCCCAAAATAATTTGGGGACCCCCCTGGGGGTCCCGACCCACAGGTTGAGAACTACTGGCCTAAGGTATTGGTTCTCAAACTTGTTCATGTCTTAATCCTCAAATAGATAGGCCATGGACCCTATCTGAAAATATGACAAGAACTTGTTACCCACAAGATTTGAAAAAAAAAAAAAAAAAAAAAAAAAATCTAAGCTCACGTGTTGTGTTGTGAGCTTGTAGATCTGATCTGCTATTTTTCAAATAGCCTATAGGAAAGTACACATTTTGCTGGGGACCCCTGAAGCCCCCCCAAGAAGGGCCCCTGGGGGTCCCCGGGCCCGGACCCCACGTTGAGAACCACTTGCAGTGTTCGAAGCAATACTCATAAATGGCATCCTGTGTGATGATTGGCTACAAGTTACATCCAGAACCCGCCCCCTCTGCGGTTTCCTCCGAATGTAGCAAATCTCGCGATACGTGCCCCGTGATGAAGTCAGCTTTCAAACCAAAACAAAGGAGCAGCAGCAAGTTACTCTTCTGGAAAACACCAACAGTTTAGCGGATCCTCGCTGTTTTCAAGGCAAGCTGCGTTAAACAAGGGCTTGTTTACTGCTAGTTACTGGATAAACGTTCCATATCAGCATGTGAGCAGAAAGAGGTAAAAAGAAAAGAAGAAAAACTCAACTGGTTCACGTTTCTTTGTTGTTGTAGCCTGCTAGCTACATGTAGCTACTATTACTAGCTTAGGGATACTGAGAAGATAAGTTAATTTGAGTGTTATTTGTGTGTGTATTCATTAAATGTCTCTACAGGGCTGTCAGAATAAACATGTAGACTACCCGTAATGCCATGCAAGCAAATGGGCCAGGTTTTGGATCTAAAAATGGAGATCAACAATTGTACGTTGATTAGCAAGTTGGATACGCTGCTCAACCCCACCATTACTTTTCACTGGAATATGATTTGTGAGTCAGTCGAGTGCAGTGTTTTTATCATCATCATCTGCACTGCAGATGACTATAAATCAAGTGCTTCCCCGGGTTCTTGGTGGTTAAATGTGCCAGAAGAATGTGTTTGACATGATTACGTAGGGAACATGGACGGGTGTATTTAATTATCTGTAGGGAAATTGCTTTCTCACTCATTTTTTAACTAAATTTACAGCCTTCAAGCTCATCTCCCATAATATGTAGGCCTACTTTAGTGTGACTACTTTAACAGTTTGCATAAAAGGTACGATTATACAAATGGTGTTAAAAGGATAACACAACGCCCTGGCCTGAGGGTTTATTTCCATTGTGGTCCTGTGTGTTGGTTATATTACATTACAGTGACTTCTCTGTATGAAACACTTTGCACATAGAAAGAGGACAATTCAAGCTTTCCATACAGCTGCAATTTTGGCGAGTTTAACGTCGTTTAATGCAATCAGATAGGACTTGACTGTTCTATTTGGATATTATGGGATGGGCTGCTGGCCTGCTGCCAATGGTTGGTGTTGCAACTCTAGATTCAACAGAGTTGCAATTTGCGGCTAGGCTACTGTAGTGTTTGCAATATGGGGCAGGATCACTAAACCGTGGAGAAAAGTGGATACTTATCTGAGAGGAACAACTAATGCTCAGCTCAACGGACTGGTGGTGGTAGCCATCTGGTTCCTAATCCCATCCATGTTCTATTTACAGTCCTAGTCCCATAAGATAATGATTTAGCCTTGACAACATTTGATCTCACATCAATTTATCATCATGGGTGTATATATTCAGTATCTAATTTTTTCCTTGTGAAAGAAAATTGGGGAGTGCATTGTGTTAATTTGGCATGTGTCATGTTTGTAATGTAATCATATGATGCAGTTTAAATGCATATAGTCATAGCCTATCTGTTTATTTCTTTGGAAGGTATGGTGTTTTGTGAAAGACTTGTGGATAGCCAATTTCCAAAGGGTGGAGGATAATTTATATTTTATTATTTCCTTCTCAGTGTCTTTCAGTCTAGCCTGGGCTGGCTTCCAATTTCGGGCTTTTGATCCGGTCGGGAGCGGAAGAGCTCCTACGTTTTTCTGTAGTCCAAAACGGACTACACTTTGGCCGGAAACAACGACCGGAAACAGTTTTAACCCGTACTTGCGCATGCGCCAACTACTTGCGCATGCGCTAAACTGGGTTGAAATCTGTTTCCGGTCGTTGTTTCCGGCCAAGGGTAGTCCGTTTTGGACTACAGAAAAACGTAAGAGCTCTTCCGCTCCCGACCGGATCAAACGGCCCGTTTAGTAAACGAAAACCAGGCTTTCTCTCAGGGGAAAGCCTGGTGAGGCGAGGTTACTTTCAGTCTGACTATATTTTAGGGCTGTATTTATTTTCCATACATTGCCTAATGGGGTCCTCTAGTGTCGCAAATGCGACATTGCTTTCATTTGCTCTCGCCGGGACACGAGCGTCTATCATCATCGGTGTGAATAATCATGTAATGATTATTAAACACATTTAGGTATATTGTCGCAAAGTGACATACATAAAAATGGCCAGTGTTGACTTACTTATCCATTTGTAATGGATAGTAAATGTACCAACTTATTTAACCAGCTATCAAATTGTCTCTAGCCTAGCAGGTTCACTAACATTTGAGTACTTTTTCCACCACTGGCTCTACATTATGTCGGATAGACATAGTACAGTGGACGAGCCCAGTTGAGGCATTACATTTTGTATAATACGGTTCTATTGTGAAAATAGCAGATAGATCTGCTATTTTCACAATTTCTGATTCTAATATCTGACAATTTGGCCAATGTTTCATTTGCCATTTTAGAGGTATTAAAAAGTCCTTCATTTGTTGGAGCTCATATCTTTGAACGGGTAAGGGCTAGTTTTAGAAAATGTGCAGAATGCAGATACCCTCTACTTAAACTTCATGTTGGTTTGTTTACTGTTGAGTGAGAAAACAATATTACACATTAAGCTAATCATCTGGGGACCCCCCCCCCCAAAAAAATTATAATAATAATAATCTGGGGACCCCTCTGTGGTCCCGACCCACAGGTTGAGAACCACTGGACTGCGTGCGTGCGTGCCGTGCGTGCACGACTGTCTAGTCTATAGTCCATGGATGTATTGGGGTCTAGTCGAGCACGCGGCCATTCATATTTTCTCGTCCCCGTGAGATGATTCGCGTGTTGTGTGTGCGGCGCGCAGTGTTTCCTCGCCGTCTCTTTCGTGCTGTCGCCTTGTCGTCTGTCATCTCATCCTCACCGCTTTCCTTTCGGCGGATCCGACCATGGCTGCTGTGTAGTGTTTAAATGTGTGTCTTTTCTTTTAACTGCATCGTGTGAGTCGAGTGCCGGGTAGTGAGTGTTGTGTGTGTGTGAAATAATGCTGAAGTTGGAAAGTAATGAGCGAGGATGCTGACCGTGCTGGCAAGCCTGCTTTGTTCGGAGGAGCTGCAGCCCTTTGTGCCGCTGTCATCGCGCAGCTCGTCCCGTGCTGCTTTGTCTTTAGTTTGCCCGGTGATACTGATACCGACTGGTAGGTGCACGACTCTGCCAAACATGGATGTGTTCTGATCTGTGATAATATAACCATGGAAAGAATGTAGTATATAATATGCTAGTATTTATTACAATCATTATCACCATCTCACTTCCAATACGGTATAATCAAAAAATGTATTATATATAACATTGACTGAATTGAATTGTAATCATTTTAGTCAATGCCGTTTATATTATTTTGGATCCCGTTTGGCTGGATTTAAGGCAAGCACAGACATTTGCGCTTTAATACCAGCTTCTCTTCTTTGCCCACCACAGTGTAGCGGTGTCAGCAGCCCTAAATAATAAATGGGACCCCTTCCTTAAGTAACAGGGCTTTCACCCTATATGCTTTTTATAGACTTCAAGTACACACCACGTCTTTGTCTGACTCTTTGTGACCTAGATGGCGTGGAAGACTCAAAACACATTGCAGAAAATCATCTTTTTGACTTATGGTTGATGATAGGCCGTTGACCTATTTAATCGAAGGAAAAACCTGATATGAAGGGAGTGGTGTTTGGTGGTATGGGGGGGTATTACCTAGGCAGGCTATACGGGAAATGTGAAACGAGCTGCCAACATTTTCGCTCTATTCTATCAGCCTGAAATCCTGGCTGCCGTGGATTTGCATTGCAGTGTGAAAGATGAGAGCAGCTGCCCTGAGAGAAATATTGCCTCCTCAGTTCCTTTGTTCCTTTCATCCTGGCTGGCCTGGCAGCCAGAAGAGGCTGATCCAGCCAATGACTGGCTGGCTGGCTGGCTGGGAGATGTGCATTTGTTTTTTATCATTCCATTTCCACCACAGTCCTCCTCCTAATGCAGATAAAAGATAGGCCTACTGTACATCTGTGTTGTTGTTGGTGTATTACATATATAAACAGTACACAAAAACAAACATAATGAACTAGATATGAACTCACTGGCTAACATATTTATATAATTGCTATATATAACTACGTGAACAGTCATGTTCTACATTTACAGTAATGGTAATTGTCTAATAGGCTCATGTCTTCTTTGTTTATGCCAGACCGTAGTTAACCTGAAGTGTGTGTGCTTGCGTGCGCAAGCGCGCGCGTTCCCCAGCTGTTGTGGTGACCCCAGTTTTCAAGGACATAACCTGAGTATGCAGCTGCATTGTGAGCATGCTACATTAGCAAATACACAAACATGCTCTAATTTAATGTATACATACAGATCTTTTTAGTTTGATCCGTATGCCAACATTAATTGCAAGCTTTTCTTCAACAGTATATTATCATACAACAACTACTTACAGTATTATCTATTATGTCTACTCTTTGCATGGTTTTTCTTTATCTTTTTATATGCAGACATATTCTGTTTGTCTTGTATCATGTGTGTGTCCAACCAACTACTAGACATCGATCTCACCAGTTCAAGATGGAGCCATGAAATTAAAAGCAGGATGCTCAATGGAGCTGGGGTCAAGAGTAAATCCATGACCTTGAATTAGAAGGGCTTAGAAGGTTTTAGATGTTCGTGGACATGCCAGATGTTGAAGTCATTGGACTTCCTTGTTGATGGGCTACTACTTTCTTTTTTTCTGCCTTTTACTGATAGTTTTCAGTTAAGATGGACAGGAAAGAGCGGGAGAGACAGGAATGGGCCAGCGATCCGGGCTGATGGGCGGCTACTTGTCAGATGTTTTGCTCTGTCGCGTTGTGAGCTTGTAGATCTGCAGATCCGCAAATGTTCCGTTCCAGGATAATGTATTTTGATTATCGTGATAATATTGTAAATCGTGATTTCTTTTGTCACAATAATCGTGATATGCCATTTTCATATCGTCCCATCCCTACTGTCAACACAGAAATGTGTGTGGGTAGGAATTAATTGCCATAACGATTAAATTGGGAGGAAAAAGGGGGTAAAAAAATGATTGGCTACTCAAATGATTGGCTACTCTATTTTTTCTATTCTATATATATTGTTTTAAAGCCTTCCTACATCCATCCACTGTAAAACTGTGATGCTGTAGCTTGTAGCTTGTCTCAGTCAGTGGGTCAGCCACCTCATTCAGTTCCCATGTCAGTTCCCAGTACCTCAGTGAAGGAGCCAAACAACATGTCTGTCATTCAGCCATGAATCAGCCATCCTGCACATCGGTAAGCCTGCCAGCAAGTATCCAGAAGGACGTGTCTCATTAAAAGCTTTTGAAGATTTATAATTCAGCTGTGAGCAGCACTACACCGTCCATTATAGATGTTATATTGAGTCAGCTATGTTTTAGTGCCAGTTTCATTCGCTGAGCAAAAATGATCCATCAATGGATGCATGTACCAGTCAATGAGGCTGTACCACATGTATGTATATTTTTACCAGTAAGACTCCCTAATCGGGAGATAAGCGACCGTTGGTCGCTTATCTCCACAAATATCACAACCTCCACCTCTCACGTCATACGGGTAGCCATAGTTACACCTGGAATGTTGAATCTCCATATATGGAGATAACCTACGCATCACACAAAGTCTGACCTCACCAGCCCATACTTGGGCATGGACGACTTATATCTCCATATACGGAGATGGCCATATATGGAGATACGATGACATCACAGAGTCCATAGCTGATGATGTGGCGTGATGTCATACAATACACAAACAAGCCCTATATAAAGGGGCAATTCTCACCAGGGAAGAGAGCATTGCCTGGAATGTTGAATCTCCATATATGGAGATAACCTACGCATCACACACAGTCTGACCTCACCAGCCCATACTTGGGCATGGACGACTTATATCTCCATATACGGAGATGGCCATATATGGAGATACGATGACATCACAGAGTCCACAGCTGATGATGTGGCGTGATGTCATACAATAAACAAACAAGCCCTATATACTGATGCGATACGATGACATCACAGAGTCCACAGCTGATGATGTGGCGTGATGTCATACAATAAACAAACAAGCCCTATATACTGATGCGGAGATATGAGCAGGGCAAAGGTGTGACGTGTGACGGACGGACGGCCGGTGGAGGTTTTCATAGTAAACTGCTCCCTGACGGTCGCAATTATTAATATTAAGTAGGGTAGCCAAGCCATCAGAAACATAAGTAATGCAATATATTGCATGATGAAAAATAAGATCAAATAGAAAGGACACTTGTCTTTGCATTGTGCTATGTTGCGGTTGAAAACTGTGGCAACTGCATCTTCCTCATACAACATGGCAGCAGCCAGATACTGTATACCAGTGGTTCCCAAACGTTTTAGCTCTTGACTTAAACGAGAAATATACCCAAACTAAAGAAAATGGCAGATCTACAGGAAACTCACAACGTTGAGCTTGTGAGCTTGTAGATCGGCTATTTTCACTACTTCTTAAACATTTGTTTTTCTGATTTATGGAATTTCTAAGATTTCTATTTTATTTATTCATGAAATTACTTGGAAAAAATCATTGCTTTTGAAAATGTTTTGCTTTTGAAAATGTTTTAAAATAGTAATAATTTAAAATGTTTGGGAACCAGTGCTGTATACTGCATGCAGTGCTTCAAGGGGGGTGGCGGGTTTCCATTCCGAAACCAGGTTAGCATTCACCAGCGTCGGCAGGTTAGCATTTCACCAGGTTAGCATTCACCAGTGTAAATTTTACTGAGTTTAGGGTTAAGGTTAGGATTAGGTGGCCGGAATAGCAATGTTTCGGAGTGCCGATGTGTAACCGCTTCAAGGTCACGGTGCAATGCCAGGGGCGGCATAGCTCAGGGGTAGAGAAACCGTTATTAGAGCACGAAGGGTTCCCAGTTCGAATCCGGGCTCCCCCTGAGTTAATGTCGAAGAGTCCTTGGGCAAGACTCTGAACCCCTAATTGCTCCCGGTGAGTAGGTTGGTGCCTTGCATGGTTTCCTCCGCCACCGGTGTATGAATGTGTGCGTGAATGGGTGAATGTAATGCACAATCTATGTAAAGCGCTTTGGATAAAAGCGTTATATAAATTTACCATTTACCATGTCTAATATATGGTCTGACTGTGATGCAATGGTACTTAAACATAGCTGTGATGTGACATTTGTACTTTTTAAATATATCTTTAAGTTATAACTTACAGTTTCTCAGCTCACTCCCTGACGATGTTTTTTTATTTTTTTACATTAAAAGGTGGTTATAGCTTTATTTTCTGTGGTAGCCTAATTTTAGTAGCCAAAATAATTATCGTTTTTTCAGACTCCCAAACATTAACAGATTAACAACGTGTTAAAAATTTAATTAAGAGGTATTTTAGGGCCGATGATGCATACTCCACTTTTAGAGCCGAATTTATTTCAGTTCGGGGAGTCACAAAATCTCGGTGGCACCGAACAGCCGATTTAATGACGGTACCCTCCCCCCAACCTCTGAAGGACGTCTTTTTAGCCTGCTTTCAGAATTGACAAGCTGTGTGTGAACACATTTTAATTAGATTCACAGCTTTAGGAATTGTTCATGAAAATGCTTTTCAATGTAGTCAATCAAATAGTTAATCAAACTGTGGTACGCTAAAGTATAAAATATGGTTTAAGGGGTTAAGCAGACTAATCTATTTTGGCGATTTAAAAACAAATCTATTCGATTATTTATGTCCATTCATTGCTATATTTAAAAAAATGTAAAACTGTCCTTGATTATTCGATTAATAGAAAAAGTCATTGATAATAATCTATACTTGCAGCCCTACATTTGGTTATGACCAGTGAACTGAAGACCAGGGACTCTGCCTCTGGGCCTCAACCAGTTACTGCACCAATTAGTCACCATGTCCTGGCAGGGTTTCAGTGCAGGATTTCGCCCTTCCTCTCTTGTCTCTCACAGTCTGTGACGTCTAAATAATCAGCATTATTAGTCACAAATCGAAATGGGGGGGGGGGGGGGGGGGGGTCATTTCATTGCAGAAATGTGGTCAATTATCCAGTCATCTGCCGTAAAAAGCATCCTTTTCACAGAATGGAGTAATTGTAAAATATGTTGTCCTGTGTGTGTGCGTGCGTGCGTGCGTGCGTGTGTGTGTGTGTGTGTGTGTGTGCTTGAAAAGGGCTATTCAAAAAGGGAGACTAGAAAACAGCAACCCTTCCGGGCCTGCAGTTGTGGGGGCAGTTGTCTAGACTAGTATGTGTGGAGCATAGGGCTGTCACAATTATGCCATTTTACATGATGATTAATTGTCATATAATTGCGATTAACGATTTAGTTGTGTTTTTGTCATTGACAATTACATTTCTGTTTGGCTTTTAGGCTTTGAAGTTGCACATGGTAGATATGACACATAACCTAAATATACAGTACAAAGAAATTACTGACATATTTGACAAACTTTATATTTAAAAAAGAACATTGATAGTGGAAATAGACGATCTACAAGCTCACAACGCGTAGTAATGGATGTTTGTGTGTGTGTGTGTGTGTGTGTGTGTGTGTGTGTGTGTGTGTGTGTGTGTGTGTGTGTGTGTGTGTGTGTGTGTGTGTGTGTGTGTGTGTGTGTGTGTGTGTGTGTGTGTGTGTGTGTGTGTGTGTGTGTGTGTGTGTGTGTGTGTGTGTGTGTGTGTGTGTGTGTGTGTGTGCGTGTGTGTGTGCGTGCGTGTGCGTGCAAGCGTGTGTTCAAGCTGCATTGGGGTGGCTGGCTGGCTTTTGTTCTGCAGCTCTCAGCTACATCCACGGTTCACATGAGTTGACTGCAGACTTTCTCTCCGCGGTCCAGCACGCAAAAAAAGTGCTGAGCAGCACTATGTGTTTGCATTTATGGGAGGGAGCGTGCAGTGCACTCAGTGCACCTTGTCTACTACATCTAGCTATGTGTGTACCAGTTAATTCTTCTCAGAGTGTCATGTAGCCCTTCAGCATGAATGTCACAATCTCACTTTGATTGGTAATGATGTCCGAGACTTGTTTACTGGTAAATTAAATGTGCGCGTCGTTAGGGGTGGGCCATAAGGAAAAAATACAATATCACAATATTCTTCCAAGCTGTATCACGATACACATCTTATCACGATTCTTTTTCTGGTTATTTTTGTCAAGTTACTTAACAGTACAACCACCTACAAAGTAACAACAACTAAAAGAAAAAGGAGTAACAGACCATTTAGACCAGTGGTCCTCAAAGTGGGGTCCAGGGACTTTTTTGGGAGGTCTAAATTGATCCTTACAAGTATGTAACTCTGACAGTATACAAATGAAACCAAATGGACCCGTTTGGGAGGTCTAAATTGATCGGGTCCATTTGGTTTCATTTGTATACTGTCAGAGTTAAGTGGAGACCATGCCATTTTAAAGTTTTAGAAGATAAATGCAGGTTTAAATGAGTTCTACAATGAATCTCTGTCTTAACAATTCAACAGGAATTTGTATAAGGCTCCCTCATTGTATCACGATATATACTATATCTCTGAAAAGGCATATCGCGGAGACATTTTATCGTCGATATTTATCACCATATCGCTCACTATGTGTTTGCGTTTATGGGTGTGTGGCTGTGCGTGCAGTGCACCTAGTCTACTACATCTAGCTATGTGTGTACCAGTTAATTCTTCTCACAACTTCTCAGAGCACCATGTAGCCCTTCCGCACGAATGTCACAAACTCACTTTGATTGGTAATGTTGTCTGACTTGTTTACTGGTAAATTAAATGTGCGTGTGGTCTTATTCTCTGTCCCCACAGTGAGCAGCAGTGTGGTTTGTCAGTGTTGGACTGTGAACAGCGGCGGCGGCTCGGCGGCGCTATGAGCATGTACGGTGCTGGCGGAGGAGGGGCGGAGCATTACCGCGAGCAGCGGCGGCGCTCCAGCGATCGATCCCGGGACTCCTCCCACGAGAGGGGGGAGGGCCAGCTCACCCCCTGCATCAGGAACGTCACCTCCCCCACCAGGCAATACGGTAAGGAGGAAATACTGGGGAGGTGTCAAGAATAGGGAGAGTGTTTTTTGCAGGTTTTTCAGTCGGAGTGTATCAAAAAAGCAACTGGATTAAGGCAGCAGAAGCTTGTGATTGGCTGTGCCTAAAGCCGGGGGACGGAGATACACTGACCTAAACCTAACCTTAACCCAACCCTAAGTCCAAATGCTAACCTGCCGACGCTGGTGAATGCTAACCTGTTGAATGTTAAACTCGTCGGAACAACAGTGCTTAACCCAGTTGCTTTTTTTATACACTCGGGACTGAAAGACCTGCTAAAAACACTCTCCTGTCAAGAATATGGTTGACACTTGGAAGTGCTGATATGTGGACTTCACGTCTGCTACACAATACTGGTGGTTCTCAAGCTTTTTAATTTCAAAGACAATCATAACTCTGACAGTGTATAAATGGAACCAAATGGACCATTTGATTCCATTTGTACACTCTCAAGAGTTACAGACCTGTAAGGGTGATCCAGTGGACCATTTACATGTAATTATGCTGGATACAAGTGTCTTATGTAATTGGTCAACCCCGTTTATCAGCTATATCCATGTGTACACATCTTGTCTGACCACATGCATGCTATTGCTAACGTGTGCACGCGTTGCTCTTATTTCATCTACCAGACCGTGAACGTGGTGATGGAGGCTCTTCATCCAGATCCTCCAGTCCCCGTCCTCCCAGGGTATCCCTGCCCTGTTCCCCCATGGGAGGAGCCCTGATGGTGGGGGGACACTTTGCTCGACCCCTGGTGGGCGCTCCCGGATGTGAGCCCCACTCTAAGGTCCTGGGCCACGGACCCTGTGACATGATCTACGTGTACGACCTGGGCTCTAAGGAGGGGTCTCGCGGTGTGCTGCGGACGGGGGAGAGGGTGACGCTCATTGTGGACAACACGCGGTTTGTGGTGGACCCTGCCATCTTCACAGCTCAGCCCAACACCATGCTAGGCCGGTAAGGACTGTTAATATGGTGGTGTAGTGTCTAATATTGTGAGGAGGAATGTTTATTTTAATGAGAAACTGGGGAAGTTTTACTGACTGACCAAAATGTTGAATCTTTGTTGTCCTTTCTTCTTCTTTTTTTGAGCGGTGCTCAAACGTGCTTTGTCCGTCCCGGAAAGCTTAATGAAATGAAATCATAAAAGGCACCACTCACTTCACACTGTGTGCCCATGAAAGATTGCGGTGCATCTTGGGAATGGGTTCATTGTGTCTAAAAAGACATACAGCATTTAGCCACTTGTACGCATGCCCCCAACCACTGAAATCAAAATCATTAAAATTGCTAAAACAATAGAAGTAATAGAAGTAAATGAAAACATTTTAACACTCATCTTTTCTTTTCTCTAATTACAATCTAAAATATGAACAAAGTTGTCCTTTAAGTAGGCGAGCTTTTTATACATGCTTATCAAAACAATGGTCTAGGTTGAACAGAGGATTACTAAAGCCCATATGTAATTTCCATAACATCAATTATCACACTGAAGGAAAGCTTATAAGGCAATTCAAAGAGCTACATAAGGCATACAAATTAATGTAAAAGCATAAGAAGGCAATTATGTTTGACTTATTCTCACACCAGGACAATGAACATGTATCAATCGTATATGAGAAATGTCATTGGTGGCCGTAGCCGTATGGTTCACTTAATTCATTTTGTATTGTGTTTTTGTAGGATGTTTGGTTCTGGTCGGGACTACAACTTCACACGACCCAATGAGAAGGGGGAGTTTGAGGTGGCAGATGGCATCAGCTCCACTGTCTTCAGAGCCATCCTGGTAAGATCTGCCCCTTACCAGGGTCTCACTCCTTCGCTTGTACCTGTTGTATACAGCAGTGATTCTCAACCTTTTTAAAATATGTTTTGGGGGGCTTTTATGCTTTGATGCCTGGAAATGGGGAGAGCGATAGGGAGTGACACGCGGCAAAGGTTGTCGGGATCGGGACTCAAACCCCCGACACGCTGTCAGGCATCAGAGCCGATGTGGTATGCACCTGGACCGGTAGGCCGTCGGACGCCCCCAAACCTTTTGATTTTACGGACCCCCAATTTGATATGGATTAGGCCATGGACCCCATTTGATGCATGCAGGACAATCCTAAAATTCTTCTATTCTTACATTTTTTTCAGGGTGCGAAGCCGTTTTACATAAAAAAAAAAGGTCTATAAATGGTTTTTGATATATTACTGTAGATTAAAACATGGAAACTTGAAGGTTTTGGTCAGAAGCACTCCCTGTGGTAAAATCTCTTCACAGAAAGTGTACACATTGTGTGCTGTACGAGACCACGTTGAGAGAACCAGTGCTATACTGTATGCCCTTTTATGTATCTCATCTCATCTGAGAGCCATCCTGGGTGGCTGACACAAGGGAAATCTCCCTATTTCTACGTCTCATTATTTCGACTACGGGCGTCGGCAGGTTAGCTACTCACCAGCGTCAGGGTTACTGAGGTTAGGGTCAGGGTTTGGTTTAGGTTTAGGCTAGGGATGTCCCAATCATGTTTTTTTGCTCCCGATCCCGATCACATATTATTGCTCCCAATGTTATGTCGAAATATCGACAACGCTCCCGGCATACACACCATTGTGAGTGTCAGCCAGCCATCCCTGTCCTCTCTTCTCCCTGCGTCTCTTGCCGCATTACGCTGATGGCTCAGAGCCATGTTTTATGTAAAGGGTGTTCTAAGAAGGGAGAGCGTTCTTTGTCGCTGCACCAGCGACTCCCAGTCCCAACAGGTTGGTCAAGGTCGACTTGGCAAGGGTGTTGTGCTGTAAGGAATAGGGTGTTCCTCCCAGTGGAGTTCCTCACTGACAGCTGAGAAGGAGCAGCAGGCGTTTCCACGTATATCAGAGGAAGCATGTGGTTTCTCAATACCATCTAGGGATGGGACGATATGAAAATTTCATATCACGATTATTGTGACAAAAGAAATCGCGATTTACGATATTATCGTGATCATCAAATCCATTATCCTGGGGCGGAACATTTGCCCAAAAAATAGCAGCTCTACAAGCTCACAACGCATCGCATTGCGACGCGTTGTGAGCTTGTAGATCGGCTATTTTTTGGCAAAGACATTTGATAGAGTGAAAAAAAGACTATTAAGTACCTTTTACCAATTATAGAGGATTTAAATGGTACCGGATATGCAGCTCGTCAAATAAAAGGTGAATTGATCCCAGTGCATGACGGAGGACGATATCACGATATATTAAATCTCCACGATGCGATTATCATAAGTGTTTTTTTATCACGATAAACGATAATATCGCTTATCGTCCCATCTCTAATACCATCCAGTAAATATAAGCAGTGTCATGTGTGGAGATAGCAGGAATTACTGCACCATTGGGGGAAAAAAGGAGGAACATTTGAAGCAGAAAAAAATTGTTTACAGGCCCACTGTGTGCCGTGTGTGGGCACAGTCGGCTCTGTTTCTGAGATGGTGTTTGTGGGATTACTACATGTGGTCGTATTGCTGTGCATGTAATGTGTGCACTCTACAGTGGTATTGTTACACATGGAAGTAGGGCTGCACGATTTTGGGAAAAAACCTAATTGCGATTTTTCCGACTAATATTGCGATTGCGATTTTATTCGCGATATTTACAGGGGCTAAAGCAAAAAAAAAATCCTAAGACGGAAATTTATTTTGACGTGACTAGCAAGTATTATGCTGCATTTTGACGATTTCGGTCATGTTATTAACATCACGGCCCCCATTTTTTGTTTTCTCTTTTTTGGCAAATCTGCCTCGATCTCATAAATGGCCCCTAGGGACTCCTCAGGACGGAAATCCATCCCCAGGACGGAGAACCTTAACCTCTGTATTTATATATTTATTTCAAGGTAGGATAAGTGATTTTTTTTTGTTAAAAGGATGATATAATAAATTATTTTAACCATAGGAAAATCATTTCACTACCTTAGGTCAAGCTTCCGTTGAATATTTATTGTGTAATACATTTAAAAAATAAATTGATTATTATTAACTAGGCTAATTGGCAATCATGTAAATGGTTTGATTCAGTTCAGTTATATTTCCAAAAGATTACCTTTTATTTTGCTTTAGCAATATAAAACGTTTTTATATTCAGAAAAATCTCAGTAATAATGCCTCTCATTGTCAAGGAAATTATTTAACCAAAGAACATCATTTAAGCTTCCTTGAATATTTATTGTGTGTTTACATTTATATATTTCCAAAAGATTCCCTTTTACTTTGCTTATTAGCAATATAAAACGTTTTTATATTCAGCAAAATGTCAGTAATGGTTTTGTCTGCCTCTCATTATTGTCAAGGAAGAAAGTACCGTATGTCGCTGCCTTGCTTAAGTTTTATCAAGGCAAAAGAATGCACCCTAAGACACACACCATAAGTTTCACATGTGCGGGGGACGGAGGAGGGGCCACCGCAGCAGTTGCACAGAAATTACTTTCACTTTCAGTTTACGACAAACTGGATCTAATCTATGCACAAGGATTTAAGGATGTTATATTTATAATGATTACCAGAACATTCACTACCTGTAGCCATGGAGTAGGCCTACTCCTCCGTTGGAAGGGAATACACTGTTACGTGCTGTTACGTGCTGTTAGACAGACAGTGTCGTGCCTTGGCTTGGCTCCTGTCCTCTGAGGAGGAGATTGTAGCAACCCGTAATGTCGGCTAATCCGCGGTGCGGCGATGCGCGGGTATTTAGGAAGCATGATTAGTCAATTATGAACGGATTTCTAAAATTAAAACGTCTGCATAATGCTTGGGAAGTCAACTTCGCAGAAAATCGCCAAAACCGTGGCCTTTGCGATTCGCTAATCACGAGATTTCACATCGGGATTTTGGTTTGAAAACGATTAACCGTGCAGCCCTACATGGAAGACACCCAGGGTTTGGCTGCTGATACCATGCAGTGTGCCAGCCCTCTCTTCCTGTTCTCCCTCCTGTTGTCTTTACGTCTGTTCATTCTCTGTCATTCATGGTACGATTATTACTGCTCAAACAGAGAGAGACTGGTTGTGAGAGTAGAGATGGGCTGATACGCGGTATCGTGGAGATTTATTTTATTGTGATATCGTCCTCCGTCATGCACTGGGATCAATTCAGCTTTTATTTGCCGAGCTGCATATCCAGTACCACTTAAATCCTCTATAATTGGTTAAAGGTACTTATAATATACGTACTTGATACAGTCTTTTTTTCACTCTCTATCAAATGTCTTTGCCAAAAAATAGCCGATCTACAAGCTCACAAGTGAGCTTGTAGATCTGCTATTTTTTTGGGCAAATGTTACACCCCAGGATAATGGATTTTGATTATCGCGATAAGATCGTAAATCGCTATTTCTTTGGTCACAATAATCGTGATATGAAATGTTCATATCGTCCCATCCCTATTCATGGTACGATTACAGCTCAAACAAACAGACAGACAGACAGACAGACAGAGAGACTGGTTGTAGGTAAAGGAGAGCAGTAGATGTGTATGGGGGTATGGATTATGTGAGTATATGTTGTCAGGTCTTACATCTAACGGCGTGTTTTCTTTAGAGGTTTAATATTGATGCTTTGTCAGTGAGAGTACCTGAGACGAATAACAGTCTACTGCTCGTGCTCTACTCTAAATCCATATAGTTTTTAATATAGGTATTTTTTGATTTACCAGACTGTAAGCCACAAACTAGTCATTTTTAATCTGTTAATTGTTAATGCACGCACGCCCCCTCATTTTGTTCAATTGTCTGTTTTAATGTTATCTGCTTCCTTTGTCTGCTGAATATTGCTTGTACGGACTTATACTGTTGTTCCACAATCTGTTGGAGATATACTGTTTTTCCACTTTCCATAAGTATTATGTCTTATAATTCCTAATATATATGAGTTAAGTAAAAAAATCTAATTCAACAAAATGAGGGGGGAGTGCATTAAGAATTTAACAGATTAAAAACTTCTAGTTTGTGGTTTACAGTCTGGTAAATCAAAAAAAATATCTACATGTATATTAAACCATTTTAAATATGGACTTAGACTGTTTTTCGTCAAGTCCGGCGTTATACTTGGACTTGATGAAGGGGTGCAGAATGATTCCATTACAGGTCTGAATACTGCTTTCATTTCTAGCAACTATCGGTTATTTTCTTATTAATCGAATAATCAAGTAGCATATTTTTATTGCGACAAGGTCGCAGTTTACCACAAGAAATGTCACAGCTTGTCTCCGTGTGTGTACACATTTTTACAGTCTATGGGTTGGTTCCCTTGACACATCACTGTGACATCACACGTGATATCACAGGTTACATAGAATCACCTATGTAAAAGTCCATACAGTATATGGGTATTCCCTAGAATCCCTTTTATGCCCATATATGAAGATCCCTGATGTCATCGATATATATCACTGGCCAGATGGCCAAGACATGGCCCATATCTGTGTGGCTGGTTCAGATGGGGATCTCCATGTATGGGCATAAAATATATTGTATGTTGTGATGTCATGGGAACCACTCCAACATAATCCCCGACCGTTATGCCCATATATGGAGATCCCTGATGTCATCAATATAAAGCCCATATCTAACAGGACTTCATATGGGAATGCCCATATATGGAGGAAGATAGCCCATATCTGTGCGGCTGATTCAGACAGGGATCTCTCCATGTATGCCTGGGCATAAAAGGGATGTACTACATACAGTACATGAATCTCCATATATGGGTAACTGGTCCAATATACTTCACTGGCCAGATGGCCAAGAATTGGCGTTGCATGTCACCCTGAGGCGTCTTACTAGTATATATTGTTTTTGAGCGGTGGTCACACAGTCTCCAATAACTATTTTACTATGTTACTATGTTTGTCTGTAGCATGAGCTGTAATACCGCTGGGTGACCAGTGGCAGGCCTGGGGAGAGAGGGCGAGATCATTTAGCGACCTACAACTGGGTTGCAACCTGGTCGGTAGTTTTCACCGACTGGGTCGCTAAATATACCGACTGGGTCGCTAAATATACCGACTGGGTCGCTAAATATACCGACTGGGTCGCTAAATATACCGACTGGGTCGCTAAATATACCGACTGGGTCGCTAAATCTACCGACTGGGTCGCTAAATATACCGACTGGGTCGCTAAATCTACCGACTGGGTCGCTAAATATACCGACTGGGTCGCTAAATATACCGACTGGGTCGCTTAATTTACCGACTGGGTCGCTAAATCTACCGACTGGGTCGCTAAATTTACCGACTGGGTCGCTAAATCTACCGACTGGGTCGCTAAATCTACCGACTGGGTCTATCTACCGACTGGGTCTCTAAATCTACCGACAGGGTCGATTATCCACTGACCGGGCTGCTAACCCTAACCCTAACCCAAACCCAAACCCAAACCCTAACCCTAACCCAAACCCTAACCCTAACCGTCGGTAGATTTAGCGACCCAGTCGGTAGATTTAGCAACCCAGTCGGTGATTTAGTGACCCAGTCGGTAGATTTAGCAACCCAGTCGGTGATTTAGCAACCCAGTCTGTGATTTAGCGACCCAGTCGGTAGATTTAGCGACCCAGTCGGTAGATTTAGCAACCCAGTCGGTGATTTAGCGACCCAGTCGGTAGATTTAGCAACCCAGTCGGTAGATTTAGCAACCAAGTCGGTGATTTAGCAACCCAGTCGGTAGATTTAGCAACCCAGTCGGTAGATTTAGCAACACAGTCGGTGATTTAGCAACCCAGTCGGTAGATTTAGCGACCTGGTTGGTATTAGCGACCAGTCGGTAGATTTAGCAACCCAGTCGGTGATTTAGCAACCCAGTCGGTAGATTTAGCGACCCAGTCGGTAGATTTAGCAACCCAGTCGGTAGATTTAGCGACCCAGTCGGTAGATTTACCGACCCAGTCGGTAGATTTAGCAACCCAGTCGGTGGATTTAGCGACCCAGTCGGTAGATTTAGCAACCCAGTCGGTGGATTTAGCGACCCAGTCGGTAGATTTAGCGACCCAGTCGGTAGATTTAGCAACCCAGTCGGTGAAAACTACCGACCAGGTTGCAACCCAGTTGTAGGTCGCTAAATGATCTCGCTCCTACTGGGCCTGCAGTAGGAGCGAGATCATTTAGCGACCTACCAGCGACCGACCAGGTCGCTAAATCTACCGACTGGGTTGCTAAATCACCGACTGGGTTGCTAAATCTACCGACTGGGTTGCTAAATCTACCGACTGGGTTGCTAAATTACCGACTGGGTTGCTAAATCTACCGACTGGGTTGCTAAATCTACCGACTGGGTCGCTAAATCACAGACTGGGTTGCTAAATCTACCGACTGGGTCGCTAAATCTACCGACTGGGTCGCTAAATCTACCGACTGGGTCGCTAAATCACCGACTGGGTTGCTAAATCACCGACTGGGTTGCTAAATCTACCGACTGGGTTGCTAAATCACCGACTGGGTTGCTAAATCTACCGACTGGGTTGCTAAATCTACCGACTGGGTTGCTAAATCACCGACTGGGTTGCTAAATCTACCGACTGGGTCGCTAAATCACAGACTGGGTTGCTAAATCTACCGACTGGGTCGCTAAATCTACCGACGGTTAGGGTTACGGTTTGGGTTAGGGTTAGGGTTTGGGTTAGGGTTAGGGTTAGGGTTAGGGTTTGGGTTTGGGTTTGGGTTAGGGTTAGGGTTAGGGTTAGCAGCCCGGTCAGTGGATAAGCGACCCTGTCGGTAGATTTAGCGACCCAGTCGGTAGATTTAGCGACCCAGTCGGTAGATTTAGCGACCCAGTCGGTAAATTTAGCGACCCAGTCGGTAGATTTAGCGACCCAGTCGGTAAATTAAGCGACCCAGTCGGTAGATTTAGCGACCCAGTCGGTAGATTTAGCGACCCAGTCGGTAGATTTAGCGACCCAGTCGGTAAATTTAGCGACCCAGTCGGTAGATTTAGCGACCCAGTCGGTAAATTTAGCGACCCAGTCGGTAGATTTAGCGACCCAGTCGGTAGATTTAGCAACCCAGTCGGTATATTTAGCGACCCAGTCGGTAGATTTAGCAACCCAGTCGGTGAAAACTACCGACCAGGTTGCAACCCAGTTGTAGGTCGCTAAATGATCTCGCCCTCTCTCTGGGCCTGGGTGACCAAGTGGCGCTGTTGAGTCACACACACGGCACACGCCACATGCACACTCACACGCACACACACACATTCCTCTCACACATACACACACACATACACAGGGGTATAGCTTAAAGAAATGAACTGCTCACATCCACCGCTCACTTCAAACTGGGGTTTGATTTTTGGAGCGGTGAAAGCGCTCCCAATGAACAGGTATGTCCGTGGGTATGTCCATAGGCGCCGACTCTGTGTGGGCTGAAGGGCCGCGGCACCCCGGGAGATCAAGCCCGAAATTAACACGTACAGCTTTGTTTGAGGGGAAAACAGAAAACACCAGCCCCCCACCCCCACATTCCTATGGGTGGGGCTGGTGTGGGGGAGGAGGGAGCGATAGAAACTACGTTGGGACTGGAGGCGGAGCGCTCCCATAGCCTATTTGCATGTACGCAAACATGCCTAATAGTTCTTTTGTTTAAACCGGGCAGGTACATTCCAGTGGGGGGGGGGGGGGCCTGGTCACTGGTGTGGGGGCTGTGGGAGCGATAGAAACTGCGGAGACTGAAAACCTATCTGCGATCCACAATGGGACAAGCAAGACTAAACCATCTTACTCTGCTGAACTGTCACAGGGAGGCGGCACTGAAACTTGACATGGATGTCATAGCCAACCGCTTCATATCTCGTGCATCTGTAAGGAGCCGAGTAGCACCTTCCCCACTAAGAAATAAATAAAAAATTTTGGTTTTGTTTTGCTGCAAGTAGCCTACTTGTATGCGGTGTTCACTTTATAGGCCTAATAGGCTGTTGCAATAGCGTGGCCATGGTTTTAATACTATTTTGTCTTTCTTTGCATTTTATTTTCTATCATTTAGCAGACTACTGCATGATGCACGAATACAAGGGCAAGACGGCAGTCTTCTCTAATCAATACAATGCCATGGCATTAGCTAGTTTTTTGTTTGATACTTTGATACTATGGTGCTTAACTGTTGAAACATGCTGAACTTTCATTGTAAAAATGTACCACTGTACTATTGACAAACTGTAAATAAAGTATCCATTTGAGGAAAAAAAATGCCCTTTTTTTGCGACGACGACGGGGGGGGGGGGGGGGGGGGGGGGGGGGGGGGGGGGGTAGCGCTCGATGCTTCAGCACCTCGCGGCATGGACAAAACCCGGCGCCTCTGGGTATGTCTGTGGGTGGCTGGGTGGCTGGGTGGCTGGCTGGCCGTGTCCGTAGCCTGGCAATACCTTGAGTGGCCACACACAAAACACTAGTTAAAGGAGGGGCGCTGTTTTGTGCAGGCCAGGCACACTCACCACTCACTCACAGGCACAGTTTACACTCACTCACTCACTCACATAGGGTACAGCTGCTCAAATTCACCGCTCCACTTCGAACCGAGGTTTGATTTTTTAATTAACATGTACAAATATATACTGTATTTGTTGTGCTAAATAAAAAAAAGCATTTAGCACTAATTTATACTACTGAAAATTTCAGTCTTTTATTAAAAATCACACCCGTGTGAAGTGGAGCTGTGTGTGTGTGTGTGTGTGTGTGTGTGTGTGTGTGTGTGTGTGTGTGTGTGTGTGTGTGTGTGTGTGTGTGTGTGTGTGTGTGTGTGTGTGTGTGTGTGTGTGTGTGTGTGTGTGTGTGTGTGTGTGTGTACCGATTTTTGTGACATTTGAAGAAAATATGTAGGAAAAGGAGCAAAAAGTGTGTTTTGGAGAAAATTCAAGATGGCGGAAAATCTATCATGGCGCAAATGGGCGTGGCCTATATGGGGAGATGCGTCATGACCCAAGGAATCCAGGGAAAAAATATTTTTAATTTTCCGACCTACGGTTCAAGAGTTACAGGCCAAAACGTAAAGTGGGGTGTTATGGCGCCACCATGCGGCCAAATGACACAATTATTTTTTATTTAATCCTTGAAATCATTATGAACCTCCTCTCCAAGTCTTGAAACTCTAGCCCCTATGGTTTGCGAGAGACAAATAATTGAATGTGAGTTTTTGCGATTCCCATTATAAGTCAATGGGGAAAATTAATTCACTAATAAATTAATATCAATTAAACTATAGAACCTTTCTCTTAGAAAAGTAATAGCCCACGATTCCTGAGTAAGCCGGTCGATTTGACATATGGCGCGAGTGTGTGGTGGCAAAACTGTGGGACTAGTGGCGTGCCGAAGTTTAGGAAGTTCAGGCTACATACACACACACACACACACACACACACACAGACACACAGACACACAGACCCACACGGCCACGTATAGGGAGCCTGTGCTTCACACAGCTCCAAAAATCGCACCCGTGCGAAGTGAGCGGTGCAAACATGACGGCAGATGTAATGAAGAGGAGGATTATGACAAGTATGACATCACTGTCAGTATAGGGAATTAATATAAAACTAAAGATAGTAATGAAAGTATGACATAACTGTCAGTATAGGAAATTTGTATAAAACTAAAGATAGTAATGAAAGTATGACATCACTGTCAATATAGGAAATTAATATAAAACTAAAGATAGTAATGAAAGTATGACATCACTGTCAATATAGGAAATTAATATAAAACTAAAGATAGTAATGACAAGTATGACATCACTGTCAATATAGGAAATTAATATAAAACTAAAGATAGTAATGAAAGTATGACATCACTGTCAATATAGGAAATGAATATAAAACTAAAGATAGTAATGAAAGTATGACATCACTGTCAATATAGGAAATGAATATAAAACTAAAGATAGTAATGACAAGTATGACATCACTGTCAGTATAGGAAATTAGTATTCACAGACCCCTAGTGAGATGTGATCAATGGACAAAATGTGGAGTTACAGACATGCGGTCAGACAGACAGAAAAGATGTCTGACCGACGGAAAAGATGCACCTATCACTTCAGGACCCAAGGAGAGACCCACCTGTACAGAGGACCTAAGGAGAGACCCACGTGTACAGAGGACCCAAGGAGAGACCCACCTGTACAGAGGACCTAAGGAGAGACCCACCTGTACAGAGGACCTAAGGAGAGACCCACCTGTACAGAGGAATACAAGAGAATTGGAACCTGTTCCAGCAGATCACTATGAAGGCTGTACAGAAACTGTCTTAGAAGATATCACTCTCTCTTTCTCAGAACAGGAGAAGAAACGTAATATCACCGAGGACCTTTTCGTCAAGCTGTGGTACAACCGTTTAATCAAGCCAGAAAGGAATCTCACAGACTGATCCCTCCCAGAAGAATGGTAAGAGCCATGCTAGTAGCCCTAAGGGCAATCAAACGACGAATCCATACAGAGGACGGAACCATCTCTGGACAGAACCAGCTCTGCCACCAGAGCCTGATGACTCTGGTGGTCGTCAGTTAGGCAACAGGGACCTTATTTGCCTCTAGATTTTTGTTTATGACCCTATACTAATTATTTCGGCAAAGCCGAAGTATTTGAATTTCATACCACGATTATTTTGACCAAAGAATCATCCGTTATCCTGGGGCGGAACATTTGGTCTAGTTAACTCATGTTACCCTCATTAGTGACAGCATATTTTTTTTTCCCAAAAGCTGTTTATTTGTATTTTAAACTTGTATTAGTTGGCTATCATTTATAACCTGTAAGATTTTCCACAGTCTGTCTAAAAGTGTGGTTATTTTATCGCTTATCAATGATATTCATCTAATACAATTTTGAAATTCAAAGTCAATGGCCTAAAGTGTGAACCAATTGGGTGCCTCCGTGTCTGTGACATAATATTTTCTGCGGCCTAAACGCGTTCTAAATCAGGGGACCGGGACAATCAGTGGATGGATACCCAGTGGATATTGTGTTTATTTGTATTTTAAACTTGTATTAGTTAGATTTTCCACAGTCTGTCTAAAAGTGTGGTTATTTTATCGCTTATAAGTGATATTCATCTAATACAATTTTGAAATTCAAGGTTAGCACCGCTCAAAAAAAATGTATGACGTATTTTACGCGGCCTAAACACGTTATGTCGTATTTTACGCGGCCTAAACGCGTTATGACGTATTTTACGCGGCCTAAACGCGTTCTAAATCAGAGTGAACCAATCGGGTGCCTATGTGACTATGACATCATGGACAGATCAACAGAATCGAAGTGTTTCATTGGTCTAGCGAACTCATGTCATCATCATTTGTGACATCATAGTTTTGGTAAAAAAGCGGTCTATAGGAGCGGTTAGCACCGCTCAGAAATGTGTAAAAATGTATCTAAGGGTTTTTGTGCAGAGGAGGGAGGAAGTGACGTTGGCTTTAGCTTTCATCACCATTCACTCTCCACCTCTCCCCCTCCTCCTCCTCTCCACTGCTCTCTCTTGTGCACGCACACACACACACACACACACACACACACACACACACACACACACACACACACACAGACTTTCTCTCCCTCTCTCTCTATTTGGCGCCTGTATGTGAGCAGAGCAGCTTCAATAATGGCGTATTGTTTGTTCTCCTCCTGTGCCTGCATGTGCGCGTGACTGTCTGCCTGTGTGTGTGTGTGTGTGTGTATGCATGCATGTGTGTGTGCCTGCTATTGCAATGGCAGGATTACTACAAGTCGGGGATAATCCGCTGCCCTGATGGCGTTTCCATTCCCGAGCTGCGGGAGGCATGTGACTACCTCTGCATCTCCTTCAACTACAGCACCATCAAGTGCAGAGATCTCAGTGAGTATCGCTGATAGACGCACATTCCAGGCTGTTGTTTTATCTTTCATTCTTCATGCATCGTTGGTTGGAAAAACCCTGTGCTAGTAGTAATGCTGAACCGCGACACGTTGTTAGCTTGTAGATTGGCTCTTTCTGTCGTATGACGATGCATGAAGCTCAATGGAGAGCGTGTGCACCGTCTGTGGGCAGGCACTAGAGATGTGCTCATGTGATTGACCTGTCATTTTAGTGTGTAGTTTTGTTCTCCACGTGTGCTAAGAATAGCTTCAGTCTGGGTGACCAAACGAACCACTCAGCCTAGTTGTCATGTAGACACAGCTGGCTGTTTGCGTTGATATTGTTTACGTGTCGTTGGTTCGCTACAGCATGACAGTGTCATGTAAACATAATTTTGTTTGTGGGTTACAGGTGTGTGTGTGTGTGTGTGTGTGTGTGTGTGTGTGTGTGTGTGTGTGTGTGTGTGTGTGTGTGTGTGTGTGTGTGTGTGTGTGTGTGTGTGTGTGTGTGTGTGTGTGTGTGTGTGTGTGTGTGTAGGGCTGTCACGATTATGACATTTTACATGACGATTAATTGTCACTCAAATAATTTGCGATTAACGATTTAATTGTGTTTTTGTCGTTGACAATTACATTTCTGTTTGGCTTTTAAGCTTTGAAGTTGCACATGGCAGATATGAAACATAACCTAAATATACAAAGAAATTACTGACATATTTGACAACTTTATACTTAGTCAAGTCAAGTCAAGTCAATGTATTTATAAAGCACATTTAAAAACAACCAGGTTGACCAAAGTGCTGTACATCATGAGAACTCAGTAAAACAAATACAATACAAGGCAAAAACAATAGAAACGTTTGTAAACATTTAAAACCTTACAACTATAAAAACAAAACATTTAAGATATAAAACAATGAGAGGTAAAAAAAAAGAACATTGATAGTGGAAATAGCAGATCTACAAGTTCACAACGCGTCGCATCGCGATGTGTTGTGAGCTTGTATATCTGCTATTTCCACTATGTTTTACTTTATTTTTTCAACATGGAAACACTTGTGACGATTATGAAAAATGATCGAGTTTATGTCAAATAATTGCGATTAGACGATTATGTAATAATTGTGACAGCCCTATGTGTGTGTTGTATGTGTACACTGAGCTGTAGGTAGGTCATTATTGGCTGTGAGATATGATGCTTGCTATGTATAGGTAGCGGCCCATAAACACACTACAGCTACTAGTTCTGATTCTTGTCCTTTTTTCCAAGTATTCTTCTTTTGTGTTGTCCACAATCATTGCAGTTAAATGCTATCTAATCACATTTGGAAACAAAAAGGTTTTGTCTACAGTTGAATCTTTAATTTGTCTTGACTCATTGACCGCGACCACACGAGGAACCCGTAAAAAAATCGCTATGTCTATTATATTCGGGTTCCTCGGGCCTGGCAGAGAAGCAGTACAAAGGTTTTTTTTTTTTTTTTTTGGCAGAGAATGGGTTAATTATTGGCATCATCACTCCTACAATGTGTCTGTATAATGCCTATATAGCCATTTTAACCCATTTAGAACGGGTACACATTTTGTGTATCATTATTTTATGCTTTAACTATTGAAAAATAGCAGATATACAAGCTCACAGCGCGGCACCGAGTGCCGCGCTGCGAGCTCGTAGATCTGCTATTTTTGAAAAGTCGTGAACATTAGAATTTTGACCCGATTCTATAAGTGTCTTTTGAATCCTTCTAATTCTAGGCCTAAATGGGTTAATTTAATTTGTATTGTTTTTGGGTCAAGAGGGAGGGAATTGTTCACATTATATAACCATAACTCTGACTCAACTCATGTGTCAACAAGCAAAGATTGAGACAATCGAATAGAAATTGTGATTATTGTGATTTTCTCCCAAAAATAGCGGAAAGCGCAGATCTACATTGCTGTTACACTGCTATTCCCACTATTCTTATTTTAAGTAAGCTATTAAATATAGCAGTTATATCTTTGTTATTTAAAGTATTTGTCATATCTGACCTGTGCAGCTTTTGGCTTGTTTACAAAGCCGAAAAGGAATGTAATCTTTACTTATACTGTATATTCCAATGTTCAACGGCAAAAGAAAAACAAAATCTGTGTGACAATGAATCGTCATGATCGTGGCAGCCCGAACTGTACCTTGACCTAACACTAGGTCTGTCACGATTATTACATTTTACATCACTAATCATCATCAAATAATTGCGATTAATGATTTAATTATGTTTTTGTCGTTGACAATTACATTACTGTTTGGCTTTTAGGCTTTGAAGTTGCACATGGCAGATATGACGCATAACCTAAATATTCAAAGAAATTATGACATATTTGACAACTTTATACTTAAAAAATCAAACCTCGGTTCGAACTGGAGCGTGTGTGTGTGTGTGGCCACATTTGCCTGGTTAATAAACCAGACTCTATCACACACTTCGTACGTTCTCCTCTCTGTCTGTTGATGTGTTCGTTCGGTCATTCGAGCCATGTGTGTGTGTGTGGGGGGGCAGGGCTTGCGGGTCGAGTGAATTTGCACGAAGAAAAATTGGACTTGTTGCCTACCACCGATTGTTCTAGATATAATAAAGAAAATTAAATCTACAATAAGAATATAATATAGCCTACAGATATAGTTATAGGAGTATCCTAATATTTAGGGACTTGTCTATAGGCATAGACAGTCAGACAGACACAATGCACACTGTGAGCTTGTAGATCGGCTATTTTCACTACTTCTTAAAAAGGCCTATTTGTTTTCTAAGATCATTTCTTTGATCATTTGTATTTTATTTATTCATGAAATTAGAAAAATATATATATTTTTTTAAATCATGAAATGTTTAGCTTTTTGGGGAGGGAATGTTTTGTAATTAAAAACGAAATGTAGAAAACCAAAAATGAAGGGACCCATAAAAATGTGTCAACGACCCACAAATGGGTCCCGACCCAGGGTTTGGGAAACAGTGTTGTAAATCACAGATTATTTATTTAGTGGATTCTCCTGGCTGACTTTTTGCAATCTAGCCATCGTCAAAGTCAAAGAAAAGGTTGATCCTTTTCACTTGTAACTCGAGCTCAGTCTGTTCTTGAGAGACTTTTTGTGACTAGTCTCAGCGTCATTCTGTAGGCAGAAAGAACGGAGGCATAACAGTGAAACGCTCCCAAGTCACGGCACTAGCATTAGCATGTAGCTAGCGCATCATCGTCGAGTAAAATCAACAAGGCTACAATCGATTATATAACGTCACACATCGATGCAGAATAGCGCACAACCGCGATGGAAGCGAATCAAAAACCATAAGTCCACAGTCACTCCACAACTACAGTACTACACGACCACACTACAGCAACTTTGCAAGCTTTGAGCGCTCTGCTCTGTGGCTCGCAGCAGTACAGTGGCTGGCTGGGCTCATTCTGACTGAGCGCTGCCTGCAGTTGACGACGCTTGCAAGAGAAGGGAGCGCTTGATTTGTTAAAAAATAAAACTATCCACTTCCCCATCCACCTTCAACACAATTGTACTGACAAAACGGACGGAGTAGAGAATAAGAAATAAACGCTCCTCTTTTCACAGCTGCTCTGACGATACGACACCCCCCCACCCCCCTAAACAGTTTTTTAACGAATCTGCACGATTCACACAAATGACCAATTTGGATTCAAAACGGCAATTTTCGCCGAAAAGCTACAAGTTTGCATGCCTGCTCTTGACTGTGTGTGTGTGTGTGTGTGTGTGCGTGTGCGTGTGTGTGCGCGTGCGTGCACGTGGTAAAAGTCGCACATGCGCAGATCCCGCCGTGCTGACCAACACAATTGGACACACAAAGCCGCGTACTGGGAGCTCGTGCTAGCACACGCTCCAAAAAGAACATTGATAGTGGAAATAGCCGATCCACAAGCTTGTAGATCTGCTATTTCCACTATTTTTCAACATGGAAACGATAACGATGATTATGAAAAATAATCGAGATTATGTCAAATAATTGCAATTAGACGATTATTATGTAATAATTGTGACAGTCCTAGTACCTAACACCCTTTGCTCCATGACCACCCCACCCTCCAGGCGCCCTGATGCACGAGCTGTCCAACGATGGAGCCCGTGGTCAGTTTGAGTGCTACCTGGAGGAGATGGTGCTGCCTCTGATGGTGGCCAGCGCCCAGAGCGGGGAGAGGGAGTGTCACGTGGTGGTGCTGACCGATGACGACGTGGTGGACTGGGATGAAGAGTACCCTCCCCAGATGGGGGAGGAGTATTCACAGAGTGAGCCATTATTACACTTATAATATTATTACTTGTTTAGCATACTATAGCTTGGCAACCATATTGTGACATAATTTACTAGGAATTGCATCACAATATGGTCACCAAAAGGGTTAACCAAACTACTAACCACTGACACTGACATACAAGACACCAACAACAAACATAGAACATCCATGATACACCACAAATACCTAAATCTCCAAGGTGATACAAATTTACACTATATGAAAGCTAGTTTACATACATCAGGTAGAACTACACACTTCTGTACCCTACCCCCCAAAAAAGGAAAAAACCTACTGAGAAACTAGTAAACATCCGAGCAAGTGCAAGTGTTTGTATATCTATCTAGAGTGATTCTCTTAAAGCTTCTCAGAGGAATTAGCACGGCCAGTTTGAGTCTGGTCTGAAGGTCATTCCATGACCAGGGACCAAAGAAAGAGAGGCATTTTTTGCCTCCCTCAGATGTGAATGCAGGTACTATACAGCGTAGCCAGGCATTTGATCTGAGATTTAGCCCATTCCTGACCAATTCAAATTTGAACAAACAATACAGCCATACATATACAGGCAAGATGTTACTCTCACCAATACACTCACCCAATCGTACTGTCTGTCTGTCTGTCTGTCTGTCTGTCTGTCTGTCTGTCTGTCTGTCTGTCTGTCTGTCTGTCTGTCTCGGCTGTACTGTTGCTACTGTTTTGTGTTTCTTGTTTTCTCACTTTCCTCATGTTCTTGGTTGTCAACAGTCATCTACAGTACCAAGCTGTACCGCTTCTTCAAGTACATCGAGAACCGAGATGTGGCCAAGTCAGTATTGAAGGACAGAGGACTGAAAAAGATCAGACTGGGGATAGAAGGTATGGATAACCTTTTTATAACATATGTACAGTATACGCAGTTTATTTCTTTGAAATAAAATATTAAAAGCAGCAAGTGCCATTGATTTTAAAGGCAGTTTTCCACTGGGCCGATTCAGCTGCTATTCGTCGTCGGAAGAACTCAGAAAACGTCTGACAAGCTGCCACCGGCACCTTGTCGGCAAGAGACGTCGATAGCGCCGTCGGAATCCGTCGATGAAGAACTGAACTTTACGGGAAAATGAACACAGACCTGGCAACACTTTGGCACACTCAGCGCATTTTTATTTTATTTCAGCCAACTAGAGTTTGTGCTTAGTCTGTGCCAACTAAAAGCCACAGACTGCCAGTCTGAACGAGTTGGAAAGAGTCTCTTGTAGTCTGTTTGGTGGAGAGACACCTTAAGGATTTTCAGTTGCCCTGTTTGTACGTATATTTGTGCTTTAGCAATATTATTAAAAGCAGAAAGTCTTCAAATGTAATGTTTGCAGCAGTCTTATAATGTTCTCTAATCAAATGACGGTGAAAGAGTGCCCCAGATGCAACTAGATTTGATCTGCAAGGTAATAATACTTAGCTGAGTGGTCCCCTCGTTGCTCCCCGCCACCTTCCAGCAGCCCATTCATGCTCAGGGAGTTCCTGATGAAGACATGAGCAAACATGTCTCACTTTGTAATGTTCGGTTGAACTTTGCCTCAAAGTTGTTTTTCCATCATATATGGTTCCATGGCATTGGTCCGAAATCTCATTGCTCCTACATCCCATTAGTCATAATCTGGTGATGTTAACCTGGTGAAAAATACTATGCCTAAACCTAAACCTAACCTCAGTAAAACTATGCCTTAACCTAACCTAACCCAAACCCTAACCTCAGTAAAACTATGCCTAAACTTAACCCTAAAACCTAACCCTAACTAAATTCCGACTAATGAGATGTAGGACTAATGAGATTTCGGACTTACAGTATGGGCAGTCCCCTCATATATAACCTGTTAGTTTTTGCACTGTTCAACTGACCGTTGACCTCTGCCCTCGCCAGGCTACCCCACCTACAAGGAGAAGGTGAAGCGACGTCCAGGAGGTCGCCCGGAGGTCATCTACAACTACGTCCAGCGCCCGTTCATCCGCATGTCCTGGGAGAAGGAGGAAGGGAAGAGCCGGCACGTGGACTTCCAGTGCGTCAAGTCCAAGTCCACCACTAACTTAGCTGCGGCCGCGGCAGACATACCTCAGGACCAGCTGGTGGACATGCACCCTCCTGGACCACAGGTGGACGAGCTGGACACTCTGCCGGGACACCAGCCGCCCCAACAACAGAGTCCCAACGACGGCCACCAGCCGGCAGCACAGCCAGCGCAAGACGTTATCGATGTTACCCCTGTGGTTGTTCCACAGGGTCACGATGGCAGCAGTCATCAGGCCCAGCAGGGGCACGATGGCGTCGTCGGCCATCAACAAATGCAGGGGCACGACGGGGCCGGGCACCTCCAACCTCCGCAGGGTCAAGACCCAAGCCCCAGCCCCAGCCTCAGCCCCAGCCTCAGCCCCAGCCTCAGCCCCAGCCAGCTCTCACATAGTCAACCCCATAGCAACCAGCAGCCTCACAGCAGCAGCAGCCCCGGTCAGCCCTCACATAGTCAGCCCCATGGCAACCAGCAGCCTCACGGTAGCAGCCCCGGTCAGCCCTCACATAGTCAACCCCATGGTAACCAGCAGCCGCACAGCAGCAGCAGCCCCGGTCAGCCCTCACATAGTCAGCCCCATGGTAACCAGCAGCCTCACAGCCCCAGCCAGCCCAATAGCAACTCCATTCAGTCCACTTACCACTATGAGCCTGACCCTGACCCACCGTCACCTTCTGCATGAGACTGGCTGTCCCCCCCGTCCCTCCCCCCCAGTCTAGGGATGGGACGATACGCGATATTATCGTTTATCGTGACAAAAAAACACTCACGATAATCGTATCGTGGAGATTTAACTCATTTGCTGCCCCCTGTCGAGTTTCCCGAGTTATTACCGTTGTTTGAGGCCACCAGGGCGCGATTTCCCTGAGTTGGCAGCCATTTTGGAAAAAAATAATAATAATAATAATAATCTGGACCTCCAAAAAATGTAGTAGGCATCGCGGAATTGTATGTTTAACCCCCATACCAACCACATCTTTCAAACATGGCAGCCATGTTTGTTTACATTTGAAGAAAACATAATGGCTTCTATCTCATGAATGCCTGAACGGATTTCCAAGCAGATTTTTTTGTTTGAAAGCTGTGAACAGCATGCACAGCATGATCTAGGCATGGGCGTGCACGGATCCATGCACTAAAAATTACATATTTTGGCAGCCTGGTACTTGGCAGCCATTTTGAAAAGGCAGAGAATGAGTTAATTTATCGTCCTCCGTCATGCACTGGGTTCAATTCAGCTTTTATTTGCTGAGCTACATATCCGGTAACATTTAAACCCTCTATAATTGGTCAAAACGGACCTGGAAATAACGTACTTGATACAGTCTTTTTTCCCCCACTCTCTATCAAATGTCTTTGCCAAAAAATAGCCGATCGACTTGTAGATCGGCAATTTTTGGGCAAATGTTCCGTTCCACCCCAGGATAATGGCTTTTGATTATCGCGATCGCAGGGGTTAAAGTTCTCAGTCCTGGGGACTGATTTCAGTCTTGAGGATTCCATAGGGGCTATTTCTGAGATGCAGAATCAGTGCAGATCCGTAAAGAAAATAAGGGGGAGGTATAGCGATGGCTGCGGCGTGAATGACAAAGTCGTCAAAACGCTAGTCAAGTAATCTCCAAACAAAAAAAAGCAGTTATAATTTCAATATGAGTATTTGAATTGGCCAGACTAGCAATAGAATACAACAGAACTTCAGAAGATACTTCTATAAAATGAAGCATGGATTGGCATACACTGCACACACATTCAGTGAAGACAGTTCAGAACTTCAGGGAAACACCCCAAATATTGGTGTGCACTTCGCGCACATGTTTCAAAAATCATCAAAATACATTTCAGTCTTGGGATTTGTTTTGGCTTTAAGCCCTGCGATCGTAAAACGCGATTTCTTTTGTCACGATAATCGTGATATGAAATATCGTCCCATCCTTACCCCCCAGTCACCACCTCTTTGTTCTCCTCCCGCCCGGAACTCGCCTCTTCCTCGTGAGAGGCAGAATGAATGCCACTTTGCCTTTTCTTGCACCTCTGCTGCAGCCTTTACGAGTCTACAGCCTCAAAAAAGATTTACATTTAACCCATTTAGGCCTGAACACATTATGACGCAATATTTTATGCTTTGCGAGCTTGTAGATCTGCTATTTTTGAAAAATCGTGAAAATTAGAATTTTTACCCGATTCTATAAGTGTCTTTTGAATCCTTCTAAGATTTTTGGAAAAAACCTATGTTTCTATATGTCAGCAATCTGGCCAGCCATCGTCAAAGAAAAGGTCCTTTTCACTTTAACTGGAGCTCAGTTAGTCTGTTCTTGAGAGACTGCTATGTCAGTGGTGCTCAAACCTTTTCATGTGAAGGACCCCCAAAATCATATGTATTTGGCCACGGACCCCCATCTCAAAATATCTAGTTCCAGGGACCCCCCAGAAGCAAAATTTGAGTTACAAACGTTCGCTTTTAAAATACATATATTCAAAGATTTGCACACATTTTCACCGCTTTTTCAAAAATAGCAGATCTACAAGCTCGCAGCGCGGCACTCGGTGCCGCGCTGTGAGCTTGTATATCTGCTATTTTTCACTGGTTAAAGCATTCAATAATTTTAGGCCTAAATGGGTTTTAAACACTGGTGAAGTTTCACCAGTAGGTTGGAAAATAACAGCCAAGGATGTTTAAAAGCACACACGATAGTAAAACACTAGGCCATGGTCCATTCTCTGCTCACGGATATCATTTTTCTATTATTATCTTTTATTTTATTTGTACCCAACCAAAGGAGATTTAACCACATGGACCCTTTATAGCGTTCCTATTATGAGTCATAATAGGTCACCATTCTGCAAACTATGGGTTCTACGAGCTCACAATGCCACGCAACGTGAGCTTGTAGATCTGATATCCGAAGTGATTCGGTGTAGAGTGAAAAAAATAAAATAATAGGGGACTCTGGTCAGAGAAATGTATAGGGTTTAAGTGGTTAATTTTTTATTATTTTGTACTTCACAGAAACAATGTAATGTACATTATAGTGTGTGTGTGTGTGTGTGTGTGTGTGTGTGTGTGTGTGTGTGTGTGTGTGTGTGTGTGTGTGTGTGTGTGTGTGTGTGTGTGTGTGTGTGTGTGTGTGTGTGTGTGTGTGTGTGTGTGTGTGTGTGTGTGTGTGTGTGTGTGTGTGCACGTGCGTGTGTGTGGCTGGCTGCAGATGGGAAAGTGAATTTAATTATTTTTTGAAGAAAGAAAGAAGTTGGATTTGAAAATTCAGTGTTTGTGAAGGGCTGTGATACATGGATAACATCTCAAGCTTCAGGCAGAATAGATAGCCATTCACTTTGACAATTACTGTCGCTCCCTTTCTGTTGGTTAAACTCACACGGTCATCGATTCTACTTACCCCTTTCGGAGGGCGATATTTTCCCTGAATACTTTGCTTTGTATCGTCCTCCTCAAACCCCCATATGTTCAACTACGTGTCACGTTTTGGTTTTGACTTTTCTCCTGCTTGTGCCCCGGTTGACCTGGTGTGAAAATGTCCGCTCGTCCACACAGGTTTAAAACCACTGCACGCTGAAGGCGCCTCCTGTTGTGACCACACGAAGGCATCATGACAGAAGATGATAAAAAACATCCGTTTTGTAATAAATATTATTCACAACACGTTCCTCACTGATGTCTTTTTTTGTTATGCCCATCGACAGGGGCGTCACAAGGTGGGGAAAAGTGGGACTGAGTTACTAGAGCCCAAGGTGGAGGGGCCTTCATTTATTTTTTATTTTTATTTTACTTTAGCAATTGAAAAATAGCAGATCTACAAGCTTGCAGCGCGGCACTGACGATCTGCTATTTTTGAAACTTTGTGAAAGTGTGTGTAAATCTTTGAATACATGTAATTTTAAGCGAACATTTTTAACTCAAATTTCACATGAACAAGTTTGAGCACCACTGACATAGAAACAGATTATTTTCAAAAAACCTTAGAAGGATTTGGAATATTCAAAGACTTAAAAAAAAATAGCAGATCTACAAGCTTGCAGCTGTGAGCTTGTATATCTGCCATTTTTCAATAGTTAAAGCACAAAACAACGCGTAATAAATAATGCATTCCCAGTCTACAGGTAAATGTGTTAAACCCCCTCCCCCTATGAAGAACATTCATGGGGGGCCCCCGCAGTGAATCCTTGTACCCAGGCCAGGGCCCAGAATTTGGTGTGACACCCCTGCTCATTGAACCCAATAATAATTCAATGATTTGTAATGCGCTGTTAACCCGCGTTGCCAGTAGGGAAGAGAAGAGATCCCATAAGAGTTGTTAAATTGCATGTATCCTGACGGCTGGGTGAGCTTTATGACCCAGTTGTTAGAATGACGCTAGCCAGGGGCGTCACAAGGGGTAGGAAAGTGGGACTGAGTTACTAGGGCCCAAGGTGGAGGGGCCCTAGTAACTTTAGCTATTGAAAAATAGCAGATATACAAGCTCACAGCGCGGCACCGAGTGCTGCGCTGCGAGCTTGTAGATCTGCTATTTTTGAAAAGTCGTGAAAATGTGCGCAAATCTTTGAATATATGTATTTTTTAAGTGAACATTTGTAACTCAACTTTTGCTTCTGGGGGGTCCCTGCAACTAAATATTTTGACATGGGGGGTCCTTCACATGAAAAAGTTTGAGCATCACTGACATGGAGGTTTCTTGGCACACATTTTCATGATTTTTCAAAAATAGCAGATCTACAAACTCGCAGCGCGGCACTCGGTGCCGCGCTGTGAGCTTGTATATCTGCTATTTTTCAATAGTTAACATTCATGGGGGGCCCGCAGTGAATCCTTGTACCCAGGGCCCAGAATTTGGTGTGACGCCCTTGACGCTGGCTGTAATTGCCTGGCCTCCACCAGTCAGATGGTTGGCTTATGATACTGCAATACCTCTCACAACCGTCCAATGCAAATGGTTGGCTGCTTGCTGCTGCAGCCAGATGGCAACATAGTGTAAAAATATCTCCAGGTGCAGTGATAGGCTGAAGGGATGGATTCATCTGTCGGGTGGAAATCTTGTATGTCTTAAAAAAAACGTTACTTTTCAGGATTCAATTAAAAAAACGTGAATAGCAGATCTACAAGCTTAGTATGACGAAGTAGGGCTTTCGTTTATTAAACATAAAAAAGGTGAAACTATGGAGATAAGAGGTTTCTGTGATAATATGTAAAACGGTGGCAGGAATAAGCACAGGAGGTTCTTGACAGATGAAATGCATGTTGTTTTCTTCCCATGCCTAAAAACACCCAGTAGCAAGTCCAATGGAGAAATAAATCAAACTTACACTCTCAATAAAAACAGTTTATCGCAAATAGAGCCCAATTTTATGTTGGAGGGGGCCTATACTTTTTATAATTTCTCTAGAGGCATATCTCTCTATATATAGAATATAACAATCAACCTGCCTCAAATCACAGTTTCACTTCTAGCTTCAACACTGCAAAGCCACATCAAACAAGGGTACTGCAATATTTTTTATTTATTTTCTATGTATTTGCGGTTGGATTCTATTTATTTTTGAGGTAACATACACTTCTGCAGTCAACATAAACAAAAGGCAGAACGATGTACCTATGTCACTAACAATCTGTCTTTATACTTGATGGATAAATAAACGTAATGTTGTTATTAACACATTTCAACTTGTCACCTGATATACCCCACCCCTTGCTGCTATTATAACATTGACGAGTAGCTCTGGTGCGGTCTAAAAATTACTTATTTTGAAGGCATAGCTTTGTTAATCATGAGTGCATCTTCGCATATCTGAAACGGACTTACCAGAGATTTACAGGAGAGTGTTTACCTGGCATTTAGTTGGGTTATTGCACCTCAATGTTGTGATACTGACATTATTTGTTCCCCTTTTTTGTACCCAATGTAGTCGTCATGCCAATTGATTCCTCACCACAAACGTGTGTTGTCACAGTTGTATCCTAACTGACCCTGCCAGTGAAGAGTCCCCACCAGGGATGCTGGACAAAAAGACAGGTGCACCTTGTGGATTAAAACCCGTGGTGGTCGGTAGGTACTTTTACCACTGTGCCACCCGAGTGCCCCCACATTATTCAGACCATGTCACAGCACAGGGGCCTGATGTGACAAGGCCTGACACCCATACAATCCTAACCGTCTTTTTTTTTTTTCTCTCCCTGGGAAGTTGGCTAATAATTATGTAAAAATCACATACTAACACAACACTCCAGTTTAATGTAAAACCGAACATTTGGAAATCGATGACTTATTTTCTAAATTAACACAATAAAAATAAATCTTACATTTGAATTGGGTGTGGGTAGCGGTAAAGGACAGGGGGCACTCGCTCAAAAAAGGTTGAGGTTAAGGTTAGAGTTAGGCATAGTGTTCTTAACACATTCTGACTAATGGGCAGTCCCCGTAAAGGAAGAGTCGGAATCGAAAAATGACAGAAACAAATAATTTTATTTTAAAAATATTTCACTGCTGATACATACAATACACTCATCATACTCATATATATTTGCATAAAGTATACTCTTAACATGATAATATTTAAAGATTTGATACATTATTGTCAGGTGGGGAGGGGTATATCAACAAGGGGACCACTTTATTGTAGTGTGTAGTGTAAAAACATTGAAACAGAAAACCACTATAACAGACACAGTAACCTCACAAGCCACCTGTATTAGAATGTCATTGATGTCGAGGGTGGGAAACCTTATGTCCAAAACTGTAACTTTTCGGAAATTGAAATTCAAAAATAGCAGATCTACCTGCTCAAAACGTGCCATGATGCGATGCGTTTTGAGCTTGTAGATCTGCAGTGTGTGACACTGTAGTATAACGAAGTAGGACATTTATTTAGAAAAAGCACAAAATATGGAGATAAGAGGTTTCTGCCCGACACAACGAGACGATGACAGGGCAACGCGTAACATCGTATAGGCCCTGCCCAACCTCAGCGTTTGTCCTGTCTTCTCAACTCCACCGTTCCAACTGTGCACTTTCTAATTAAGTAATTTAAACATATTTGATGATGACATTGTTGCACGGGATGTGCTGAAACTGTGTAGAAGCATAGACCAGTGGTTCTCAAACAGGTTTGTATCAAGAACCCCCAAGTTGATCATGTTTGGACCATGGACTTGGGGGGGTCCCCAGATAATTAGCTCAATTTGAAACACAGTATAGAGGGTATCTGCACATTTCCAAAGTGACAATTTAAGGACTTTTTAATACCTCTACAATGACAAATTAAACATTGGCCAAAATGTCAAATATTAGAGGCAAAAAAAAATAGCAGATCTACATGCTCACAACGCCTCGCGTTGTGAGCATATAGATCTGCTATTTTCACAATATAACCGTGTTTTACAAATGCTCGTCAGGGTGGGGGGGGGGTCTCCAGTTAAAATGTGATTATTTTGGGGGTCGCGGCCTGAAAAGGTTGAGAACCACTGGCCCAGACAATAGGCTGTTTCAATACAGTTTTGAGGACACCGGTATAATAATGACCATAGAGTGGGGCTGCTTTAAAAAGGATGCCTTTTCTTGTCCCGCTGCTATGAGGTTCTGCCACTAGCACCATTTGGCATCCACTAGAAAACAACCTGTTTGTAGAAGCAGGAATGCACAACGGCCGCAGGAGGGACCTGTGACATCAAACTGAAAGAAGTGACTCATTAAAAATGGTCTTGCCCCTGGGATTCCCCTGGGAACGTCATCCCTAAATCTAAAACCTCAAAAGGCTCCTTCCCGCTTTGCAACGAGGAGCCATGTTAGATCTAGAGGGCTGGCGAGGTTGAGAGGTTGTGTTGAAGATATTAAGTATGTAGGAAAACAGACAATGAAAATAAGAGCTCCATAATAGATACTCTCAAATGTCACTGACTGACCCTGTGTTTTTTTATGGGATACAAACTATGTTAGATCTACTCCCATTACAAATTATGGATCTTTTGGGTAATTAATATTGCCTTGCTTTCCAATATCTGCCCCTCTGCTTTGAGACCTGTTTCAAATCCATACTCGAATCTGGGCTAGAAAGATAGTTTGCACTGACAGTACCCGCAAAAAAGGGTTTGGTAAGTAAGTGCCCATTAGACCAGATCTGCGGATTTAACTGTAGCACGGTCACGCATACTGAACACATCAGAAAGAGACACGCCCCACTCTCTTCTCGTTATGGCATGTCGACGCATCGCGTTCAAAGCGTGGAGTTCGACATTGGTGAACTTTGACCAGATGTTAAACAATAGAAAAGAAGGGCATGGTTGACAGCACACAGCGAAATTTCTTTGTGAGTCAACCACTCCAACCTAAGTCAAACGAACTACCGGTACACACCAGCAAATTGATTTCCACGCGCACCAATAACGCCCCGCCCACAATCTGCAAGACAACATGGTTTAATTGACGCATTTGATTCCTTGGCATGCGTCGGCGTCTCCCTTTCAGACGTGTACTACTGTATGCATGACCGTAACCTTATGCCTCCAAGTTCTCATGTTGCAAGGACAAATTGTGTGAGGCAATTCCTTAGACTTGCAAACCACCAGCAGAGCAAAATGAGAATCTGATAAAAAGGCATGTGCGGAGCTCCTTGCTCAGTTGTGCTGCCAAAAGAACGCACATTTTCTACAGGTCCTTTTTCGCATATCCAGTCTTATATGCCACATCTCATGAAAAGTCATTGAAACATCTCAGTGGCTCAGGGGCCTGCATTTACAAGAAGTGCTGATCCAGTATCAGCATCACTTTTCAACTACAAAGGAGTTCATCAGCACTCCTAGTTTAGCCCTGCTATTTTCACTGACTCTACTAGTCAGCAAATAAACTCTAGTAAGTTGAATGTGGGCCAGGACCGTTCTCTGAGTTTCATGGTAGTATGAGCAGGGTTGCACTATAAGCTGAGGAGGTGGACATCTTGTGAGGAGGCCCACACCACCTTTCACCAGCACAGCTGTAGAACTAGGGGGGTTAAATGGCAATTTTGCTAATAGCTGGAGGCACACTTTACCTCGTGTGCATTTCCCCATTTAGAGATCAGTTGGATAATATGGCCATTTTTGGGGGGAATGCAACACAGGCATAATATATCTATTTGTGTGGAAATAATGTTTTGTTGTATGCAGGGTTTCCTTAATATACAGTACAGTCACAGGTCTGACAGGGGCCGTGGTAGGACACTGATGTCAACGAGTCTCCCTATGCCCCGACTCCACAGCCTGTCCACCGGCCGTCTACAGCCCGCCCTCTCTGAAACATTCTAGCGTGTAAGCGACACAATTCCAAAACCGTCCACACTGCAAAATCCTGAATGTCCCTTCAACTGAATTTTACACTCAAGATTTTAGAGTGCAGGAAATAGAACCTTGAAGAGCTGTGCGTTGGCTGGAGTGGAGTCCGGTAAGGGGGGGTTGGTTGGTTGGTTGTAGGTTGGCATGGACCGACGGAGCTCAGAGTCACTGATAGATAAGAGTTAAGTCGCCGAGGATTTCAGCGGCTGCCATGATTCGACAGCTAATCGTCCCTGGTTCATTCACGGCCACCGCCAAGTAACAAGTGACACTGTGTCCTGGTCCGCTTGTACAACGCTGGGCCATCATCTCACCGTGGCAATGTCACATGAGGAGGACCTCGTTACGTATTTGCAGCCAACAGTTCGGAATCAATAACAGCAAGGTGGCACCCTTAGTTGCAACCTGACAGAACTCTTTCATCAGTGGCTCTGGTCTTATGGAGAGTCACTCGCTCTCGCTCTCTCTCTCTCTCTCTGGCGATCCAGATCTCACAAAGGCCAGGGGAGGTCACTGAAGTCAACAGGGCCCCCCAGGCCGGCGTCAGCCTCCAGCAGAGACATGATGACGGCCATGGCTGCCTCGTCGTTACTGGGGCTGCTGGAGCCAGGCTCGTCCATGATGTCTATACTCAGGTGGGAGTTGTCGCCTAGATTATGGAAAACAGAGGAGACAAACATAATGATTAACCCTTCTCAATCAAGATTGAATTATATGACAGTGGGTCGCAGGGTAGGAGTTCTCTGTAGGAGTGGAACGGTTCAGTCAGCCCACGGTTCGGTTCGAATCTCGGTTTTTGGCTCACGGTTTCGGTACAGTAAAGAAATTCTAAACATGTCCAAAATCTATTTTTTTAATATAAGCAATTAAAAACAAAATCTATTCAGACACATTCCAGTTAAGGCTGCAACGGTTCACAAAATCTATAGTTTGGGTTCAGTTCGATACTTTTTCGATAAAAAACAAAAAGAGAGTGATTGATCTTTTTTAATGTTTTACTTTGAACAATACCCAATGTATTAAAAAAATAAAGAAATTCTGTTCATTCAGTATGGGCTGTTCGGTTCGGTATTGGGCCATTCAGTTCGGTACACCGGTTCGGTTCAGTATTGTTGCACCCCTAATTCTCTGTATGTGTGTGTGTGTGTGTGTCGTACTCACTCATAATAGACTGGTTGGAGTATGGGTATCCTATTGAATCAGGACCAGGGATGATCCCTGCCGATGGCAGCTCGGGTGTCCCTCCGTTCTGAATCTACAGACAGAAAGAACACACAGATCAGTTTTCACCGGAGACAGAGGCCCGCCATATAGAACGGATCACGTTTTAAACACAGGGGACTGCAGACACAGTAGGCAGCTTTCTGTTTCACCGCAAACAACAAACAAGGACATCTTTCTGTACATGCACATGAGCGGTGAGTTACTATGTGCTACCTAATTAACCCTAATTTTAAAATGCACCCAGACGAGTCCAGATGAAGCCGGTCGATTTGACATATGGCCCAAGTGCGTGACACCAAAACTATGGGAAAAATAGCGCTGCAAAATAAAGTTGATCCGGAAAGATGGAAAGAATAAAGTCGTACAAGTAGTAAGTAAGTATTCAGCTCTGTTCTGTTCAGATTATTTTGAATATTGGACATAATGCATAAATAATGAAAGTTCATTGAGATTAACAGTGTTTTTTTCACACTAAATAGGGACACTAGGTTTAAAGTGGTTAATCAGACAGTATGACCAACAATTATTCAAATGGTTAATAATCCTATTTTGTAACCAGACTCTTCCCGTGTTGCTCACGTGTACTGCTAGTCTATAGAAATAAGAACGTGCACAGATCAGGTGTCAGCCGCACAATGACCCTGAGAGCCTGAGACCTTGTAGCAGCACACACTGACACTATACATGACAGACACAGCGGTTTCACATGACACTAAACCAAACTGTATAACGCCCGAAAAACACCCACCGGACGCACAAGCATACTGTACATGCCCGGACGCTGCTTTTCTCCCACTCCATGTTAATGAATGCAGTTCTCACTGGCCGTGCATGGACGCTCCATTCGCGCACATGCCGATTTTCTTTCCGCTTTGGGCGGGGTCAAAAACAGTTCTCATAGAAACACGTTTTATATAGCAGTGTTTCTCAAAGTGGATTCCAGGGACTCTGTGGGTTCCACTTCCTTTAGGGGGGGTCTAAATTGACCCATACAAGACTGTAAAGGTCTTTGCACACTGCTGCGTTTTTCGGGCCGAATATTGGAGTGAATTTCGGAAAACACGTAAATAAAAAAATCAACCTCAACTTATGTCAATCACGTTTGCACACTGCCGCCCATTTCGTATTTATTTTCGGACCAGGGTTGATTTTTTCCGATTTTCGTAACTGTTGCTACTGAGTCCCCTGTCTCTTTCCTCTCTCTCTCCCTGGCCTCCGGATTTTGGATTTCCAAGACGCAACGAAAACATGCAGTGCAGTGTGCAACCAGCTTAACTCTGACAGTGTACAAATAGAACCAAATGAACCCTAACAGGTTCATTTGGTTCTATTTGTACACTGTCAGAGTTAAGGGGAAGACCTTGACATTTGAAAGTTTGAGAAACACTGGTATATATATAGGGTGGCCAGACGTCCTGCTGTGGCCGGGGTTGGCGACATAAAAAGCTGCACGCGCAATGAAGAGTGTGTGTGGAGGCTTCTTTGTAGGTTTGGTGCATAAAGGAGAAGATAGGAGGCGTATGTGAGCGCTCCACTTCAAGAATAGATAGGTTCCAGATGGATACTCACTGGGGAGTGTGTGCGTGCGTGCGTGCGTGCGTGCGTGCGCTACCTTCTTGCCCCCAGGGGAGCAGGTATCAGGAGGAGGGGTGCTGGTGATGTTCAGTGGACTGGAGCCACAGCTGGAGGGAGACGAGCCTCGGATCCTGAAAGAGAGAGAGAGAGAGAGAGGAGAGAGAGAGAGAGAGAGAGAGAGAGAGAGGGAGAGAGAGAGAGAGAGAGAGAGAGAGAGAGAGAGAGAGAGAGGGAGAGAGAGAGAGAGAGATGTTTGCAATGGCAGAGTAGGGCTGCAACTCATCATTTTTATAATTGATTAATCTGTCAGTCATTTTTCAGATGATTCAATGAAGCTACAGTATGAGGTCATTAAGTACAACATTAGATATGCTCATAAACTCCATGTGTATTGGAGGATATGTGGTTGTCTACACCACTGGTTCTCAACCTTTCAAATGTCAAGGTCTTCCCCTTAACGCTGACAGTGTACAAATGGAACCAAATGGTTCCATTTGTACACTGTCAGAGTTACAGTCTTGTATGGGTCAATTTAGACCCACATAAAGGAACCCACAAAGTCCCTGGAATCCACTTTAAGAACCACTGGTCTACACCAGTGGTTCTCAACCTTTTCAAGCTGTGACCCCCCAATATAGTAATATTTGAACTGTGGAGTGGGAACCCCCAAATGCCTCGCAAAACGAGGCGTTGTGAGCTTGCAGATCCGCAAGCTCATGTCAATGTTTGACTAGTTTTTATAGTATAGTTTGTTGATTACATTTGATGCAGTAATGGTCATTTTCTTTGTTAGGCATTAAAAAGGTCTTAAAGGTGCAATAGTCAAGATCTGCAGCTCTTTTCTTTTTTTTATATTCAATATTTACATTTTGTGACTAGATAGACTGGGATACAAACAAGGTGTCAGGCTGACAATGGCCAAAATGATTAATTGATTATTATTATTTTACAGTTTTTGTGGACATTTTTGAATAGAAACACATATATGAAGCTTATCTTTTGTAGATCTGCTATTTTTGAAAAGTCGTGAAAATGTGTGCAAATCTTTGAATATATGTATTTTTTAAGCGAACATTTGTAACTCAAATTTTGCTTCTGGGGTGTCCCTGGAACTACATATTTTGAGATGGGGGTCCGTGGCTAAATACATATAATGTTGGGGGTCCTTCACATGAAAAGGTTTGAGGCATCACAGACATGGAAACATAGGTTTCTTGCACACATTTTCACCATTTTTCAAAAATAGCAGATCTTGTATATCTGCTGTTTTTCAATAGTTAACATTCATGGGGGGCCCGCAGTGAATCCTTGTACCCAGGGCCCAGAATTTGGTGTGACGCCCCTGCATATGGAACCACTGTAGCGTACCTCTGTATTTCCATCACTTCATCAGCGATCATACGTCCGATCTTTCCAGCTCCCGCTCTCGTTCCTCCTGGGATTCCTGGCACCGTCTGCAGCGCCCGCCTTCCACCACCTGCCAACCAATAGGAACACAGCATGACAACAAGACCAACATCACGTAACCACATTAACCCTGCTGTCCCTATTCTGGGCAAATTATCAATAACTTTGAAAACTTTTAAATGTTTTCCCCCAAAATAGCAGCTCCACAATCTCACAACGTTAGCGTAATTAGTAATAGGGGATATGCATTGGGACATTAAATTGGTCAGAAATTGGAAATTAAAGTAATGGTCACAAGAAAAACTTTTTTTGTTACCAAAACATTATGGTCAAACTTGGAGAGTAAATATTAAAGGTTTAAGTAGTATTTTACCCTCTGAGGTGAGACAACTGTCCATACTCTGTGGAGAAGCAGCAGACTGAGGGTACTCTGACCCTTCCATCAGGGGACACCTGGAGAGCAGAAATTAACAACAATGATATATTATTATGAACTCCCTGTCGCACTTATAACAACAGACTCACTCCCTAGCTTCCGCCGTGGACTGAAGACTCACCTCTTCAGACTCCACCTAAACCCATAGCACTACTGTAACACTCCCCTTCCCTCCATGACCACACATAAAGCTAGATAGCTTTTCTCTTTTTTTAGGTTTTCAGACGTTTTTAGAAGATTGGGTGCATGGTCTACCTATGTTATTATTGTTTTTTCTTTCTTTATTGATATTCCTATGCATTTGTTGTATTGTTGTCTCCACCAGCCGAAGGCTGAGGGAGAGTATGTTTTCCCCTCCGTCCGTCCGTCCGTCCGTGCGTCCGTCCGTGCGTGCGTCCGTGCGTCCGTGCGTCCTCGCAGTTTGTGAACAGCTAATCTCAGTCACCGTTGGCCCGATCGCTGCCAAACTGAGCACACACACTCCCTGGATGCCAATCTAGAACCTCTGCCCCACATTTTTCAAATCAGCCTCATGGTGGCGCTATAACAGGCCGATTTGTGTGGCCTGGTTGTTACCAGCTAATCTCTGGCGCCGTTGGCCCGATCGCTGCCAAACTGAGCACACACACTCCCTGGATGCTAATTCAGAACCTCTGCCCCACATTTTTTAAATCAGCCTCATGGTGGCGCTATAACAGGCCGATTTGTGTGGCCTGGTGGAGACCTGTGCTCGGAAGAGCACTGCTTCTAGTTGTTGATGTACTGACATATTATCTTGCTTATTATAGTACCTGCTCATTGTAAGTCGCTTTGGATTAAAAGCGTCTGCTAAATGCCTAAACTGTAAACTGTGTGTGTTACTTACGACACTACGGTGTTGGTGGAGACGATGTACTCCACCTCCTTGGTCCAGGGGTTCATGAAGCTGAACTGTGTGTGTTACTTACGACACTACGGTGTTGGTGGAGACGATGTACTCCACCTCCTTGGTCCAGGGGTTCATGAAGCTGAACTGTGTGTGTTACTTACGACACTACGGTGTTGGTGGAGACGATGTACTCCACCTCCTTGGTCCAGGGGTTCATGAAGCTGAACTGTGTGTGTTACTTACGACACTACGGTGTTGGTGGAGACGATGTACTCCACCTCCTTGGTCCAGGGGTTCATGAAGCTGAACTGTGTGTGTTACTTACGACACTACGGTGTTGGTGGAGACGATGTACTCCACCTCCTTGGTCCAGGGGTTCATGAAGCTAAACTGTGTGTGTTACTTACGACACTACGGTGTTGGTGGAGACGATGTACTCCACCTCCTTGGTCCAGGGGTTCATGAAGCTGAACTGTGTGTGTTACTTACGACACTACGGTGTTGGTGGAGACGATGTACTCCACCTCCTTGGTCCAGGGGTTCATGAAGCTGAACCATCGGCTTCTCAGCGTGATGAAGGAACCGTCTTTGATCTTGAACTTGTAACAGTTGGTGTTGATCTTCTCTCTCATCTGAAGGACTGTGTTGGCAAAAGAAAAAAACACAAATCACTTTGGACCCGGACAAATGCGTACACACACTCATGCAAGGTAGACTCGCTAAAACACTCTGTGACAAACTATACTAAAGATTCATTCATACGTTTCCCCTCCGCTCCACAAGGAGACGCCACAGTGGCTCAGTGGAACCTGTGGTCCTGCAGCCACCTCACTTCCTCCCACACTCTATAAATAGGCCTGGATCCCCATTCTCCACTTGTCTCCAAACAAATGCAAGCAGGCCTGTGTGTCTGCTGTGTGTTTGCTACCACTGATGTTTTGCCATGTGTCTGTTGAACTTGGTTTGATGTAAGTTCAGTGTTCTACTTCAGTGGTTCTCAAAGTGGATTTCAGGGATTGTCTAGGTTCCTTTATGGGGGTCTAAATTGACTTTTACAAGTATGTAACTCTGACAGTGTACAAATGGGTTCATTTGGTTCAGTTTGTACACTGTCAGAGTTAAGAGGAGACCTTGACAATTGAAAGTTTGAGAAACACTGTTCTACTTGATGATGATTAAGAATAGATGCATTTGATTTGTATAGACATTTTTGATTCATTTAATATTATGAAATGACTAAATACTTGGCTAATTATTATTTGAACTATATGAAATACTTTAATGTATTTAAAGGCCATATTTTATGTTTAATATTTTATTATGAGAGATATTATAATTTCTTCTTTGTGTTTCTTGTTTAGAACCATGGCAATCATCATTCACATGTAATCATGTCCTCAACTCATCATTATCCAGAAAATAAATAAAACTGGATCATTTGATTGTAACCTTGTTTCCTTGTGGTTTTGTGGCTCCAGTTTAAACTTTAAATCCCAACACACTCAAATATGTGTTTCTCTTAAATGTCAGCATCATGTCAGTATCATGGTCAGCATCATGTCAGTATCATGGTCATTATGTCAGTATCATTGTGAGGCTTGTAGGTCGGTAAAGAGATTGTATTTTTGGCAAAGAGATTTGGTGTAGCTGGACAAAGTGGTCAGAGTGCAGTTGTAACTCAAGTCCAGTTCTCCAAGACCAGTGGTTAAAACCCATGCATTTAGACCTGAATGCAAATCTGTGTCACTTTAGATTTGAACCACTTTAACCATTATTTTATGCTTCAACTATTAAAAAATAGCAGATATACAAGCTCACAGCGTGGTACTTGGTGCTGTGCTGCGAGCTTGTAGATCTGCTACTTTTCAATAGTTAAAGGATTTTAAATAATTTAAAGTGTGAAGCAGTATCTACCTTGTCTGTGGCACTCTGCTAGGTGGCCGATGTCGTCCTGGTGGAAATACTCGTAGAAGGAGGTTCCCAGCAGCTCCTGTGGAAGGTAGGCTAGGATGGCTGTGGCTCTGGACACAAGAGAGACACATGTTGAATGAGTCTAGGGCTGTCACCATTTAAGTTGACCATTAATTGTCATACAAATAATTGCGATTAACGATTTAAATGTGGTTTTGGCGGTGGACATGGAAATAATGAATATAGTTTCCTTTTTTATATATATATTTGAAAATGTATGGGGTTTTTTTAACATAAAAAAGAATTGCAATTATCTCAAATAATTGCGATTAGATGATTATCTATCTATAAATGCGAGAAGTCTCTGCGTGTCTGTCTGTGTGTCTGTCTGTAATCCGCGTATCTCGAGAACCGTTCGTCCCACCGGCTTCAGATTCGGCACGCGCGTTCCCCGCCGCGGCACGGAGTGCAGTGCCGGGTCTCTACCCGACCCGACGCGCGGTTTTCCCGAACCGGCGCGAAACGTTCGGAATCTCCTTATGCGGGGTTGATTGTTGACATCAGGCTGTTCCGGAGGAAATCGGCGAAAGCTCTGACTCATTGTGACATCACTTCATAAAAGGCTCTGACATCACGTACGCCACATGAGTCAACAAAAAATCTCTGTGAGTGTGTATGTATGTATGTAATCCGCGTATCTCGAGAACCGTTCGTCCCACGGGCACGCACGTTCTCCATATATGGGCATAAAATGAATGCCCCCATATATGGGCATAAAATGGATTGCAGACAGACAGATACAGATATCTCCATATATGGACATAAATGGACAGAGGCAAACAGATGGTCAAAGATCTCCATATATGGGCATAAAATGGACGCAGACAGACAGATACAGATATCTCCATATATGGGCATAAATGGACACAGGCAAACAGATGTTCAAAACGGGTCCTATGACAACAGGTATAATGAGGTTTGCATTAAAGGGGGAACCGGCACTGTGTCTGCAACACAGTTGGAGGAACAGACAGATACTCCATATATGGGCATAAAATGGACGCAGATAGACAGATATCTCCATATATGGGCATAAAATGGACCCAGAACTATAACTGCAGTGATCTCCATATATGGACATAAAATGGACGCCGACAGACAGACAGACAGATACAGATATCTCCATATATGGGCATAAATGGACACAGGCAGACAGACGGTCAAAACGGGTCCTATGAAAACAGGTATAATGGGGTTTGCATTAAAGGGCGGGGCATTCATTCCCTATTTACATTGTTCCGAGTTGGCCAGGTCGCCGACTAGACGCTGGTGGGTCTGCTGGTGCAGCTGCTACTGTTCTGAAGGCTAGTAGTGAAAACGATGAAAATGCACAATAAACCCTAGTGTCCCCATTCTGAGCTCGTATGCTTTCAAGGAGTAGTTCACCCCCAAAATGACTTTTTTTCTATTGATTAGTCACGCCATGGAGAGTAGAGTTCAATAATAATATTTTTAGGTTTTTGTCACATTCCTAAGACAAAAATTTGATTAGAGTAAATTTACCCCCATTGATTCCGAATGGGGACCCGTTTCATCCGGAACGAATGGTGGTACATTTATTGTTATCACATTTTTGTCTTAGGAATGTGACAAAAAACAAAAAATATTATTGAACTCTACTCTCCATGGTGTGACTAATCAATAGAAAAAAAAGTCATTTTGGGGGTTGGCTAAAATACATCGGCTATTTTGTGCAGAGGGGAAAAGATAGGGGGGATCCCAGTCAATGGAAATGGGGTTTAAGTAGTTATGATGCTCTCTCTACAGCAGGGGTCTTCAACGTTTTCAGGCCAAGGGCCCCTTAGTTGAGAGGGAGATGAAGCAGGGACCCCCACAACCTGTTCATAGATTCCAAATAGTTTCATTGTTTGACAGCACAAATCATCAGTGTATTTTGGATTCATGTCAATTTGTGTTTTCAGATATTTTAACCACTTGAACTGTCAATACTTCCCCTCTACACCAAACCTCTTTCCCGAAAATGGCCGATCTACAAGCTCACAACACGCCTCGCAGCACGAGGCGTTGTGAGCTTGTAGATCTGCTATTTTTGGCTAAAGTTCTCAGAATCTGGTTAAGAATCTGGCTAAAAAGGAGATTTAATTGTTTCTTTTTAATCACACAAAGATTTGAAGGACCCCCTGTACTAACTCTGAGGACCCCCTAGGGGTCCCGGACCCCCTGTTGAAGACACCTTGACCTACACCATGAGTGTGCACTCCTCTGACCTCACCTCTGGTCAACAAAGACGAACTTCCCGTCGATGGCGTGTCGCGAGACGTACTCCGTGGGCTTGACCCTGATGTCCGCCAGGCTGGGCTGTGGTACGATGTGGGGGTGCAGCCTGCCGATGGCCACCAGGCAGCTCAGGTTGCAGCCCTCGTTGTCAGGCTCGTTGTCCTCGTCCAGGCCCATCTTGGTGGGAGGCCAGCTCTTCAAGTAGCCCGTACTGTGGATGGTGCAGAAGCTCTTCCGATCCGCTGGGGAGAAGAGTTGGGACAGGTTTAGTGAGGGAGAGTGTGTGAAGCACATGGAGGATGAAAGTATAACCAGGGGCGTCACAGCGCGGCACCGGGTGCCTCGCTGCGAGCTTGTAGATCTGCTATTTTTGAAAAGTCGTGAAAATGTGTGCAAATCTTTGAATACCGGTAGTATGTGAATTTTTAAGCGAACATTTGTAACTCAAATTTTGCTTCTGGAGGGTCCCTGGAACTAAATATTTTGAGATTCGGGGTCGCGGCCAAATACATATCATTTTGGGGGTCCTTGACATGAAAAGGTTTTAGCACCACTGACATAGATATACGCTGCGATCTTGTATATCTGGTATTTCTCAATAGCTAAAGCACCAAATAATGCGTACTAATGCGTTCCTAGTCTATGAAGAACATTCACGAGGGCCCCGCAGTGAATTCTTGTACCCAGGGCCCAGAATTTGGTGCGACACCATAGTTACCAAAAGAACAGGAGACAGTGGAAGGCCATCCCACACTGTGGGAGGTGGAGTAATAAGGGTGGGAAGGGGAGGTGGGTGCTGATGAGGCAAGACAGGGAGACAAGAATAATCCAGTGAGTAATATATTAATAGAGGCTGGGGGTGCAACGGTTCAGTCAGCCCACGGTTCGGTTCGAATCTCGGTTTTTGGCTCACGGTTTCGTTTCGGTTTCGGTACAGTAAAGAAATTCAAAATGTTTCCAAAATGTTCAGTTTATTTTAATATAAGCAATAAAAAACGAAAATCTATTCAGACACATTCCAGTTAAGGCTGCAACGGTTCACAAAATCTATGGTTTTGGTTCAGTTCGATACTTTTTCGATAAAAAACTAAAAAAGAGAAAAAATAAATATCCTTGATTTTTTTTTATGTTTTACTTTGAACAATACCCAATTTATTTTTTTTAAATAGAGAAATTCTGTTCATTCAGTATGGGCTGTTGGGTTCGGTATTGGGCCATTCGTTTCGGTACAACGGTTCGGTTCAGTATTGTTGCACCCCTAATAGAAGCCATGCTAGGATAGGTCAGCTTGAGCGGATGTAGGGTTAGGGTTAGGGAAAAGAACAGTGAAAAGAAGAGAGTTGTGGATAAAATTTCGACCTGGTGATATGATTGTCTTCCTTTTACCGTTGTCAAATACATCTTCTTTTTATGTCCTATAGTTAGTATCTAGTATCTATAAGAAGTATCTAGTTGAATCCAGGAACCATCTAAAGGAGTGCCTGTGGCTCAACCAGTTGGTGCACTGACCACAATTCATTCATGTCATGTCAGGCAGATGACATTAATTATGAATACCCTGTTTTATACTTCATCACATGACAAGTGTTGTGCAAAAGTAGCAAAAATAGCCTAACTAAAAGTTCACATTCACAATGAGCCTCTTTTTTTTGGGCCAAAAGGCCAAAAAAAGTAAGTATTTTCTTGGAGAATTTGTAAAGAATTTAGCATACAGGTTAATGAAATTAATAAGAAATGCATCGTGAAAAGATTTTGGAAAATGTTTGCCTTCTTTCCACTTTATCACAGATGCAATCTGTTCCTGTGTTTATAGTTTCATAAAGGATAATTATCTCTACTCTACACGCTCACAACGTGCTATGTTGTGATACATTGTGAGCTTGTAGTTCTAATGTTTTTGATACACAACACCGTCATGCGACACATAGGATCAGATGACTGAAATATAATTGTATTGATTGTACGGTCAAGAAATATTGGTCAATGGCCGATATAGACTGGCTTACGGAAACCTTGGTGTCTACCCCATCTCTCTGCACTCCGTTTCCTGTCTATCTACACTAAGCAGCCACATCCTCAGTCAGTCAGGTGCCCGATTCCGATTGGTCTTTATAGCCTCACGGCACGCATATCGCATAACCAGCAGGGACGATTGCTCTGTGATTATTCACTCACAAAAGTTGACAGTTGTGGTTTGGACTGATTTGAAAAATATGAGTGAATTGTTGTCCTTGACCTGCTGAAAGTATGCACAAGAAATATGACACTGATCATCCTAGTAGCATATCGTCGTCGTCGGATGGAAAGGTTGTCCAAAACCTTTTGTTTTGTATTTAGCATTTTTAAAATGATTTAAACTAGTGAAAACAGACGACCTACAAGCACACAACGCCTCGCACCGCGAGGTGTTGTGTGCTTGTAGATCAGCTGTTTTCACTACTTTTGTGTGATGGCCTTGTATGATGAAGCAGTGCTTTACTTACGAGGTTTCTGCCCGACAGTGACGATATTATGAGATAAGAAGTGGACACATGACCACACCGGAGATTAATAAAAGTATGGGTGTCAAAACATCAGACTAGTATTTGTGTTCTGATCAGAGTTGGCAATAGCATGATTGAAAGAGGAAATATTTTGTTAAGCATTAATCCATGTAGAGGAAGTATTCACACATCCACTTCAGTCGGATGCGTTGGACAGTGAAAACTGAAGCAATCATGAAAACAGTTTCATGAACAAAAAATCCTGCACACTGCTCTTGCTCAGCATCTCCCTCACTTGTTAAACATTAAGGAAATGCACTGGTGCTTTGGAGAAAGGTGCTATAAATGCACCATTTACTATTTAGTTCAAATACTGTTTCAGAAGATTAATTCATATAATTATTCAGGAGTCAAGCATAGAAGTGCTCCCATTTGAAATCTAGTGTTTGCAAAGCTTGGAAAACCAAGTCATATATGTGACTGTCAATGAAATAACTAAGGTTAGAGTTGCAACTTGGTGTAGCCTCACCTGATGCTTATAGTTTCTCAATTGTTATTCTATCATTTGTCATACTCCTCTTGGTGAATCGGACATTATGTCTGTGTTTTATGTAAATGCAACCCTGCGCACATTTATCAGGTTATTAACATGATATAATATATATTACGCAATATATGATCCGTATGACTTTGTTATTGTTATATACTAGATGTAAAAGTCAAATGAACACACAACAGTGTCTAAAGTGGCCTACTTCCTTGGTTGTGTAATGCTTCTAAGCTAACTGAACTGTGATTCCTGGCTCATGCAGGCATGTTGCAGTTAAGGAAGAAATTGTAAGAAAACATATGCTGGATGAAACAACAAAGATGGTGTGATTATGACGATGCAAAGAGAATGAAGAGTCAGGCAATGCAATTTCTTGAAGACATTTCTTAAAACAGCCAGCGCACACGCTCACCAGCTGAAAACAAGTCAGCCTCTTCTGTTGCATGTCCAATGTACAGTATAATGCCAGCAGGAATGTAAACAAAAAGTTGCCGTTTCTCAATAGAACAACTTTTACCCCCTAGGTGGGGTTGGCGATAGGGCCTTTCTGTGTGGAGTTTGCATGTTCTCCCCGTGTCTCCTAGGGTTGATACCCTCACAAAAACATGCACGTAATCCTGGTCTCAATAATGCCTCCCCCTGGCCAGCCGGGGCGCCTGATGGAGGGGAAAGGAACTGGTTGGAATAACGTGTTCCTTCCACACGCTACGTCCAAACCAGGGAAATCTCCACTGTCAGGTGAAAAGAAGCAACTTGGACTCCTCATGCATAGAAGGAAGCATGAGGTCAGTCCGTTGTCTCCCTTGGCGCGGCAGAGGGAGAGCAGAGCCCAGGATTACATAGGCAATTAGCACTGGGTGAAAAAATGGGTTACAAAATTGTGGGATAAAAATTATGTAAAAAAAAAAAAAAAGAACAACTTTTACCACAAACACCTTGGGCCCGATTCATCAAGCACTTTACGGCCAAATTACACCCATATTTTGATCTTGCCGGCATTTAGGACAATTCCCAAGTTAGGGTTTCAGATTCAGCAATGTTTTTTTTTTTGTCTGTGATTTATTTACACTATATTTACGACCAGATTGATGAATCGGGCCCATTATCCCTATTCTGATCATAATAGGCAAACATTCTGCAAAGTCAGAAGATCTAAAAACTTGTTGCAACACAATGGGTTGTAAACTTGTACAGTAGATTTTGAGTCAATACAGTAGGGTTAAGTGGTTGAATGCAAAACAACCACATTGATTGCAGCAACACTGCATCTCTGGCCAAAGATACTACAAGAGTTATGTATATAATATAACTCAGCCTCGACTGGTTGCTCTGACACCACCTGGTGCAGCACACGATTATGTGAAGATATTTCAGATTCGATTAGATATCGTTCTGGATTTTATGACCTCCCCCGAAAGTTCAGACATGAACTCTGCTTGGTTTGAACGCGAGCGCAACACGATCCGAGTAAGTTAATGGCCTTTTTATAACCTCGCCGATCCTTACGATAATTTCTGACAAGCTTGATTTTCTCGCACCAGCAGGGTACAAATCCTTGTCAATCCTTGTCGTGTGAATGTTCTCCCAGATAATTCTCTCTCTGTGTCTGTGTCGGAGTGCATGTCTGTCTGTGGCACAGACTCTATGCATGCATGCGATACTCAGGTCCGCAATAAAACACAACACAAAGTATACGTATTACTCATCGTCAACGTTGATGTCAAATCACATTAATGCGAGACACCTGTGTGGAGCTGTGGAACTTTTGTCCCACTCCATAGAATCGCTTATGAAACCCACACATTCAGTAACAGTGGAAGGGGAAGGCTGACGAGTCTGCCCCAGACAGTTTCACAACTCTGTTGCCTGATGTTAACTGTGTTATCAGAAAATAGTTTCTGATAGCCTTTTAGGTGAGACATACTGTGTAGGCCATGTAGTTGCTCAATATTCCATTTCATATTTACGGCTAGATTGTTAAAAATATTCAGAGTCAGAAATACGTTTCGAAATAACATTTCAACATAGTCTCATTTACTTTCACTGTCAAGTACTATGTGTAGTTTCGAAATAGATAATAACCGATACAGATTCATGCCTATGTTCCCTCAGTTTAGGGTTGAGGAAACACAGGGCTGAGGCAACATACATATGTTCCTACAGATTCCCACCCTATTGGTGTGCAACTCAACTCTGTCGACTGCGAGGTCATCACAGCTCATTCCCCCTTCTGTCGGTGCACCTACCTTGTTTTAATATTATCAGAACTTTTTGTGCTATATAGATAGAATAGAGATCGATGGCGAACTGACTATGGTCTTTGAGTTCAGCCAATGAAACTAGGAATTACTGTTCCTGAAGAAACAATGTGGGTTGACCGTGATATGGAGTTCCACGCGGCTACATATTTGTACAGATATTCGGTCAGATCAGCGGTTCTCCGTGATTCCATGCGAAGACAATGCAAACACACAAGTACAGGCAGTACATGTGCAGTACAGGGGTAGTCCTGGACGCGTGGGTATGGCAGAAGTTGGTTGGTAAAAAACAGCAGGTAATTGAGTTACTGTACGTACCTTTCTTCTTGGAGCACGTGGAGGGGAATTCCTTGTCCTCTACTTTGACAGAGGGCCTGTTGCACTTCATCCTGCAGAAGAAGGATCGTCTGGCTCCAGAACAGAGTCTGGATGGACCTGGGGTGATGTCTGTCTTCACCGGCAGACCAGCTGGAAATGTACAGTACATTTACAGTCAAAGTCTATTCCACTGTATTCATTTGTCTAAGATTTATTTTTATTGTATTACTATCAAAGCATAATTTCTCGCACTGTAAGCCACAATTCACCGTTTGTCAGCCTTCTGATTGGTCCCTGAGACTCCCTGACTGGCCAACCAGAAAAAACCATTCACTTTTTGCTATCGGGGGTGGAGTTTGTGCAGTGGAGAATGTTGCTTCAGGCTTTCAACAACTGTCCGCTCTGCGCGACACGGCGTTCGTCCAGTACGGCCGCGGGTGGTGATAGCGATCTCGCTCATCATAATGAATAAGCTTCAACAAACTAGTTCACATGGACCTTATCAATGGTCTAAGAGTTACGATTGGGTACATATATTTTAAATGGGCAGAATTACGAAAAGCCAGCCTATTATGTGAGGAGAACTATAATCTGGCTCTCCTCTTCCTACCCAAGATGCAATGCGCTTTCTCTTTCTATTTCTATTCTCTCTCTGATCCAGAGGATTAAACTAATTAAAACATATATTTTCGGGGGCAAACTACTGTTTTGCTATGTAATTACTGTACCTTTTTCTTCCCTTTTTATTAATATCACGTAGATGTGTTTTTTTTGGTACTTTATATAGCTGTAATGAGGCTATGAAAAAATTAAAAAATACCATCCACTTCCACTATAAAAGAATCTGCAATGGATGATTCTGTCCCACTGGGATTAAACAAATTAAAACGTGTATTTTCGGGGAAACCCCCTGTTTTGCAATGTAACTACTGTACCTTTGTCTTCCCTTTTTATTAATATCACCTAGATGTTTTTCCTTTGGTACTTTATATAGCTGTAATGAGGCTATGAAAAAATAAAAAAATCCCATTCACTGCCACTATAAAAACAATCTGCCCAGGGTCAAATGTCCCACCATAGTAACAGGGCAGAATGGGGCGGGATTTGCAAAAGCCTTAATTGCTGGGAATTACATGCCGACATTGAGGCAGCAAATTTAGAGGATAATTATTGATCTCAGACATACACAGAGGCATAGGAGTTATGTTATACTGTTTCAATAAAAGAACATTTCACATCACACCGATCCTGTATGTTGTGTGTATGCTTACTTTTAGCGTCTATGAGCCTCTCGCGTGGAGCTGTGTCGGAAGAGGACAGCTGTTCTTTGACCTTTGCAATGTCCTTAGGGTGAAGGTAGTCAAACAGACTTTGGCCTATAAGGTCATTCTGGGTAGGGTGTTACAGTCGTACAGGACAAATAGAAGGAGGGTGTTGCAGTCGTACAGGGCAAATAGAAGGGGAAAGAGTGGACACAAAAGAAATTATGATATATCGTATAAACAGGAAACTTTGTTGAGAAGAGCTTGATTAATCCATTTAGTGATTTAATGATTTAACTATTGAAAAACAGCAGATATGCAAGCTCACAGCGCGGCACCGAGTGCCGCTCTGCGAACTAGATAGATCTGCTATTTTTGAAAAGACTCATGGAAACGTTACAAACAACATTTGTAACTCAGATTTTGCTTCTGGGGGTCCCTGGAACTAAATATTTTGAGATGCGGGTCCGTGGCCAAATACATATAATTTTGGGGGTCCTTGACATGACAAAGTTTGAGCACCACTGACATGGAAACATAGATTTTTCAAAAAACCTTTTTTTGATTTAGAAGACACTTATAGAATCGGGTCAAAATATTCAAAGATGTGCACACATTTTCAAGTTTTTTTCAAAAATAGCAGATCTACAAGCTTGCAGTGTGGCACTCGGTGCCGCACTGTGAGCTTGTATATCTGCTATTTTTTTAATGGCTAAAGCATAAAGTAATGCGTAATAATTCATGCCCGGTCTAAATGGATTAAGCAAAACAATTCCAACAATAATTGTGTAGGTGTGGTGATCCACTCTTACCTGGCTGTAATTGAGAATCTTGTAGACTGACTCTGAGACAAAAAGGATCTTCCCACGATCACATCCAACCACGAACAGGAAGCCATCAGCTGCCTACAAAGATCACAGTAAATGCAGTCGTTAATAAGTTAAGTAACGAGGGTCTCATAAAATGTCTTCATAATCAAGTACACGGATTACAAGGTTGACATGGTGTTACAACGTTTTGCTGTTCACTCGTTCTCATCTACATTCCACATCTAAAGATTGGGGGGGGGGGGCAGCTTCTGATAAAGGGGAGACAAAAGAATGAGAATGTCTAATGAGTCTAAAACTGATATCAATAGATTTTTCAGACATATCACTGACTTTTTATGTTCACAAAACATGATGCAAAGACAGCATTGTTATAGTGATGATATAGTGACAACATTTTGAAGCAATGCAGACAGACCACACACGTGGCCTTCGGCTAAGGAAACACAACACTGAAAACATTATGTAGAAAACTACTGTAGAAAAGGAGCAGAAGTCTACGCCAGGAGGCAGATCATACCTCCCATCTGTCTGTCTGGATCATGTGATGACAAATTGACAATGGGGGCAAGATATAATAAACCACTGTAATGACATCATTATGGTGTAATCATATCTGCCCACACTCCAGTTTTAACCCTTTCTCCCGCTGTGCTCCCGATTGGTAATTTCTCCTGTTAATATCCCGATTTCATTCAGAAACAGCACAATGAATGAATCACGCTGATCGCTCAAGCCCACTCTACTCACTTTTATGCTGAAGAGTGGAAATGGATGAAACTGTTCCCAAGAAGAACTATGCATCTAAATCAATGGTTTTCAAACCACTGATTTAGAGCAGTGGTGCACAAATGGTTCCATTACAGTCCTGTAACTCCTCAAGGACTCCTGGGAGTCCCCGGACCCCAGTTTGTGAACCAGTATTCTAAATTTCAGTCTACTTGTTGCAAGACCGTCCGCCCTTTCTAACACATCTGTGTCCTATCCGCTAGACACACACACACACACACACACACACACACACACACACACACACACACACACACACACACACACACACACACACACACACATGCACGCACATGCGCACATGTATGCAAACTCTCACTCACACTGAAACCCAGATTTGCACTTACTAGTATATTTTATGATTTTAGATGTTGAATTTTGTTCACTCCTTCTCAGTGCATCATGTATATTGAACTTACTCTTAGTATCAGGTGCTTCAGTTCATCATCTGAGAGGAAGGAAGGCTTATAGTTGGCCTCTGTGTATGGGTTGGCTGCACCTGAGGACAAAACATTCTGGTTCAGTTCAACTGAACGGATACAACACATATATACACATACGGCTAAATCAGATTCTTAATAATGTTCTTTTAAGTTATGTAGGCTGCAAAGCAATAATTCTAGTCAAATTAACTGGATAGAGCAGGGGTCTTCAATGTGTTCAGGCCAGGGACCCCTTAGCTGAGAGAGAGAGAGAGAGAGAGAGAGAGAGATGCAGCAGGGACCCCCTCTATATGTTGTATAAAATTGTGTTGCAAATTTTCATCGATTTCATAGATAGTTTGACAGCACTGTCATCAGTCTATGTTGGATTTGTGTTAATGTTTTTTTTCAGACATTTAACTCAATTGTCAATACTTTGTAAACTTGACCTATCACTTGATACTTGGTCTGCTCTTTTTTACCTCTACAACAAACCTATTTGCCGAAAATAGACGATCTACAAGCGCTCAAGCGCGAGGCGTTGAGAGCTCTGCTATTTTAGGCCAAAGTTCTCCTCACAATAGTTGTGGGAGGGGTTCAAGTTGTTAATCTAAAAGAATGATCCTATCACACAAAGATTTGGCTGCCCCCCTGTAGTAAATCTAAGGACCCCCTAGGGGTCCCGGACCCCCTGTTGAAGACCCCTGGGATAGAGATCTCACAGTTCAGATAGTCATTCACTCAATCTGCTAACCTCTGAGCGTCTTCATGTGCTGGACGGCCATGCGCAGGACGGTCAGCTTGTCCAGTTTGCGGGACATGGCGTTGCAGGTTGGCACCAGTGAAGCCAGCTCATCGATGAAGCTGTTCATCTTGTCCCGACGGCGCTTCTCAATCTGGCTGTGGGCCTCTCTGTCGAGTCAACAACAAACATAAGAGGTTAGCATGAGGATATAAAGAGGGTTTTATGTGTGTCTCACTCATACAGTTAGAAGCAGCGAAATGTTGGTGTGGCATGTTCTGTTCTGTTCTGTTCTGTTCCGCAACCAGCTGTGGAGTCTTTCGTTGTGGCAATGGGGTTTTAGATACCTCCAGAGATAGGATCTGAGACTAATCCTGACTTAGGCCTCAGCAAAGTCCACAAAATCTGCTTTGCACTTATCATAATCAAACACCCTGATTAAGGACTGGTAGTGAAGCCTATAACTGATGATGTTGGCATTTCACTTACATGGGTAGGACAACATTTTGCTGTTGTGTAGTGAGCATAAAAACATTATTATTTTTTTCTTATACAGGGTGTTTCCAAGAATAGTTTGGTTAACACTCATTGCAATTCATGGATATACATACAGTATAGCAATAACTTCGGACTGGACTGAATAGTACCATCTGCTGGCTGTTACTGTTAATAGCAAGTGTATTAGACCTTGCCCCAAAGTTATGCCTTTGCTTATAATTCATCTAAAGTTGTTATTTCAGTAGTAAGTGCGTCAAACTTCTCCAGAGCTCTTGGAATTTGTTGAGTTGATTTTAAACAAATGGTCATCTGTTGATATCCTTGCACTGACTTGAGATGAGATTTTAATTTCCAAGGCGTGCTTTTGGCACGAGCCAGGAGAGCTGGCTTTGAAGAATGATTTGACCTGACACGCTGAATGCTGGACCTCATCCCAGATATTTGTCAAATATATCATACGTTTTGCCTCACGCCAATTAATTGTCTCCACCAGCCGAAGGCTGAGAGAGAGTATGTTTTCCCCTCCGTCCGTCCGTCCGTGCGTCCGTCCGTGCGTCCGTCCGTCCGTCCGTCCGTTTGTCCGTTACCAGCTAATCTCCGGCGCCGTTGGCCCGGTCGCTGCCAAACTGTGCACACACACTCCCTCGACACCAATTCAGAACCTCTGCCCCAAATATTTCACATGGGCCTGTTCTAGCGCCACCAGGAGGCCGACTTTTGCAAAACTAACTTTTGCCAGTACTCCTACAGATTTTGTCCAAAAATCACGTAAATCAGTAGACAGTATCTCTACAGTCATGTGATCGACATGGATGTGTCAGATTTTCCATATTCCATCCTGATTGGCTAAAACTGGCTTTCAAAGTTTGCAGGATTGGTCAGTTTTGAATAAAATGCCTGAAATCCTGAACGCAGTGTGCGATTTTGGTGAAATTGTGCATGCACATTCCCAATAGGCAGAGGAATATATGCCACTTAAGAAAAATCAAATCAGCCTCATGGTGGCGCTATAACAGGCCGATTCATGTTTTCACCTATAACTCCACCGATTAGTGTCAAACTTTGTATGCACACTCCTTAGAGGCCAAGGTAAAACCTTTTCCCTGCATTTTTTACATCAGCCTTTTATAGCGCCATCAGGAGGCCGACTTATGTAAAACACATTACATGCCTGACCTGGTGGAGACCTGTGCTCGGAAGAGCACTGCTTCTAGTTTGGTCTCCAGCCATTTCTTCAACAGATGTACAGAGGTCAATGCACTCATTTAAAGCAGGTTGAAACCTGACCATTATTTCAAACGATCTCATAATTCTTAACGTCACTCAACATTAGTGAATTTTAAGTTCATCCCCACACAGGAATAGTTAGTCTTTAACCGTGTGAGTTAAGTACAATTCATCCATTCTTTTCATTTTATCATCCACTGAACTTCCATCCACCCATTAATAGCCGTTTATCTCAGTTTCCCAGTTATGTTGATAACACACCCACACTAACCGTTTTAAATATTATGGCAGCACATGCAATATGAGGAGATAAAAACACTGTTCCAATGACTATTTTACTCACATTGCACTGGAACAAAGTACATGTCTAAAATCCTCTTAGGTGCAGTTGGATTTTGATGAAAGCATTATCTATTTATGCATAGGCGACTCCAACAAATGAATGGCATTGGGAAATCCAGTGCACAGGTTTCTTAAAATATTAAAATATAGTGGATAACCAGACAGCTCTTTCAACGCAGATTCAAAAGATTCAAAGATACTCTGTGGGTGGCTCCCTTTTTCTTTTCTGCCAACTTGCTATGTAAATGTCTGTGTATATAGAAACATGTTTGTAAATCTAGCATACACGGCACACCCGGCCTCCCCACCAAGTCATATTTAATCATAGCTCAGGACACAAAAAAAGGCTTGGCCACGTAATAATAAAGAGCAAAACAAAACAGGACTAATACAAATGGTCCCTACAATGTAAATGAAAAGAACCAACAAACTAGAAAGGTGACGGAATTAGCCATTAGCTGCTGCTGCCTGGGATCCTTGTAAAAGGACAAATGTTTACAGTTATCCATCATGTACAGTAGCATACATGTAGTCAGCATCAGCAAGGTGCCAAGAAAATGCTGCCCTTCCAGGTGTGCCATTCCAAGAGTTCAGCCTGTCCTTCGTAGTAAGTGTTAAAAAAATAACACATCTCATCTTCTCTCCATCTAAACCTTGGTTGGTGAGGCTACCTTCAGACTACCTAGGCTAGACTGACAAGTATGAAAGAGTGGGTCCTTTACACGGAAGAGAATACGCGTTTGTGATTAGCCATCAGCCTTGCTCTCACGGCAGCCACGTAGTAGTCTGATCTGAGGACTCCCCTGTCTAACGTTTCTTGTTATTAGCATCCACAAAGCTCTCTAAGTTTCCAATCAGACAGAGTGACGTTTAATTCATTCAGAAGAGATTAGCAGGAGGCTGTGTGTCTGTGTACTGGGCATGCTGTGTGTGTGTACAGTATGATACAGAAAACGGTGTATAAGAGTGGAGGACAAGGACAGGGACAGAGACAGAGAGAACGGTAAGGGAAGAGATGTTTGATACCTGGCATTCTTGATGCGGCCTTGTTGGTCACTGAAAAGAAACAAACGAGAGATTACCGAGTGCATTCCAAAAAGAAGACAAATCAGAAGAGAAGATAAAATCTTAGATTATCAGGCCCAGACATTGGCAGCCTATCGTCGTTGTCGGGTGGAACCTTGTATGTCCAAAACTCTTCGTTTTGCATTTATCATTTTAAAAATTATTTAAACTAGTGAAAACAGCCGATCTACAAGCACACAACGCCTCGCACCGCGAGGCGTTGTGTGCTTGTAGATCGTCTGTTTTCATACACATTCGGCTGTTTTCATACACACACACACAACTTGGAGATACAAGGTTTCTGCCCGACAGTGACGATATGTATGGGTCAGAATAGATTTTAAAAGGCCATTCTGTGGGAATGGAGCCACAGCAAATGGGGGGGGGGGGGACCCTATTTGTTGAGTAAACAAAACACAGCTTATGCAACCATGTAATGTCTTTGGTCTACACCCAACTGTGGCCATCATCACCAGTGACGCAAATTACATAAAGTCTGAACTTCTCACTCACATGATTAAGTAGGGAATACCCAAGGAGAAAAAACTAGCCTGGTTACAGCCCATAGACCCGCCCACTCTCAGAGTGGACTGTTTCTCTGGTCTGGAATTGTGTTCATAATAAGTGATTTCTGGAGCCGAAATAACGGCTCCTCCAATTAGCGCAGGGGGTGGTGGTGGGTTTAACAAATAACCAATCTGTGCCATCAAAGTCCCTCCCCTCCAGAAATCGCTCAAACAGGGCACAATGTCAGACTCAAGCTTCAGCTGAGTCTGAAATCAGGCTAGGAAAAAACTACTGATCCAAAGTTCATGTTGCTCTGAATAATTTCAGAATAAAAAAAAATAAAAAGGATAGATATGACAAGATTATCATAAAAACGGTATGCTTGTTATTCTGTTTTCTTTCCCCCAAATGTTGTAGCGAGGGATCCCATGTGCTTCAGCCAGTCACAACAAACATCAAACATCAGGTCAGAAATCTTGGGGTCATATTTGACTCAGAATTAAATATGCAAGCCCACATTAGAAACGTCACTAAATCATCCTTTTATCATTTGAGAAACATTTCCAAAGTTAAACCGTTTTTATCCCAAGCAGACACAGAAAGATTGATGCATTGTTTTATTTCCAGTAGGCTTGACTATTGCAATGCTCTCCTGTCTGGTCTCCCCAAGAAAGATTTGTATCGCCTGCAGCTTGTACAGAATGCAGCTGCACGCGTTTTAACAAAGACCAGGCGGAGTGCACACATCACACCCATTTTAAAGTCCCTTCACTGGCTGCCTATTAGTTTTAGAATAGATTTTAAGATCCTTTTATTGGTTTTTAAATCACTTCATGAAAATGCCCCAGCCTACATGTCTACAATGACTAAATGGTACGTTCCAAACAGGCCCCTCAGATCCGCTGGCACTGGTCTTTTAACCCTTCCAGAGGATTCCGCAAAAATGGGAAAGAATGGGAAAGCGGCTTTTAGTTTTTATGGTCCGAACCTCTGGAACAGCCTACCGGAAACTTTAAGGGTCACTGAATCAGTTGAGGTTTTTAAAAGAAATCTTAAAACATACCTTTTTAGCATTGCTTTTACTTGATTTGCTGCTTGTTTTTTTCTTACCAATGTGTAACGTTGTATCTTTCATTGCTTATCTACTGTTAAATTGTTTTCTTATTGTTTCTATACTATTTGTTGGGGGTTTTAACCTAATTTTAAACCTCCTCTGTGAAGCACTTTGAACTGCACTTGCTGTATGAAACTGTGCTATACAAATAAACTTTGATTTGATTTGATTTGATTATTTCGTGCAATCTGTTACTATGATTCTGAGAACCTGGAACAAACAGGCCTGTTCTCTCGTGTCTGGGTCCATTTGGACGACAACGGTCACTCGAATATCAGATGTGCCTTCCGTTTAGACGGCAACGGCATTCCGGGGGTTGAAACCGCAACAAAGTGAAACCCCCGTCTGGAGTGGAAATCCTTCACCACCACCACCACCTAGCCACCTGGCAGGCACATTACAGCGTTTTCAATCACTTTGGAGTCTCCGTGTAGACGCAGAATAAAACGCGAGGCACTTTGTCGTTTTCTGTTCTGATGGCACGTTGCCTAACTGTGTCTCATTCCCAGCCTTGTTTAGAAAGAGAGCGATTCCCCAATTAAGTTCCTCCCATCAAATCTGCTCTAACGACTAGAATTGACATGAGTGCAGATAGTATAGGTAATATTAGGTATAGGAGATCAAGGACAGCGCAGAGAATCCACATGTGGTTTCCCTGCGGACTTGACTTGGTGCCCGCTTACCTTCCCAGTTTATCCTTATCTGGGTCCATGTCGCTATTGTGGATTAAAAAAAAAAGGGATACAACTGAAAACATTTCTAAAATGTCTAACATCTCTAGAGATTGCAATTAAGTGGATCCGTTGCTATTTAATCTAAAACAAAATTAACATTTGAAATAAAATAATGTATTATGTATAAACCTCCATACTTACTCAAATGAGAAACCATCGATCCTGCAAAGACAAAATACAATGTTAATGTTTTCACATTATTGACCAATTTAATCATTTATAAACTCCAAAGAGTGTGTTGAATAAACACCTGTGATGTTGTTATATTGATTACAACGATTGATAACATTTAAAGTACAGTGGTTATGTGTATTCCTAAAATGTTATTCAATGAGACTGTCTTGGCTTTTACCAATTTAAACTCACTCCAGACATACGTACAGTAGGTGCATGCAGAGTTCTAGTTGCGAGGGGATGGGGGAAATGAATTGATGAAGTATAGCAGGGGTTCTCAAACCTTTTTTAGGCCGTGACCCCCCAAAAAAACATATTTGAACTTGTAGGTATTACATTTAATGTGACTCGGTTCCACAGATAAATACTGTGAAAATAGCAGATCTACATGCTCATAACGCCTCGTATTGCGAGGCGTTGTGAGCATGTAGATCTGCTATTTTCACAATGTTCGCCTCTTGCTTACTTCATAGTTGACAGTTTGGCCAGTTTGGTATTAAAACGGTCTTGAAAATCCTTAAATTGTCACTTTATAAATGTGCAGATACCCTGTATAGTAGTTTGAGAACCACTGAAGTATAGGGATTAAATTGTTAAAAAATCCCCCACCCCCTGTATTTTTAACACAAATCAAATCTTGGGTGCAAGTGTGCCTGTGTGTGTGTGTGTGTGTGTGTGTGTGTGTGTGTGTGTGTGTGTGTGTGTGTGTGTGTGTGTGTGTGTGTGTGTGTGTGCGTGCGCGTGTGTGCGTGTGTGTGTCCGCACTGGTAGTCTGTGGTGCTCCCCTTCCTCTTGCGGGTGTAGTCCATGCCCGGCGTGCTGATGGAGCTGGAGATGAGGTCGGTGGAGCCCGGGGACATAAAGTCAGTCATGGTAGATGAGATGTCCATCCTTTGGTCTGCCATCAGATCATCTGCAACACAATCACCTCCTGTCAGTCACTCCCTGTTGATTGACAGTTCTTAGAATATTACTACAACTCTAGACGACATCATTAAAAGGACATGGAAAAGAAGAAAAAGAGGAATCCCGACCCAATGTCAGAGACGTGGTTTTTTTTTCACACTCACCACAGATGTTCATCACAGCCTCTGTATTAAAATCATCTCCTTCCATCCACTCTAGAGCCCACAACTGTGGATCACAAAGAGATTACATTTATATAAAAAGGTTATAAGCAATTGTCAAAACCAGCAAATAATAATATTAAGATCAGTGTTGATTTCGTCGACTAAAACTATGACAAAAAATGCTTGTCGACAAAAACTAAATAAAAACGAACTAAATATATTGACAATTTCGTCAACAAAATAAAAACTAGACTAAAACGTTAGGGAGGGACTAATGGAGAAGAGAGTCGTTTTATGTTTGGTTGCTCTCAGGTGCGACGCGTTGTGAGCTTGTAGATAGGCTATTTTCAGCACGCAACCAAGTGTAAAATCAGTCATTACCATGCCATCAAGGCCAGCCAAAATAACATTTCGTTTACTAAATCAACTGTAGATTTAGTCGCCTAAAAACGTATGATATTTAGTCGACTAAAATTAGACAAAAACTAAAGCTTTTCAGGTGACTAAATTATGACTAGAATTAAATGACATTTTATTCAAAGGCTATGACTAAAACTAAATCAAAATGTGCTGTCAAAAACAACATTGATTAACACATTGGCCGCCATTTTAACATTGACTGTTTGGCTCTCCTGCCATTTTGTTTAATGAAAAGATTTATAATTTTTTTTTATATTGACATTTTTCCTAAATTCTGTATTCTTTTGACAATGTCCTACAGTACCTGAAATGAAACAAGACAACCTCTAGTCTCACCAAAAAATAAAATAAATAAATAAAAAGCTTTTTTTTCTATAGTTGCAGCCATCTCAAAATAGCCATTTTTGACCAAAATCCAGCTATAATTGAAATAACTGGAGATATTGACCTTTTTGTGATCGATCGCTTTTCAAGTGGATAATTCAGTTGATATTTGAATTTATGGCGTCAGGCACTTATCAGATAAGTGTACTAGTGTAATAAGTGTAATTGTGTAATAGGGCAATAACTGGAATAGTGTAATAGGGCTGTAATAGGTCACCTCTTGCCCTTAGGGCGTCATACTGACTTCACAGAAATAGAAATAAGCTTTTTACCTTTTATTCAACATTCAAGTGTTTTATTTTGCACAGATCACATTTTGACACACACACGCACGCACGCACGCACGCACGCACACACACACACACACACACACACACACACACACACACACACACACACACACACACACACACACACACACACACACACACACTTATAACTTATAACTTTATATAAGGCAAGGCCTATGTGTATAACTGTAAATATGTTCCCCATATTCAATTGTTTTTATTTATTTGTGGCACTTGCTTTGGCGATGTAAACGTAGCCTATGTTTTCTCATGCCAATAACGTTCCTTTGAATTGAATCGCTCTCATGCTCTGTTGATTGATGTGCGCAAACTGCTGGCTGCATGGCCTCAGTGGCCTGTAGAGAACTGATTGGGACAATTTGCCCTGCTTGTTGCTGATCCGTTCTGGGTCTATACCAGATGCGGAAACGTGTCTTGCATGTATCTGAGTGTTACATAACCGGATACAGTAGGCGGGCTTTAGAACAGAGCACACTCATTATAGTCTATGAGCACACTGCTGCGATGTGCGATCACGCTAGATGGTTCCAGGAGCGCTGCACGTTCTCTTCTCAGGCTGCGCGCTCGTGCACGGCGCGCCTCAAATGCACATGCCTGCATGCGCGCGCGCATCGCGCGTGCACAGCAGGGAAAACCTAGCGAAGCTAAACAGTAGGCCTACTTTGGAAACAGCTGCCAAATGATGATCGTCGCGTTTGCTTTTTCTTACTCGTTGAAACGATTATCGTGCTTGTGATGCGGCTGATGCGACGAGGCGTTGTGTGCTTGTAGATCTGCTATTTTCAGTACTTTTGTTACATGGAGTTATATGGACCTTGGACGCGACCCTTTCATCAGACTGGAATATTATCCACCAAAACAACAGTACGTTTAGGATGGAAACAGAGCTGCCAAATGATGATCGTCGCGTTTACTTTTCTTACTCGTTGGAGGACACTCGTGAAACGATCATCGCGCTTGGGATGAGGCGTTGTGTGCTTGTAAATCTGCTATTTTCACTACTTTTGTTGGAGTTATATGGGCGCGACGCGTCGCTTTTCTTCAGACCAGAAAAGCCTGACCGAGGACTTCGCCGGGGGGTATTTTCTCCTCTCCTCTCCCGCGAGCAGGGCTTGAAGATCGGATTGGTAGTCGAATGGACCGGCGCTGCATCAGGTGATTCTATGTGTTTGTACTGTAGTGGGTTGTTTGGCTCAGAGGCTGAGGATCTGTTCAAATGCTTCATTATTTTATACTTTTGCTATTGAAAAATAGCAGATCTACAAGCTTGCAGCGCGACACTCGTTGCCATGCTGTGAGCTTGTATATATCTATTTTTGAAATCCCCCTATGAAGACAATTCGCCGCAGTGAATCCTTGTACCCACTGGGTACAAGGATTCACTGCGGGCCCCCCATGAATTTTCTTCATAGGGGGATTTCAAAAATAGATATATACAAGCTCACAGCATGGCACCGAGTGTCGCGCTGCAAGCTTGTAGATCTGCTATTTTTCAATAGCAAAAGTATAAAATAATGAAGCCCCTTCCACCTTGGGCCCTAGTAAATCAGACTCAGTCCCACTTTTCCCTTGTGACGCTCCTGCTGATCTGATCTTCTGATCTTCGTTGTTGTGTGGCTGCCTGGGACATAATATTTTGTTGTCGAGACTTTGGGGGTTATGATGAAGCTGTGTGTTGTTGGCCAATGAGGCAGGTCATGGCTTTCCAAGTGAACATTTTACTGGATTTTGTTTGATTTGTGCAAAATGGTCTCAGATCCAGCTGCTCCGTTGTCGCTTCTGCCAGCCCCTTCACCAGGCATGTACACACATAGACATCAAAGGGGGCTTGAGCCCCTGCCCCTGAGGGCTGCATTCAATAGAATTGTCCACCAAAAGGCCCCTTTAGAAATGTCAGCCCCTGCCTCTCTAAATATTCTCTGCACATCCCTGCCCCACATCCTTCTACATGCGTGTGCCCAGTGTGTCGCTGATTGCACTCTGCGGGCTGCGCTCTGCCACGCTAAATGCATTCACTGTGGTTTATTGGGAGTTTTATTCATTTCTATTGAGATTTATACGTTATTACACTCTTGTTTTCAAACACACTTACTTTGATGAGTCATATCTTTGGTTCCTTATATGACAGAAAGCTCACACTTTTTCACGGGCTGCAGAAGAATGTAATTAAACATTACATTATATAAAAGCAAATTCTCGGGACTATCGGGCCTGGCGGGGAGCGACATTGGAATTTTCTCGGGACTATCGGGGGAGGCGGTCAATGTGTTAAGATGAATGCAAATTGGTAAAATAATTTGTATTTCATATCCTATAAAATAAATAAATCAAAGCTACGAAGGAAGCACACACGGCGAAACCTCGTGCAATGTGGGTCAAAATGTGGATTTCAAACAGTGAGGGAGTGAAAACAGGAAAGAAACTTTTGTCTTAGTCCCAGCACCACCTATAGAAATATGTGACACCGTTGTTGTCGAGAGAAATAGGCCATATCATAGCAGAACGGTGAAGGTATCTTGTGTGTCCCATTTCCCTTATTTCAGCCCACAAAAAAAGTAATCTAAGTGACTCATGATATTTTCCCATCTGAATTTGACCCAGTTCTGTGCAGCTGAACCTCTTTCAGAGATGCTGACAAGAAATCTAAGACACTGCAGGCTTGCCTAAAGACACTTTGTGGACTATGGATGTGTAGCAAACGTATTGGGTTACTTTATCACAGAGGACATGGTGGAGCAAGTAGTTAAATTTAGTTATTAATTTGAAAGCAAGTATATAATAACACATTCTGAGGGATGCAAGCAGCTATTTATGGAGGCTGTGTGAATCGAAGATCTACCTCTGATTATAGTAAATTATTATTATTGCGACCGCAGTTACTGTGAAAACCTGCAGCAATTGTGTCACCCTGTAACTCTAGCCTGTTACTCTTGCCTGTAACTCTTACCTGTAACGGCGCACGCACGCACGCACACGCACGCACGCACGCACGCACGCGCACGCACACACACACACACACACACACACACACACACACACACACACACACACAATCTGTCTCGTTTGCCCTGCTCCACACTAATTGCACTCAGATGCGACCCCTACACACAAGCCACCTTAATTTAACTCTTGAGTTTAATCTATTTATTTTTGGTAAGTAAGGGTTTTAGCTGGTATAATATGAAGCTGTTAAAATCCTTTTTTTAAGGAGGTTTTAAGTGGATAATGCACAGAGAAATGGAAAACATTAAATAGAAAAAAAAAATTATTAAAAATGAATGAAAAACGTTATCGAAAAAACACGGCCTGCTCACGTATTAGGAGGGTATTATGAGTCACCAGAAAAATTTGTGGGTGTTTTTAATGAATCTATCATGGTTAGAATGGGTGTGTATGTGGAGAGGCCCAGGAGGAGGAGGGCCTGATAACATTTACGTCAATATCTAAATACTGACTCAAGCAACATAAAAACTGTTCAGGGTGTTCATAAAAGATGGATTAGACGATACAATGACCAAAAGTTTTCAAATATCACTTTAAAGTGGCAGATGAGATTAGAGGAGTGGCGTGGAGATTGGGGACACACCTGGGAGTCATTACTCAATCAACCAGCCAGCATAAAACCCTGAGAAGACAATTGCTTTCTTTTTCCATCCGTCACCTCACTGAACCCTTACTTTCTGTTGCTACGCTTTATTCCAGTTTGCTGTATCTGTAGGCTGTGTGCCATATATATATTTATGCTTTGTGCTTAAATAGCTTTAATGCTGTGTGCTTAAATTAAAGACAAGGGAAGCTTGCAAGAGGTGTGCTGCCATTTCTTTAAATCCCTTTTTGACTTTGTTCATGTTTTGGGTACGTTAGATTGTTATTTTTGTTTGGGTTGGTGTAGCTTAGCTCCATTCTTTTTCAGGTAGGGTGGAGTTTTTCTTTGTTGTTTTTGGCCTTGGCCTCCCTGAAGTGATGCATGCTTTCCTATGCAATTGCTGTAAACTCAACTTTGGTTAGTAATAAATGTACTACACTTATTTCTGTTATTCATTTGTGGCATTTTACTGGCCAGGGGTCTGGCCAGGGGTTAGGACGAGCGGTGGACATTGCTCCTGTCTTTGTTTTTATGCATGTAATTATGTTATGTTTCTGTGTTGTCAAATATGTGTATTAAGTGTTGCATACTAGGGCATTAACGACTTGTGATTTTTGCAACTCGACTCAGTAAAAGGTTGAGTTGAAGTCGACTTTATCGTTCGATGGGGGGGGGGGGACAGGGACAAAACCCGAAAAATGACTTACCTCTGGGCTTAATAGAATAGCCTAAAGCAATCTTTTCCCACTTATAAGGCTATAAGGTTTTTGTTTTGATGTCAAGAATATAGAGTATTTAATTAATGGCTGAGTGAATACTCCCTATGCTAGTGTGCTTCATTCCATTGACAAAACAGTTGGAAAAGGAGAGAATAATTCTGTCCTTGACAATAAGCAATCCTACTGTTTGAATGCTGTACACACACACACACACACACACACACACACACACACACACACACACACACACACACACACACACACACACACACACACACACATGGAGCAAAAATAATGAGAGACAAAATACAAAGATTTGTTTTTTTCCCTCAACATTCGACTTTCAATGAAGTCGACTCGTCAACTTTTTGGTTAATGCCCTATTGCATACACAGCTGCTGGATCGCAAGACACAAATTTCAGAGTGAGCTGAAACCCAACCTAGTGAAAATAGCCGGTCTACAAGCTACACTGGTGCAGCATCTGTTGTGCAAGATGTTGCAGTTGTGTGCATGCTGCAGCCACAGTTTTGACTGGCTGTGCAAATGTCACCACTGTTTACTCTTCCTCATACATGAAAAGACATTTTCATGTGTATGCCATACATAAATGTTGTGTTGTAAACAGTTCTTAACCTATTGGCAGCCTAAATTAGTGGGCTCGCTCGTGGACAAGAATATCGTTGTTGTCAGGTGAAAACCTTGTATGTCAAAAATCGTTTGTTTTGTATTTATCAGTGAAAATAGCCGATCTACAAGCACACAACGCCTCGCACCGTGAGGCATTGTGTGCTTGTAGATCTGTTATTTTCACTAGTTTCGTGAGACAGTCTTGTGTGATGAAGCAGGGCTTTGCTTTACGAAAAAAAAACATTCAAATTTGAAACTTGAGGATACAAGGTTTCTGCCCGACAGTGACGATATATTTCTGAAGATCGTATTTTCTGTGAGTTCCACTGTATAAATTAGGCCTTAGAAGGTTGCGCTACCTGGCTAGGAAACGGAGACAGGCCCTGTGGTCTGGCCTGGTGTCTTTCGGGTCAGTCTGATTTGATCCGCTGTTGTTTGGTTTCAGGCTGGTTTGATCACGTCTCATCCAAGTTGAACTGTCTACTTGCCCTGGTACGATTTGGTCCCCAAGTCACCTGTGCGATTAGTTTACCTGTAGAGAGGGATAGATCGGAGAGCAATTAGGACACTGATGGATAAGTACGGAGGTGGCGTATTGATTGTAGCCTACTTTTTCACATTTCTAGGTACAGTAACCTCAAAGCTTTTATTTTTCTTGGATAACTTTCTCATTTCATTGTGCTTTTGAAATGCAAAAAAAAAAAAAAATGTAATTCCCCCCAAATAGCAATATGAAAGGACTGAAGCAGCTCAGTAGGTATACGTGGCCATCAGGGAATCTGAAGGTCCCTTGTTCGATACTCGAGTCTGCATATGCAAGCAGGGGCAGGGGCGTCACAAGGGGTAGGAAAGTGGGACTGAGTTACTGGGGCCCAAGGTGGAGTGGGGCCCTTATAACTTTATCTATTGAAAAATAGCAGATCTACAAGCTCACAGCGCGGCACTCGCGAGCTTGTAGATCTGCTATTTTTGTAACGTTGTGAAAATGTGTGAAAATCTTTGAATATTATGTATTTTTTTAAGCGAACATTTCTAACTCAAATTTTGCTTCTGGGGGTCCCTGGAACTAAATATTTTGAGATCGGGGTCCGTGGCCAAATACATATCATCTTGGGGGTCCTTGACATAGGTTTCTTGCACACATTTTCACGATTTTTCAAAAAATAGCAGATATACAAGCTCGCAGCGCGGCACTCGGTGCCGCGCTGTGAGCTTGTATATCTGCTATTTTTCAATAGTTAACATTCATGGCGGGCCCGCAGTGAATCCTTGGGGTCCCCAGGGCCCAGAATTTGGTGTGACGCCCCTGTACGTGGCCATCAGGGAATCTGAAGGTCCCTTGTTCGATACTCGAGTCTGCATATTCAAGCAGGGGTGTTGCACCAAATGCTGGGCCCTGGGTAAGGATTCACTGCGGACCCCCCATGAATGTTCTTCATAGGGGGAGGGGGTTTAACCCATTTAGACCCGTTTATATAAGCTCAAGCAAGCTTGTAGATCTGCTATTTTTGAATAGTCTTTGAATATTTCAAATCCTTCTAATGTTTTTTGAAAAACCTATGTCAGTGGTGCTCAAACCTTTTTATGTGGAGGCCACGGACCCCCAACTCAAAATATTTAGTTCCAGGGACCCCCCAGAAGCAACATTTGAGTTACAAATGTTTGCTCAAAAAATACAAATAATCAAATATTTGCAAACATTTTCACGACTTCAAAAATAGCAGATCTACAAGCTCGCAGCGCACTGTGAGCTGAATAAAGATCCTCAAACTAATCTGCTATTTTTCAATAGCTAAAGTATAAAATCATTAAGGCCCCTCCCTCCACCTTGGGCCCTCGTAACTCATTCCCACTTTCCCCCCAGTGTGATGCCCCTGTATGCAAGTGACCCTGAACAAGACACTTCAGCTCTATTTTTATGTGTTGTTGTTTATATGTGTTGTACATGTGAGACTGGGCTTGTAGATTCTCTTCTTTTTTCTCCTATAATGATGTACACAGAAAAGGGACGGCAGGTTGAAAGTGGTTAACCCCTAACTGCTCCCCCGTGTGCTCGCCTGAGCAGAACACTGCAGGGTAAAATGCAGAAAGGTCATTGTCTTCACTATAGTCAGTAAATGCCCTTTACATGTACAGTAATAAAGCTCAGTAATGTCACATGCAGGAGTTTGTTTTGTAAGCATTTCTGTGGTTTTAGACTAATGGTAAATTATTCATATTTTTGACACAAATACAGAGATTATAATCATTTTTCCATTACATTGTCTAGAAGACCTGATTTATTTATCCATTTTTATCATGATTCTAAATCTGACATTCAGTAAAAGGTGATATTTTAGTGGATAGTGCAGAGATTCTTTCACAGACATACAGATAAACAATGAATCAATCAGCAATTAAGGGATGTAATTTAAGCTTCAAATAAAAGGATCATGAATAAAAAGAAGGCTTTACAATACATGACAGTAAGACTTGTTATAGTAGTATAAACATGAACAAAAGAAATGCAATTATAAGAACAAATCTGATGTTTTCTAAATTCCTTTTGTTGACACATGATAGTCAGGAACAGAGTTCCCTACTTCCTTGCTGACGTGGAATTTGCATAACTATCTCAGTTTGCTGAGTTGTTCTTTTTCATAACCTTGGCGGGAAACACTTGTCATATATAACATAAGTATAGTTGACATAACGCCCAATAAAAGCTAACATCTAGGAAAACCTCAAACTAAGCTTATACGACTGCAGTTACACTGTTAAATAAATAATACATATACACATAAAATAGTTTTAAAAAATCTGCATAAACCATAAACATTATAAATATATACACAGACACAAGTGATACTGTATGTAATCAAATGTACAGCAGGAGCAAATATACAACGTTCCTCAGTCTATTGTTCTTACCAATACTACTTATTGCGACCGTAGGTCGCAATAACTATGAAAACAGGCACATCTTGACCGCGTATCTCTGTAGGTCACGCCTGACACTGTGGTTCCCCTAACACATCACTGTGACATCACAGGTCTATGGGTTTGTCGCTGACATCATGCTTCACTGTGATGGCACACTAACAGAATCCCTTTTATGCCCATATATGAAGTTCCCCGATGTCATCAATATTATCTAACAGGACTTCATATGGGAATGCCCATATATGGAGGCCACATCGGCCACATACCACACTAACAGAATCCATATACAGTATAGCCAAGACATCATAGGACTTTCACATAACGAATAACTGAGTAAGCATGTTTGGGCTCTCACAGCATATCTCCATATACAGTACATGGATCTCCATATATGGGTACCAGGGGTCTCCCTATATTGGTAACTGGCCCGATATACATCACTGGCCAGATGGCCCTTTAGGGCGAGGTTGCATGTTGCCCTGAGGCGTCTTACTAGTATATTGTGTTACCTATGCTCTACCATGTGTTTCTTCCACAATAAACCGTCTCTGCTGTTTGCTATTCCTTCAGACCCAACTTTGCCTTCCCCCTGCTGAAAGACGTTTTTCTTTGGGTTAAGGTCAAGTTGCCTATGGGTATGGTCACACCGAACTTTGATTCTACCAATGCAGCTTTCTGTGTGTTGCGGACAGCTTGCTTTTATGCATTCTTCTAAGGCTCCTCCAATCTACCATTAAGGCTCCTCCAATCTACCGTATTTGAAACGGATAAATGCTTGAGGCAGTTGATGCTTTCCCCCTATGTCCAATCGGATGAGTCGAAGACGGACCACCTTGTCAATGACAAGACAAGGTGCTGTAAGCTACTCCTTTTTTAGGCTGCGCTGGCTGCACAAAACAGGCAGCTGCACAGTGCACACAACCTGCGTTTCTCAGCCTGCAGCCGTAGTTTGGTGTGACGTAGCCTAAATCAGCATTCCCTGTAGTTTTCTTTTGTCAGCCGTTGGGTGAGGGTGCAGTCATTCTGGTGCTGGGGCAAAAAGATCTGCTCCCAGACACAAAATCTTCATATACTAAACTGTATGTACCTAATTGTTTTGTTGTTTCTCCCTTTTTTTTCTCCCACGATTTTGTAACCCGTTTTTCACCCAGTGCCAATGCCTAAGCTGTAATCCTGGGCGCTACCTTCACTCTGCCAACCTGGGGAGAGCCCCGAACTGAGCTCATGCTTCCTTCAGGACATGAGGAGTGAGCAGGCCGCTTCTTATCACCTGACATGGTTTCCCCAGTAGGACGTACCAGTAGCACGTGGAAGGAACACGTTATTCCAACCAGTTCCTTTCCCCTCCGTCAGGCGCCCCGGCTGGCCAGGGGGAGGCATTATAGAGACCAGGATTACTGCATGTTTTTTCTGAGGGTATCTACCCTAGGGAACACGGGAAGAACATGCAAACTCCACATAGAAAGGCTGTGAGGCGACAGCGCACCCGACTGCACCACCGTGCCCCCTATAATTGGTTGGTTTTTGTTTACCAATGAACCCAGAAGATGATGAATAAATTGAAGTTTTAAGTCATTTATGCAACAAGGTGATGAAGAATGACCTATTTGGCAGAGCATGGTCTTTGTGCATGATAACAAAGTAATTATTTCACTCAACAACATGTTATCCAAACATCCACACATCCTTTCGTTCAGAGGCAGACAAAGCTGTCATGAATGTATGCGTATGAGAAAGGTTGTAATAAGACTGTAAAGGTTCAACTATTCTCTCCCAGCTTGTAAAAGAAAATATACACCTCTCCAACTATTTGTTTTTATCTAGTAGATGAGGCTGAAAAACTAATCACTATACTATTACAACAAGAAGACTGCTGCAATATTTTGATAATCATTATTTAGCCAATGCTATCATCTAGCATCGCTCTTTCAGAAACATCTTTTTATCCTGTTTCTATATTGTAGAAGAGAGAGAGAGAGAGAGAGAGAGAGAGAGAGAGAGAGAGAGAGAGAGAGAGAGAGAGAGAGAGCGAGAGAGAGAGAGAGAGCTATGTAAATTATGGTCTAGTGATTTAACCTTCTGTTTGTTTTACTTTAATTAAATGAGTTGGGTTAAAGCAGCACTATGTACATTTCCTGTTCTACCCTGGATTTTAACCTGCTTTCCTGCTTAAGTGCTGACAGTTTTACCATTAAGCTAATAGAACTGGCCTGCTTGCTTGCTTGGGGGATACATTGAATCCTGGCCATCAGGTATTTGTGTCAGATCCTGTGTCTGAGTTAGACATGGACTTTGACACATTCTAAGTCTCAATAGAAGAGCAGGGAGACAAAATACAACCACCAAATTGTATAAGTTATATTGTATCAACACACTCTACCATACCGATTGCACAAAATTACATTTTATTCATAAAATAATATAAAGGAGAGCTGAGAAGACGACTGCTGTGGTCATTGTTTTAGTAATTTAAATAAGTGACAGGTTGGTATTCTGGCCCAGCATCAAGTCATCCAATAAACAACAGAATGTTGTTAGTCAGATGTCATAATGCGTTACTAGAAAAGGTCTTCGGCTAAAAACCTGATTTTATCTTGGTTGTTTTTTGTTTTCGTTTGATTTTATTCAAGCAAAAGCGTATTTTTTGTCAGACAACTTTTACGTAAGCTAGGGAATAACAGTTTACAAGGCAACCAGTCTAAAGCAACCACATCGATCAAGTGAAAATGAATATTGCTATCCTACACGGCATACATTTCAAAAATGTGTTTTCGGTGTCATCCGACTATGCTGTAACATACAGCATGTCACATACAGTACATGAGGATGGAGAGAGTTGGAGAGCTCAATAACGTAGCCTATAAGCCTTCCTCGGGAAATGAAAGGCATTCCGAAGCTAGAAACTCCTTTTGATTCACTGAGTCTTTCAAAGGAGTTCTTCCTAGGATTCAGTCAAATACAATAATTTAGGTGGGTTACGTTTGATCTATAATGGGAAACCCAGACAGACAGACAGACAGACAGACAGACAGACAGGCAGGCGCAATGACAAATCCTACGTTTGAGCGCCATTGTGAAGAAGTAGGTTGCAGAGCAGTGGGTTAGGAAAGGCTCAGCAAACTGTCTTACTGGGACAAAGCTCTGGGCTAGAAGGGGAAAACACAGTGTCATGACTAAACACTGAATGGACCTGGTGCAGGGGAGGAAACTGGGTCAGGCAGTCTCTCTGGTCTCACACCAGGCAGCCAGGCTCATTTCCATCCACCACCATGCAGGCTAGCAGGAGGTGTCGCACCAAATTCTGGGCCCTGGGTACAAGGATTCACTGCGGGCCCCCCATGAATGTTCTTCATGGGGGGAGGGGCTTTAACCCATTTAGACTTGGAACGTATTCTTTTGTGCTTTAACTATTGAAAAATAGCAGATATACAAGCTCACTGCACGGCACCGAGTGCTTGTAGATCTGCAGGGACCCCCCAGAAGCAAAATTTCACAATTTACAAATGTTCGCTTAAAAAATACAAATATTCAAAGATCACTGGCGCGGCACTCTGTGCCACGCTGTGAGCTTGTAGATCTGCTATTTTTCAATAGCTAAAGTATACAATAATTAAGGCCCCTCCACCTTGGCCCCGGCCCCTAGTAACTACTAGGGGCCTACTACTTTCCTACTGCTACTTTCCTCACTCAGTCAGCAATCGACCAGACAATTAGCAGCAACATACTCCTCTTCACTGCCCTGCTTTGTATTTTATGCCCACTCAGTAGTCAGTACGTCAGTAGCCAGCCATCTCTGCCAGCTGCCAGTGATCCAATCAACAAAGTATAAGCATAAACATTAGGCCAGTTCCGCCACCCACTTAATCTTCCACTTAATCACAAACAACTTCTACTCTGACAGTAAGCAGTCAATATAATCGGCCATTCTGTGAGTCATTTGATACAACCACCCAGTGAGTTAATCCATAAAATATCAAATCACATATCACCTCATTATTAGCCATTATCAGTCATTCAAGATCATCACTTGGTCAGTCGACTGGGAAAACAAGGAAACTAATTTGCATTCCTCTCACACCCACTGGGTTCACTTCTACCCATTTGCCTCATCTTCATTGTCATTCCTCATCAGGGAAACGTCCCGTCGCCGTTCTGCATTTCAATTTAATTGTTAAAAGCAACGGCACAGCTCATCAGGCCTAAACAAAACGTACCGTACGTAAATCAACCGGACCCTCATAGATCAAGATCTTGGAAACACTGGATTCTGCCTGCCACCGTGACCCCCTCCTTGGTAATGACATCACAGTCACTGTTGCCAAAAGCCTCCCTGTAAGAGCTTTTCACAGAGCACCATTGTTGATTTTGGTGCTTTTTAGTGAAGCAAGAGGATCATTATCATAGGCTAGTAATTATCCCCAATAGTATGCCAGTAGTTCTAACATAGGCATTACTTTAATTAACTTAAAATGGAAAATGACTTAAGATTCTACCCTACGAATGAGATCCAAGCAAACGGAGCAAAAACTAAAATCATGCCTGTAAAGACAAATTCACCCCAAACTATTTTCCGCTTCTTCCCTGTAAATGCTCTTTAGAGAAATTGATTCAAGCTGGACTCCATAATATATAGCCTGCACGCAAAACAAAATTTGACTTATATTATATATATGGAAGCTAGCTAACATACTGTACTCTGCTTCATAAAGGTAATCCAAAGAAGGGCAATTGGATAGAACAGACATAGAGTTTACCATGGTATTCAATAGCACTGGTGACAATGCCAACCAGAGCAATTTGGCTATATGAGCCAATTCCAGTTCAATTAGTAGTGGTACTTTTATATATCTGAATGCTTGAACTTTATATCCCAATACTCCTTTTTAAATGTTTGATGTATTTAACCATGACTTTGAATTTGTAAAAGACTGCCACCTAGTGTCATTAGATCCTTAGTATACATTTTAATCAGTGACATTGTAATAAGGAAGATAGCCTAGTGCTACAGCAAACTGGCTGTGACCCTGACCAACCGATAGGAAAGCTGAATTTTAATAGACATGCCTGTTCTAACCATTTATATTTGCCTTTTTGTTTGGTAAAGAATTTTAAAAAGTACAACGAACGAACAGTAAGTTGTAGTATGGGGTTGGCAAAAAAAAATAATGTAGAACTCCCACCCAATGACATGTAACCTTTAATATTATGTTATATCTGTGCTAGATGCTAATGTACATGTTATGAACTTTGTTTAGCCTGGTAAGAGACATACAAGAATCACGGTATCACTGATTCATCACTGTGAAGTCAATCAAAGACGAACTTGGAGCGATTATCTACTGGCAATGTCACATTAAAACATTATGATACTTTGTTTGCGACCGTAGGTCGCAGTTTAGTATGTGAACCGTCACAGCTTGACCGTATCTCTGTCTGTCCTTCTGTCTGTAACACCTGACACTGTGGTTCCCCTGACACATCACTTTGACATCACAGGTGACATCACAGTGATGTCAGATCCTCAGAGCAGGGATCTCAATATATGGGCATAAAAGGGATCTCCATATGGGCATAAAAGGGATTGTATGTATGATGTCAGACGACAGAATCCATATATGGCTAAGACAGGTGGCCAAAAAAGATGGCCTAGCCGCCTCCAACTAGCTTATGTTCTCTATAGACTTCGTCACATTTGACAACCCAAATAATAATTTCACATGATGTGCAATCAACCCTGCAGCAGAATTCTAGACATCCAAACTAGAATCTTTGAAGTTGATTTAATTTATATCCTACATGGATCAAGAATAAGGCATCTCACTGTAAAATATATAATACAATATAAGACAAATAACGCAAGTCTAGATCAACTGAAATAATAATTATAATCTGCATCAATTTGTTCAGTACCACATACAAACTTATAGTTTGGGTCAAAGGTTCTCTGGGAATAACCTCAGTGGACTTTTTCAACCTTTTTGATAGGTTAAGTCAAATACACTTTTCACCGACCCAGTCACTCTGAAACCTTCCTTCCTCCTATGGTTGACTGGTTTGTCATGTACAATAGGTTAGGACTACATTGTGTAAACTAGGATTTATAACAAGGTTGGCTGGATATCTATCAAATGTTATCATTTATGTTCATGTACTGAAAAGGTTTGCAATCTCCTGAACTGGACAATATGATATTTAACTATACTGTAACAGTCAGAATATCAACTGACATTAGTAACAACAAGACGTGATTTAAACAAATGTCCCTTGGTGAGACATTTTGAATGTTGCTAGCCAAACAAGCTATACCTTCGTCTTATAAGTAGTTCTCAATCTCAACCAGTGGTCCGGGGACCACCAGTGGTCATTGAGGGGTTCCAGGTGGTCCCCAGCTAAATGATGGAGAGTTGGAAGCCAAATGGACCCTTATAGATCTTTAACACTCTAGAGTGTAAGCTCTCAAGAGTCAAATTATTGTTAAACATCTGCATCACTTAATTTACATGAAGTCTACACAATTAAAATAATTGTTTTGATCTACGTTTGATCAACATTTGCCTTATGTTATCTCTCCTATGGTATCAACATCTATACAGCATGGAATTGTGGACAATTGTGGCTAAAATCTCATCAAATGGTGGCCCATGGCTCAAATTCAGAATAAATAATGGACCTTAATGTGAAAAAGGTTGAAAACCACTGGTCTTATCATACTGGTCTACCCCCACTGAACTCACAACAAGTTTTATCAGCACTGGCTTCGTGGCAAGTGGGTAATCAGTGCTGATAAGCGCTAGTTAGTATGGGGTTATTAACAACAATAACAACATTAGCTCAAGTATTATCTTGATGTGGAAAAGGCAGAACTGTTGTTACAAGTAAAGGGCACATTTTATTGCTGTTATATCTCAAATAAAATGCTTTTTTATCAAAGACACAGAAATACTTTGCTTGTTCTAGCCTAGATATTGAACTATGAAGAGATAAGGTATCAAATTGTCCAAATTTAAAACATAAAACTTACCAATATGGCCTAATGGTATAGGATAACTGTTTGCAATTATTAACCCATGATACACGAAACGGAAACTGACTAGGTTGGGTGAATGATGACAATTTGTCGGGTCCACACCACATATGGTCAGATGTCACATTGCATGACACATTAGCCCATTGATGATGTAAGTGATGTACAACATCATTTACATTGTGATCATACTGTACGTCACTTCATATCATGATGACTGTATCAGTAGCCATACTGTTCCACATGATCATTTACATTATGATCATATACTGTAACTGTACTTTGCATCATGTCAATTCAAAAGAGCTTGATTAGCATGAGAAAACATATGTTTACATTGCCAAAGCAAGTGTCAAAATATCATGATGACCATATCAGTAGCGTATACTGTAAGACATCATTTACATTATGATCATATGGTAAGACAATTCATATTATGATCACCAGTAGGCTACGTGTAGTCTATATGACACATAATTTACTTAGTAGTGTATATGACACAGACGCTGTGTAGTGCGTACTATTGATAAACTGAGAGGTTCCCACACACTGCCTGTGATATAAATAAATGATCTGCCTGCAAAGAAAACAGTTCTTCTGCTGCTGGATTACACATGACATTATTGCAATACAAGAAGTGCTCTAAATAAATTCTCAATGAAAGCTCGGAACCGGTTTATTGTTTATCGAGAGGGTGGAGGATGATGTTGTGTCTGACAGTCAGAAATCGTGTGCCAGCCATCCAGGCCTGTTTACATCGCATAGCCCACTGCTGGCATTGCATTGGTAAGCCATCCTCCTGCATGGTAATGGTAATAACGTTATTACCATAATAATAACGTCCCTAATAACCCTAATAAGAACGAATAACGCCCAGTATTGGACGTTATTCGTTCGAGCCCACTATAACATGTGCACCCGTCCTTCCAATGCACACTCTTGTATAATAGACTTATAACACATCGCTAACAGCTCCAGCCCCGAAATGTGACCGTTTTGACACCTTCTCCCCTCGTGACACAAGAGCAGTGGTTCTCATTCTCAATCAGTGGTCCGACCGGGGGTTCCAGGGGGTCCCCAGCGAAATGATGGGAGAGTTGGTAACCAAATGGACCCGTATAGATCGTTATAAGTTATAACGATCTATAACTCTTGAGTGTGTAAAATGAAACCAAATGGACCCGCATTTGACGCTCTCAAGAGTTAAATTGTTGTTAAACATTTGCATTACTTAATTTAAAAGAAGTCTACACAATTAGAGAATATAGCAGTTGTTTTGATCAACGTTTGCCAATAGCCTGTCGTCTCTCCTATATGGACAAAACCTTATCCTACGACACCACAATATTCAAAGTCTTGGGTCTGAAACTGGCTACAATCTCATCAAACGGTGGTCCGTGGCTCAAATGCAAAATAAACAATGGGCCTTGGTGTGGAAAAAAGGGTCGAAATCCACTGCAACATAGCGCAGTGTACTGTAATGGCTCAGGTTTTAGCCTTGTCTGCTTGCTAGCTAAGGAACGCAAGCTGTCAAGAAGAAAATGGACTTGGCCAGCTCTGCTAATGTCCCTCCTCCTCCTTGCTCTAGAAAAACCACCACACTGACATGACCACAGGCACAGTCAGGCACGGGGAAAACATCGACGCTTGCCCCGACCCACCATGGATCCAATCTATCTTAACGGAAAACCGTTAAAACCAGCATAACCAGCCTATAATAGATAAACACAAGGCTTGTGATCGCTCCATATACTCACGTTCGACGGGCTGAAACGGCTCTATCCATTGGAAACCTCGTTGTTGGGGTAGAATCTGTAATAGCGAGCACACAAACGTGTCATAAACGCTTTTCAATCGGTGACCCAGTTTCTCTACATCGTCATGGCCTGTCGCACCACTAACCTAGTTTCTCGACCAATGGCGCGCGGTGATGCAACGTAGGCGCGCCTCCGGCCAATGGGAAGACGGCGCAGCTCGTGGAGTTATGAGTGGCGCACGCGTCCGCCAACGAGAGCCGGGGTGGAACGGAATGCAAAGGCTAATTGTGCGTTGGTGTGTGTGTCACTGGGCGTGTGTGTGACGTGTTTGTGTATTATGTGTATGCTGTGTGGGGGCCCGCCCGGGCAGCGCGTGTTGGAACCAGTGCACATGATTTTGTAGGCCATGAGGATTATGGCCCTTGGCCTATAGAGCTTAAAGTCTCTATAACAAACCATCCAATTTGAGTTGGACCTCTATTGACCCCTGCCCTGGCTGGCCTAATAACTTTATACAAAATGTGTGAAAAGTATTGTTTTGGATCTTTTTGAGCGGTGCTACTGCTAACCACTCCTACGTCTGGCTTTGTGTGTCCATAGGAGAGTCCATTTGAGTGTCCGTATGAGTGTATGAGCATGGAACTCATGCATGTATGGACATAACAAATCTGGGAACCCAGATCAAAGAAAGGGCGACGCCCACTCGGTCTGTCTCTCTTCCTTAGCCATCATTGACTCTGTCTCGAGAGATTGGGACATAACTGACATCACTCATTGAAATAACTGTCCAAGTATGAGCACGGACAGTGCTGTGAACTACCTGTAATGCACGTATACGGCGTCTGCTGTCGGAAATAAAAGTATTTGATAGGCATTATGAACTGGTGTATGCTCTGGCCACACGAATAGCCGCGGATCATAGATTATAGTATGCCCTCAAAAAAAGTCTAGAACACACCACTGAGCAAGGAACTCTGTGTAAGGAGATAGCTGACGTCACAGACAGAACGGCCCATACAAGGAGGATATATGCATGTGTGTTTGAAACCGTGCAATTTTTCAGATTTAAAGTCTATTGACAGACAGACACGTCACTCTCTTTCACACACACACACACACACACACACAGGCGTGGCGTGTTGTGTGTTTCAAGCAAGTCGCCTTTGTTTTCGAGTATTTGCAACTCGGTAAAACCGGTAAAAAATATTTCAACGATGCGCGGGGGAGCTGGGAGGGGCCAGGTTGTCCGCATGAGGGGGCCCGGCCCCCATTTGCACCCTTGTGCCACCGGGCCTGCACACACACACACACACACACACACACACACACACACACACACACACACACACACACACACACACACACACACACACACACACACACACACACGCTTGTAGGCCTACTGTTAAACTCTAACCATATAACCTTTATTGTGACATCACTTGATGTTTGCTGTGTCAAGTTTAAAGGAGAGTTTCGGCCCAGAAGGCTATCTTACCTTTAAGAGTACTTTTTGCTCCAAAATGATGGCCCATGGCTGTTCTTTTTTCAAAAGATCCAATATGTTTCATTTTAGCTCGATCTGTGTACTTTCAACTTTGAAATCTTGACTCTTGCGCGACTTCCGCTTGGTTCAAAGCACAGGCGGAAGTCGCGCGAGTCGAGATTTCAACGTGAGTTGAAAAGTTCACTGCTTTACGACAATAATGGTGGCGCTGGGTGAGAATAAACAATATTTACTGACTAAAGGCATTATCTGCGGCAGACGTGTGTAGCGAAAACGAATACTTCCGAGCAAGATAAATAAGCGGATTAACAATTTAACCACTCGCTCCAGTCTGAAGCCCTGGTCGGGTGACAGATTGAGCCAAAATGTAATATATTGCATCTTTTGAAAAAAAAAACAAAAAAAAAACAGCTGGACCATAATTTGGGGGAACAAGTAGGCCTAAGTACTTTTAAAGGTATAGGCTAAGATAGCCTTCTGAGACAAAACTCTCCTATAACTAAACTTACAATATGGAACCATTATTTGAGCATGGAGACAGGTTATGTAATAATTATGTAATTCAGTGGTTCTCAAAAAATCTGTGGTTCTCAAACCTTTTCATGTCAAGGACCCCCAAATGAATATGTGGTTGGTCTTCTGAAAAGATTTTGTGCCAGGGATCTCCATACACCCAAGACTTTCTCGATGAATTGAGTAGAAAGGACCGCAATGTAAGCAAGCCATAGTGCTTTCTTGGGTTTAAATCCTTTTAGCAGACCTTGTATCGGAATTGTACCATCATTATATTTTCCTATGCGAACTGCCAATCAATCAATTAATATCAATCAATCACTTTGGGGTTAAAATGTTTGAAAACATATAGGCCTATATATATGGCAGAGCTCATAACATGTTGTGATGCACACACACACACACACACACACACACACACACACACACACACACACACACACACACACACACACACATTGATGCTCCTGGCTGGAACCCCCTCAAGGACGACTGGGGTGAATATATTGCACTCTCAATTTCTGTTGTTGACCATTAATATTTGAGACAAGCTCGGAAGTAGTATTTCAGTGCGGTCACTTCGCCAAAAATCCAACTCGCCAAATTGTCCACGCTCATTGAGCAGGCTTGTCAATGCTCCTGGATTCGCCAGGATGATTGGCAATTACATCTACTATGTTAAATATTTTCTGGGGGAGGACCCCCAGATGAGAAGTCATTATTAAGGATGTCTTATACTTTGCTTCAGTCATCAAATTTGTACACCTACATTTGGCATTTTAAGGCTGAAATTGTACCCATGCTAGTAAAGCAAGCCTGATAAAAGTAACAAGCATGCACAAAATTCAACAGAACACAGGAAAATATATATCTGTTAAGAAGTTTTGGGGGAGGACCACCAGACCCCTGTTGGGGAGTTCCGCGTACCCCCTAAAAAATAAATCCCCTGGATTCTCCTGGACTGACAGTCCAATGTTGACACCCCTGCTCATTGGCGAGGTAATAACACTGTTGATTAAAACATTAATTATGTTATGTTTGTTTGTTTGTTTAGGCCTACATATTAGTAGGCTATATGTAGGCCTAGCAACAGGCCCAGTCCCCAGTAATATGTAGGAAAGAACATTCAGTCCTCCATGCATAATCAATCTATACCTATAGTAAAATTCACTATAAATATAATGTATAGCCTAGGCCTACATGTACAGACTAAGATGTTATATAAATAAGGACGTTCAAGTTTATGTTTCAGTATATGTAAGCGTTTTATCATTCATATGTATGTGATGATTTCAGAATGAACTCACTGACCTTGCTGCTGCGCTGGAGAGAGACGCCTGGCGCCGCTTGAATTTTGCTGCGCATATATTCGTGCTGTTGCGGTAGGCCTACTGGTGCTTAAAGTGGCCAAAAAGGACGAAAGACTCGCTGTACATTAATGAATATGACTATATTTTATTGTGAGCAAGAGCATAGGATTGTGAGAGAGTGTGTGACTGTGAGTACTCAAATGTTTGACTTATATCAATGTAGAAATACTCCCTTACAAGTAAAAGTCCAATGTAGGCCTACTTGAGTAAGCATTGGTATCAAAATATACTTAGGCCAAAAGTAAAAATATGCCAACAAAATGTTTGAAAACTCACAACATCGCGTTGTGAGCTTGTAGATGGCAATTTTTCAAATAGCCTATATAAAATATGGGGTGAAGTGGTCAAAGTATACGTTTTCAAATAATTGTAGTGGAGTAAAAGTAGGCTATAATATTTGGATCAGAGATGTAGTGGAGAAGTAAAAGTAAAGTAAAAAAAAAAAAAAAAAAGAAGAAAAAAATTTAAAAAAAAAAATTATACAGTAGGCCTAGCCTACTTGAGTAAATATGTAGCCTAGCCTAATTACTTAGAGAGACTAGTGCGCTACATCTGGTCTGTCACTGGGTGGCAGTATTGTGTCGTCCTAAAAACGTGGGGGTGTCATGAACAACTTATTTTCCCTCCCTGTTTATTTGTTAGCTCAGCTGTTTAAGTCATTTAAGTGCAGATGCTTTATTTAAAATGTTAATTTATTTAACTGAGTTTTCAAACAGACAGATTCGTTTCATCAAGAAAAAAAATACCCCAACAAAATCTCCTATTGTAAAATAAAATAAAAAACGATGGAGTTGGAGTAAATTGTAGCATATATATAAAAAAAGGAGTATTCAGAAAGTTTGTTTCAAAAAGAAATAAATGATACAGTGCTAATCAGAACGCAAGTTACCAGGCTATGATGTGTTGTGCATGTGCACGCCCACAGGAGGTTATGGCAGGTGCTTAGCTTGTTGAGGGAAAGCGCGCAGAAGAGCGCAGAGACGCGTCCGATGTGGACTGGAGCCAAAGGGTCCGTGTACAAAACACCAACAAGACGCTTCTCTTTCTCTCTTTTACTCGCCTCGAGCACTGTGTGGTTTGTGCACTGTATGCATGCATAAGAAGACAATTAAGTTACAGTCTCTGCCTCCAAGCAAGCTGAAGGATTTGGTACTGGAGCTCTCCAGCCTGGGGGACTCGGATATCGTAAGTAGCCTATTCTATTATCATCAGTGGTAGGGGGGAAAGTACTCACATTTTGTATTTAAAAAAGTATCAACACAATCATATCATAGCATGTAGAAATAGGCTACTCCGTTAAAAGTAGAAGTCCAGGATTCAAAAATGTACTTGAGTAAAAGTGCAAAAGTATTGGTATCAAAATGTAATTAAAGTAGAATTATGCATTATATCATGTTCCATTTCACACGTTTTATACAAATTTGAAAATCGGATCTAAAAGCTTTGCTTGTAGATTAAAGTGTTCAAATAAATCTAATGGAGTAAAGTAGCCTACACTATTTGGATCAGAGATAAAAGTAGGCTACTGAAAATACTGGAAATACTCCAGTAAAGTAAAAGTACCTCAAAACTAAGTAAATGTACTAAGTTACTTTACCACTGAACTTTATAGCTTATTCTTGAGCTTGAAATGTTTGTCTGCAGGTTGAGAATTTCAGTGAGTACCTTACAGAATTATTCACCATGCCATGCCTTTTTACACATTGCCAGTAAAGTGTCAGTTAGATTGTTGATCTGAGATAGAAAGTCATACCAAGGGAATTTGCATGTAGTGCGCAGGGACCATAACAGATGAGCTCTAGTTTACCAATACCTGTAATTTTCTGGATACCAACCTGTCTGAACTTGATTTAACGAAATAACAAAGTTTCCACATAAAGCATGCCCATAACTTGTAGTAGGGTAAAAAAGGGTAGCCTTTTTTCACTGGAACTATAGTTGTACTGACTCTGACCTCTAAGGACCTTCCAAGGAGGGTGCTCTTGGGCGTCTTGCTGCGTCACCCTTTCTTGTTTTATGTTCTAGTTGTTTTTTTCGCCCTGACCTTTGGACACTATTAGGTTGTGTTAGTAGTTTTTGAATATTTTTACTTGTGTTTGACATGATGGTGAGATACTTGTTGCACTAACTAGCATTGACTGTTATGGTCACTTTGATTTGGGCACTGTATTATATTGATGGTTGTACTTAAGGACACTTTGTGTGTGTGTGTGTGTGTGTGTGTGTGTGTGTGTGTGTGTGTGTGTGTGTGTGTGTGTGTGTGTGTGTGTGTGTGTGTGTGTGCATATATATATATATATATATATATATATATATATATATATATATATATATATATATATATAATTCGTTCCCTTTCTTGATGTGCTCTTTACTGTACTCTGTTCTTGTTTTTCTTTTATCTTTTTCATACTTCTCTGTAACTTTGTAAATAACCTTATACTGCTGTGCTGCCTCTGGGCAACTGATTTTCCCCCTTGGAAGAATAAAGGTATCTATCTATCTATCTATCTATCTATCTATCTAGTAGCCATCTCCAAGTTTAGTATTGAGTAGAGTAGGCTATTACAGACAGATAGGCCTACACTGCACACTAGTTTTTTATTATGAACTAGGGAATCCTTACCCTTCTCCTCACCTCTAAACTTGATAAATACCCATATACAGCTGCTGTATGCCTTGATATTGTGATGTCACCCTTTGATTGTCCACAGCCTGTGGCCTGTGATTGGCTACGGGCATGAACACAGACCCACACAGATTTGGCTAATACTGTACAGTATATAGATAGATAGTAAAAACTGCCTTGCAAACATGAACACGGTAGGATAGTAGAAGTGATTGTGTGGCTCTCTCTCCAGTGTTTCAGTATTTCATGTCAGCATGGTACTGATAAACGATGTAAAGCTTCACTGAGACAAGCTGTGTTATTGCACAGCATCAGTTTATGACTGGGGGGAGGAGGGGGGGGGGGCTGCTAATGCTAATGATTCAATATCACTGGTGATGCTCATGTGTGTCTCCTCACTTGAATCGTTTTGTTCAAGAATAACATGCGCACAAGCACACACAGGCCACATGAAAGGGCTGTGAACATGGTCAAAGTCTTTGTGGCTGCCGACTGAGGGAGCCCCGCCAACAGATAAAATGTGCCGATGCCTCTCATCAATAGATAATGTCATTAAAAAGACACACACACACACACACACACACACACACACACACACACACACACACACACACACAGTCACACACACTCTTCTCTCTTCAGCCATATCAGTTCATATGATAAATCTGTTACCTAACATTGGTGAGCTCATGGTAGTCATAGTACAGTTTACAGTTTAGGCATTTAGCAGACGCTTTTAATCCAAAGCGACTTATAATAAGCAGATACAAAACATCACAAGATAATATGTCAGTACATCAACAGCAATATAACAAGTGCAAATGGATATCTATCTAGAAAAAAACACAATATAATCAAAGTTCTAAGAAACCTAAGGAACAAATGCTAACTATCTTCCTGTATGGTCATTGATTTTCTGTAGTGCTAAGGGTTTAGGTGGAGTCTGAAGAGGTGATTCTCTATAGTGACTACACTATGACCATCATGAGCTCACCAATGTTAGGTTATCATATGAACCGATATGGCATAAGAGAAACCCTCTACTTCTGACAACACTCTTAAGGTAATTCCTGATTTTTGAAAGCGAAAGAGGGAAGGAAATGCAAGAGGAAGGAAGAAGAATAAGTAGGGAGAGGGTGCAGAGGAGGGAGAGAAAGGACAACAAGCCCGGAGCACAGAATTAAAAAGATTGACTATTAGTGTACAAGCATCTTAATCATCTGCTTGCTAAAGGGAGAGAGAGAGAAGAGACTAGAGGGGCAGAATCAGAGGGAATTGAAGCATGCTGACTAAGTGAGATGACTGAAGTTTATTCGATATTATTTGATATTATTTAAGAGAGAGGAAGAGAGAAAGTGGGAAGTGAGAAAGAAGAGTAACATTACTAGTATATAGTATAGTATTGATACAACTATTAGGCAAGTGGAAGAGTGCTGTGCTACCACAGTTCTGTTCATTCCCTGTATTAGACTTGATCAGAAACATATTAATACAGTGGGGGGGTGAAATATAGTGAAAATTATCACTGCTGCTATATGCTTTTATGACTTCTATCTAATTCTCCTCTGCAGTACTACAATGTAAAAGAGTCTAGATATAAAACTTGGGATTTACTGTATTCTGGGAGGTACAGTGAGATATGCTGAGAGTAGCTGTAAAAAGAATGAGGGGAGGGATGCTCGTGGAAATATCACATTAGGAGAGTGAGAGACTAAAGGACAAGTTCGCAGGGTCAACTCATGTGCAATTTACTGCTTGCTGACAGAGAAGAGAAGAGGTGAAGTAGGGACATTGGTTACTTTCTTGCCATGATTCTCAGTGGAGGACGTCCAACTCTCACTATAAATATAGCCTGACATCTAATTTTTGTGTCATCGATTTTCTAAGCTACCTGGTCGCCACACATTTATGATCTGACATAGAGCCACTAAAGTGAACGAAAGCTCTGAAAAGAAGATCCCTGCTGTTCTGAAATCCTTTGGGTCTCAGATAGGGGTGCCACGGTTCAGTCAGCCCACGGTTCGGTTCCTATCTCGGTTTTTGGCTCACGGTTTCGGTACAGTAAAAATTGAAAATGAAAAAATATAGCATCCAAAATGTTCAGTTAATTTTAAAGATGGGGTGCAATCATTTGTTTCCCCCCTAATAAACATGATAATTAGTTACTATGATTATACTAGGAGGAAGATTTTCTCCAAAAAAGTGTACAGAAAGAATACAAATTATGTTTTTATGTGGCCACACCCAAAAAAATAAAGAAATTCGGTTCATTCGGTATGGGCTGTTCGGTTCGGTACAGGGCCATTTGGTTCGGTATACCGGTTGGGTTCAGTATTGTGGCACCCCTAGTCTCAGACAGATGAGGTAAAGAGAACGAGGGATGAGGTGGAAGCAGGTGGAGGACGAGGAGGACGACGAGGAAAGCCTGCCTCAGAAGAGAAACTCACCTACTTTGGTTTGTGTGGAATGAGGCAGGGCCTTCCTTGAGGCTTGAGGAAGAGAGAGGGAGGGGGAGATGGAAGACAGGAAGTGGTGAAATGGCAAATTATACACGGGGAGAGAGAGAGGAAAGTGGACTTGTGTAAAACGCAATGTAAATAATTAGCTTTGTGGTCAACGGACAGGCAGAGCCACAGACCGATACTCAATTCTCTCTCGTCTACTTTTTGTCCCCCAGCCCTTCTGAGGGAAACAGCGAGTGATTGTGAAACTGGTAGAATGACATTGTGCGTCAGGAGGAGGAGAGCCAACAATTAAACAGATATCACTATTGTTGTGTAGAACCTCCTGCCTTCAGCATGACTAGCATCGTCATCGTGGTTTCATGTCCGGACAGTTTCAATTTTCTACAGTCTGTGTGCACAGCACAGTATGATATGAGCATATTATTTACTGCACTGCTTGCCAAGGTGTGTGTGTGTGTGTGTGTTTGTGTATGTGTATGTGTGTGTGTGTGGTACTGTGTATGTGGGTCAGTGACGTGACGCCCCAAAAAATGTGTTTTTAAAAAAACTTTAAATTGCAGGCATAAAAGTTATTTACTTTTGTTCTACTCACTCTCAACCTTATGGAAATACATTTTGTTTTTAGATATTTTATTGGAATCAGACTTTATTCAGCAGTTTGTTGTACTTGTGCCTAAAATCGTCATATGGTGTGACATGAAAATAATTGTTCATAAAATGAAAATGGAGTACATCTTTCTTAAGTTACTCACTTTATCAAAGTCCTTTATCATAACTAACCAGTGATCCACTATAGTTTTTTGAAAATTAATTATATCTGTATATTTTTTTCATAATCGACACTCTGTGTGAGGCCCATGTTCATGATCTTACAACATATTTTAAATGTATTCTGTCAAAACTTTCTCTAAAATTACACAAATATTTGTGACTCTTCCTGATAATATTCTCTATGTAATCCATAAACATTTTTTTGGTTTAATCATTAATAAAGGTATGATTTCTCACTATTTGGAATGTCACACCAAATGATTTAGTGTCACACCGTATGATCATATCTTCATGTGTCAAAGCAAACTGTGTTTTAACCTACCTATTAGTGAGTACTGAACTTTACTGATTGATTAAACAATTACCCAGGATAACATGGCCTTAATATTTCTGAACAGGATATTATTGTAGGGCTTTAACATGGGATAAGAAAGAATTGTAGTAGTAGATGGATGATGAGGATGTGCACAGGAATGCTACGCACACCTAAGTCTTCTGCCGGCCCACGGCAGAAGGATCCTAAAGGGACAATAAGGCGCATAGCCACACTTGGAGCCAAGGCATTGAAGGCAACATTTTATTAACACCAATTAGTGGAAACAGAACTCAGCATTCAGGTAAATTGCTTTTTTCCGAAGTCTCCTGAACTTGAACACAGCATTTTGTGTTGAACAAATGTAATTAGGAATCATGACATTACACCACATCTCCACTAGCTAAAGAGTGCTGGGTTGCGCAACTCTGAAAATAGCTGATCTACAAGCTCTCGCAGCACAACGTGTTGAGAGCTTGTAGATCAGCTATTTTCGCTAGTTTTGTCTCGGGTCCTACCTTAACACTGTCCACTGTCCAGTCCAGTGAGTCAAAGTACAAAAGTATTAGATCAGATTAGATTATACATTTAGACTGTATTGTACATCAGCCAGTCGTATTTGGTGAGGGTAGCAAACCGGCTGCCTTGTTGCGGTTCTGCTATGCCACAGACAACCTCCTGCTCTTCGTAGAAAATGCAGTCTCGCCCCTTTGGCTCCTCTCTCCTTGCTGGGTCATTGTTTAGTTTCTCCCTGTACTTTCTCGTTCTCTCAGCACTTGTCATTTTCCAGCTGACAAAAGAAAATGGAATGTATAGTTTAAGACAAAGAGAAAATATTGTTTAGATTGAAACAATATGTTAAGGTTTCTGTGAAGGGGTTTCTGCTCTGTCTGATTAATTTGAAGTATCACTGAATGAAGCTAAATTACATTTTATGTAAAAATGTTTAAAACAAATGTTTAAATGTACAAAAGAAACATGGAACTTTGTTATTTGTTGTTATATCTGTAGTTAAATACAGTATAAATCATATGGTGTGACAGTCAAGTCATATGGTGTGACAAGCAGACATGTCACACCATATGATTAAGTGTCACACCATATTACTGTTTTCTCCATTTAGGTTTACCTTGAGGCTACTATGTACACATTAGCATGCTAACAGCATGCTAGCTATAACAAAGCAGCCTAGATCTACATGGAAATATGACCAAAACTTCAAATAACTTAAGCTTTTTTTAAAGAAAAGGTGTCACACCAAAAGACATCCAGAATGGTGAGTTTGTCAACGTTTCAACAAGATGGCATTTCATGAAAATGTTAAAATCATAACTCACCTCAGACACCTGTCTTGCAGTTGTGCTGGGAGTGCTGAATAGCCTTACAGAAGAAGGACCTCTCTAGCCAATAGGTGTCCAAATAATTGCCTGTTTAATTTTTCCAAACTAGTGTCACACCAAATGATTTTGGGTTGGGGGACAAAATGTTTTTGATCAGAAATGACTGAAAACATTATGCTTTGACTTTGAAAAGATATAGGCTCAAAATAGACATTTTTTTTTGCCTAAATTCATTTTCAAATGATTTTTAGCAATTCTTTTTCTTAGTTTTATTCAAGTTCCCACTTTGAGAAACAAGGTCAGGACAGTCACACCATATGAGTTTTGCCATGTTTGGTTGAAGATTCTGAAGAAATGAGGAATGAAATGTTTTAATCTTGAGTAAGTTCACATAAAGCTTAATGTCCTGCACAATATTCAGAAGGTTTTTGACAAATATATTTTTTATTTATACATGTTTGACACCGAGGACAGCGAAAACGTTACGTCACGTCACCCACCCATGTGCTGGAGACTGCTTATTTTAATGATGGTAGCAAGCAAGACCGTTCTAACCTTATTTCATTAGTACACACAGGCCCACCAAACTTAAGCCTCTCTGCTTCTCTCTCTCTCTCCGTCTGTCTCTCTCTTTCGATATGACTTTCTCTCGCTCACTGTGTCTCATTACTCAACTGGAATTGTCTCCCCACACAACGGATGGGTCCCGGATCGATTCTGAGACGGGAGTGTGAGCACTGCTGTAGACTTATTTCTCCATTCGACCTGTCCTAAACGGTACCAAACAGAACACAATGCAGGGTAAAGCAGAGGGGAAGGAGAGAAGAGGTGTTGGTGAAGACAAGAGGAGGGTGGGAAAGGAGGAACAGACCGGAGAACCTGTTGAACAGGAACGAGGAGGTATATAGAAGAGGTGGCGGTGGTGGGGGTTAAAGTGGGTGAAAGAACACTGGGTTGGAGGAAGGTGAGAAGGACAGGGGGAGGCAAAGTGCCCTGGCAAGGTGGGGAATAAACCTCTTTAACAGATTTCATGGAAGAGGCAGAGTGTAAACGAATGGAGGGAAAGAATGGAGGGATTGTGTAGTTGGGAGATTCTGTCTAATGCAGTTCTTCAAAACAGTCAGAACTTTAAACCGGGAACAGGATGAGAGAGGATGAAGGGAGAGAGTACATTATTGTGTGTAAACAGTGTGCAGCTCAGCTGTTTTGACCATTTCACTGTCTACAAGAGGATCTACACATTAACTCTTATTCTGCTTTGAACGTTCCTGTTCGCCCCAATTTTTCAGGTCGCGGCGCGCCAATACGGCGCTCGTTCGTTTACCTCGTCTGATGACTGTAAGCTGATGAGGGGTCGCGCCGCCGTGTACTGTAAACACATTTTCCGCGGTGATGGTGTAAAAAATCCATTATGCGTTAACATCAACGGAGACCAATTCACTTCCTTGTTGATTTGCTCTGGCCATGAGGCTCTGTGGCCCGTGACTGCACTGAATGTACGGCAACACATAACAGGCAAATTCACATTCATTCTTGCATGACGCCGCCCTCTGCTGCCTGGCAGACCAAAGTGCACTATTGCACAATCAAAAAAAAAAATAATAATAAATAAATAAATGTCTATCTATCTACTATAACGTCGCAAAGGTAAGCTGCTTTTTGATGGCACCAGACCCAATAAATAAATAAATAATCTGGCAGTAGTAGAGTTAAAAGCCTGAGTGTTAATTGAACTGAAAATGTACACAAACTAAAGCCAGGAGATCTTGGGCTTTTCAATTTTCAAATATTTGATTTTGGAATCTGTGCATTGTGTTTTGTTTTGGTTTTGCGGGAGCGTTTTGCTGTTTCTACGTATCATCTTTTCGACACCCAAACCTAACCCTTACCCTAACCTCTGTGGGGTGAGTCGATAACCCTCCCGACGCTCCGATGATGATGATGATGGTAGTTCGAAAGAGCGAGATCTTCCACGGTTTTGCATCTACCCTCTGATGGCAAGAATTTGCAGAGTATGCGCTCTCTGCACTGTCTGCGCTGACTAGTATATATTTCTGTTTGTTTGTACGGGTTGTGTTTCATGCAAGGAATTAGGGGATCCAGCCTCCAGGGGTACCACATTCTACATGTTTTACCGTTCTGCCGCTGTAGAGGTCCACCACCCACAGTCCTAGAATAAACAGAGATACATGGAATGCAGGAAGTGGCTTTTGGGAGTGCAGCTTATAGAATGGCTTACTCGCCAGGTTCCTTTGGTCATTTTCTGCATGTTCTAGACATTGATATGTCACAGTGGAACAGATTATATCAAAAATAACCTTTGTTTAATTGAAAACGTACACAGTATGACTGTCAATCCAGGATCGATCCCATGTCTTTCCTTTTTCCTTCACCAATAGTTCTGCCCAATATATCGTCCTTGTCGGGTGGAAACCTTGTATGTCCAAAACTGTTTTATATTTATCATTAAAAATAAAAACAGCCAATCTACAACGCCTCGCGGTGCGAGGCGTTGTGTGCTTGTAGATCGGCTGTTTTCACTACTTTTGTGCGACGCCCTTGTTTGATGAAGCAGGGCTGTAAAACTTGGAGATACGAGGTTTCCGCTCAACAACAACGATATATTTATATGATATAATCTCTTGATATTTTCCTCTTTTCATTCTTTGAGAACAGGGGTTATGGCATCTTTCCAGTTATGTAATAGGATTATGGCTGTATTACTGAATGAATTTTCCGCTAGTAGTCACTTAAACACCTCTGCCTGAATCTGTCCCAGGCATCACCCGGGCAGCCCTGACCTGTCGACATCAAACTTGGCATGTGTCTACGATGACCTGGGGATGTGTTGTTGTGCTGAATGGGAATTTGATCAGACTGGACTGGCGGTTGAACATCCACAAATCTTTATCTGTCTCTGTCTATGTAGCCTCGGAAACCCAGGCTTATTTTGGCGATCAGAAGAAAAATAAAGCCTGGGCAAGCCCCCCTATATAACTGTGCTGGTTCATGACATTTTAATTGTATAAATAAATGTAGCCGTTCAGATATCTTATTTTACATCAGTAGTGTTCATGTGAACTGGTTTGTTTAGGCTTATCCATTATAATACAATTACAAAATATACAATCGCTATGATTTATCACTCGTTTTCCACCGCGGATCACTTCCTCATTTACTCAAAGCGGACAGCAGCAGGAGTCATGTCCCCCTCGTCATTTTGAGACGTCGGAGGACCCGGCGAGATCTGCCGGGCCGCATAGAATGTCCGCGTTAGGTTAGACTACTGTCTACGGGTCTGTCTCCCATTTATGTACAGTATGTATGTATGGAGGTCTTTGGAGGACCTCCATACATAAGTGTGTGTGTGTGTGGGGGGGGACCATGTGTGCGGCTGTTGATCTCAACAGGCTTCAACTTCTCTGATTGGCCAAACCCACCCTCTAGCTTCATGGATTGGCTAAGCTTTGTTTGATACTAGAGCGGTCAGGTGCCCGTTGGGTTGCCTGACTGCGAGCGCCAGACATCTCACACTACGTTTCACTTCGGGAGAGAGTCTGAGATTACGGACGGAGATTCTACTTCGGCGTGGGCGGGCTAAAGCCTATTGACGTCACACACACACACACACACACACACACACACACACACACACACACACACACACACACACACACACGGGCGACGTGGCGTGACATTGCAAAAATATGTTGTAAGAGCCATATTATGATTTCTTTATTGTGTCGTGGTTATGACATCACTTATAGGTTAACGCCCATGTTCAAGGCCAAGGCCAAGGTGGAGTTTACTTAGGGACACCAGTAATGAGCGACAGGTGTTGTCGGTTTGAGACAAACAGTCTTTTGACTGTGCGGTGTGAAGGCTGTTGTGCAGCCGTTTTGTTTGTTATTTTCTTTATTACTATACAAAGTGAACGAGTGAGTGTCTAACTCTGAAAGTAAATAAATAAGCTTTTTCTGCAACTCTGAAGAACACCTTTGGACATCAGTTTTTATCACAACACACGTCTAGACTATACTTTTTTAATCGGCAACCAGTAGCGGCAAATATTGGGATTTCGTCGCTACATATGTTATTTCTCATAACATATTATATGTCTGCATGTTAACGTTAGTGCAAAATGGTATTAAAACGTGATTAAACGGCACTATTTCATAGTTTATTAAAATAATACGAGTCGAGTCTGACTCCGCCATGACAGTTTTCACGGACCAATCAGAGTCCACTAGACTCTCACGTGGGCAGAGGACACCAATCAGAGTCCACGAGCGAGTCTCACGTGAGCTCAAGAGCTCTGTTTGGAGGGGGCTGGGACCGGAGCAGCCAAACCACGTGCCCCAAGCATACAACCCTGATTGGCCCATTCAATGCGCCCGCTCTTCAGGCGCGCTCGAAATAAAATAAAATATGTGCAGCTTCAGTCCACACTACAAACCACCCACCAACAGGGGGTGGTGATGTGCGGACTGAAGTATCAGGCTACCCGTTGGGCACTGGCCAACTCGGGAAAGATGCAAGTGGGAAATGAAAGCCCCACCCAGTTATGCAATATGCGCTGTAACCGCCTGTCTGTGTCCCTTTCCCACTCATATATGGAGATTGCAGTAACTGTCTGCTTGTGTCCATTTCATGGCGTTCCGTATCAGGCATGCCCAAATATGGAGTCTTGGCAATCTATGACGTTATAGACGACACCATACGCCACGGGCATATGTATCAGCCATTACACAGACAGACAGGTGGATTAATTGCGACCAAAGGTCGCAGTATACCATGAGAAATGTCGCAGCTTGTCTCCGTCTGTCTGTGTCAGTCCTTCCTTCAGTCAGTACACATTTTTACAGTATATTGGTTCCCTTGTCACTGTGACATCACTCTGACATCATGCTCTGATGTCACTGTGATGTAGGGGAACCACTCTTAACAGAATGGATTTGCTGCTCTGACATCACACTCTGGCTTCATGTCCCTTTTATGCCCATATATTTTATGCCCATATATAGTGTACAATGTGATGTCAGAACATGCCTATATATGGGCATTCCCAGATCACACTGGTGTCATCAATATTAAGGGCATATTTGGTAATGCCCATATATGGGCATATTCTGCCAATCTCAACAGGCATTGTTGAGATTGGGTAACTGGTCCGATATACATCACTGGCCAGATAGCCAAGATTTTCGCATGTCGCCCTGAGGCGTCTTACTAGCACTTATAGATAAGATGGGGATCCCTGATGTCATCATGAATGCTGACGTCATGTCGATGACATCACTAATGGGCCAGCCATCTCATAAGAGATACAGTTTCAGGAGGTTAACATACTCCACAAATGTTTTCCTAGATAAGAAGAGGCTAAGTGAAAGCGCACCGCTAACCGCTGTGCACATGCAGCTGAGCTGCCAGAGATGTGAGCGAAGAGCCGGGCGAGCGACGCTGCCTGTAAGACTCACATGAAGACGGAGGTAGACTGGAGTGATGTGAGCGAGGTATCGGTCAAGTCTGTCTGTGTCTGTGTCCCTTCCCTTTATACCCATGTACTGTACTGTAGGTACTGTAGATCCCTGATGTCATCAGTATGACATCATGATACTGATGTCTTAGACTAGCCTCTAAGTACTATGGTGGGTACAGGCAAGCAGTGTCCTTAACTCAGGATATTAACTGTGTGTGTGTGTGTGTGTGTGTGTGTGTGTGTGTGTGTGTGTGTGTGTGTGTGTGTGTGTGTGTGTGTGTGTGTGTGTGTGTGTGTGTGTGTGTGTGTTTGTGTGTGTGTCTCACCAAAATGTGCATTCGCTGGTGTATGACATTTACCTGGACCTGCTCCTCCTGAGATCCTAGAATTCATGTGCAGATGTGCACACAGCCGTCAGCCGCACACACACACACACACACACACACACACACACACACACACACACACACACACAGGAGCCTTGTGTAACTGTAATGTTACACCGTAATGTGATCCGTCTCTGCTCTGGTCATAGTGGTTAGAGACTTTGACTTTGTGTAACCCTACTCTCCTGGTCTGGATGCGTACCTGTGTGTGCTCCTACACGTGGTGGTTTGTCATACATGATAGCAGGTTTGGTCTGGACCGCTACCGCCGCGGTCCAGGCACCTAGGCTCATATGTACAGTAGCCTAACATGTGTCGCGGGTTTGGATCCCAAATCTGATCCCGACGGTCTTTGCTGCGTGTCTCATCTCTCTCGCCCCATATCAGCTGTTGACAAACAACATTTGTGTGTTCTTTGTGATTTGGGAGTCGTGGAGGATGAGTTTCATTTTGTTTTTCACTGTCCACTGTATCATGACTTAAGAAATTTTGTATTTGAAAAAATGCAAGCCAAAAATCCAGATTTGTTTTGGATGACTGAATGTTACGCTGGTTGTTCGATAGGGAAAATCGCGCTCTTTCGAACGACCATCATTTCGACCGGAGGGTTAGTGACTCACTCCACAGAGGTGAGGGTTAGAGTCGGGTGTCGAAAAGATGACATGTAGTAACAGCGACACGCTCCCATTCGATAAGGACGTTTTTGTTTTAGCAAAATTCATAGAGAAGGCATGGCAGTTGCATTGGAGAACATTGTATCCGTAAAACAGCATGGACAATCAAATTATGTTCTTTTGCATTTCTGTTTGTGGTGTATCTTGGTGTATGTACAGTATGTATTATGTTTGTGAGTGTCTTTTAAGCCCATGTGGGCTGGGCATCGTTTGGTGCAGGACATAAAAATCTCTATCTATCTATCTTAACTGTTGAAATTGAGCTTCATAAACAAACATGTCCGTGCACACTGCAGACTATGAAACAAGAATACTGTGTGCATTATGCAACAGATCCCATGTCACACAAGTTCTCACATGGCAACAGACATGCATATCATGCATGCACAATAGAGTAAATGGTAAATGGTGCATTTATATAGCGCTTTTATCCAAGGCGCTTTACATAGATTGTGCATTACATTCACCCATTCACACACACATTCATACACCGGTGGCGGAGGAAACCATGCAAGGCACCAACCTACTCACCGGGAGCAATTCAGAGGGGGGTTCAGAGTCTTGCTTAAGGACTCTTCGACATTAACTCAGGGGGAGCCCGGATTTGAACTGGGAACCCTTCGTGCTCTAATGACGGTTTCTCTACCCCTGAGCTATGCCGCCCCTAGTAGCATGCGGGTGCATCCACATGTTCTGTACACACATACAGCTGTGCTGTTGACATGCTTGTATGCCTGTTTGTGTCGATGCAACAATACTCTGTGATGCTTTGCCTGTGTCACCTTAAGGACAAACATGTGTAACTTTAAGAACGAAAACACATGCTGATTGGCTAACTCATTAATCACAGTGCTTTCCATTGGCTCTTTTTGCTTAATGATAACTGACTGGCCTGCTCCAGCTGTCATTTGAAGCGGTCAGCGTCTTTCATTATGTACAGTAAGCTGTGTTGACATGTTGTTTTACGGCGGTGACTTGCTGACACTGGTCTTTGCATCTGGCGCTTGGTATTTCAATGCCTTGGGCTTCTGTACGTCAAGGCTTCAGAAAGTTAGAGTTAAATAATGTACTCAGTAAATCTTTATCCCTTTTCACTTCACTGTAAAACTGTGGTTGCTCAAGGCGTTCGTTCATACAGTCAAACGTTTGTAATATTCCTCCATTGCATATCATGCTCGGTGGGTGACTTGAGCTGCATGAAGTTGAATACCGGTGTGTTTGGTAACTCACAAAATATCTTGAATCCCCTAAAGCCAGAGCGCTGTAGGGAGTCTGCACTTGAAATTCTTTAAATGTTACAGTACTACCCAGTACCACCCAGTACACTCCTGGCTAAGAACATCTTACTCTCTTATATGGTCATCATACAATATGCTAGTTGTATTGCTACTTTTATGGTATTTTTCATTATGTTGTTTTTATTGGGTGTTTTGGGAGGCTTTCCTGGGTAAGAACTGGAGAAAGTGGAAAGTCCCTGACTGTTCATTGTATTTTCCAATTCATTTAATGGAATAAAAGTGAAGGAAGAATGTCTGAGTATGATGTATCCATTATGACCCTTGCATCATGCACAGTGAGTGTACTCATGGTTTCTGGCCTAGAAATCAACCAGTTGTTTTGGTATTCATGGGTATCGTTTTCACCCACAAACTGTGAGTGGTGAAACTGAATTCTGTGAATAGACTAAGTGGGTACTACAGCATGCCATGTCGTAGTACCCACTTCCTAACCCTAACCTGCACATTTAAGACAAAAAAAAAAAAAAAACTCTGGCAGCATCGCATTGTAAACAACTGTGCCTCAACTTGTCGTTATAACCAGTATTAACTTGCGGTCACATCGCAATAGTTTTCCGTTGTGTTGTACAGTAGCCTACATTTGATGGATTTTACTAAAAGAAAGTTCTATCCCCCAGAGCATGCATCATCATCATCACAGGCGAACACAGAGACGCAGCACTCCCTCTCTCTCTCTCTCTCTCCTCTCCTCTCCTCTCCTCTCCTCTCCTCTCCTCTCCTCTCCTCTCCTCTCCTTGTCAGATTTCACCACAGGGGTATCGGGGAAGAAGACTTTCTCACACAGCGTGACACACAACCCAATAATCTTCAAGAAAGAGGATCGTGTAGTGTAAATGTGCATACGATCGATGAAAATGTGATTAAATCGGTTTGTGCAAAGTCTTTTAGTCTGTGGAGGCCCTTATATTTATAGCATATGATTACTTTAGATGGCAAATATACCCTTTGTGTGACAAGGCCAAGTTTGGTCTCAAAGCATTCTCTCTCAATCTCTCTCTCTCTCTTTCTTTCTTTCTGTCTTTCTTTCTTTCTTTCTTTCTTTATTTTATTTCTCTCTCTCTCTCTCTCTCTCTCTCTCTCTCTCTCTCTCTCTCTCTCTGACATAGGCTTCGCTAACTAATGTTCCTTTGGTAGTGAGCCAGTGTGTTGAGGTGGAAGGGCTAAATATAGGACTGAGTGATAGTGTTATGCAAATCAACCTGTTGAGTTCAACCAGTATGCCAATGTCCAGCAGAGAATGAGAGAATGAGACCCCCCCCCCCCCCCCCTGTTTAAATTCACTTCTGGGATTGAGGAAACCAGCTGCTTCATTTTGTTTCTGATGGCCTTATATTCTGGATACATCTTACATCTAATGTATGTTCTCATTATCATTTGGTTTGATCCAAGGATCATGAAACACTTTACACACATTTACTGCTAGAATGATATTGTTACCAATATAGTAAAAGGAAGACGTAATGTAAATAGTTCAAAATCCTGCCCAAAGAATGATGGCTCGAGAGGCAGAGAGAAAGAACGTGAAAAATGTAAACCAAAGGTGAGAGGAGGGAACATTTTTCATTCAACATCTTAAATGTGGTCTGCTCCATCATGTTGATGTTAATTGGTGGAGATTCCAGTGTTTCCTGTTGGCTTGGCTGCAGTGATGCATTCACACACCCACACAAACGCACAACATTGGATTCACTTGGATTTACCCTGCATGACAGGAGGGCCTGGAGGGTTTAGGGCTGGCCTCTAGCTGATGACACTAATCTAAACTGGCTATGGCAAATGAGGAGCAATGGTAAACTCGCACACACACACACAAGGACACATGCGTGCGCGCGTGAGCGCGCGCGTGTGTGTGTGTGTGTGTGTGTGTGTGTGTGTGTGTGTACAAACATTTGTAGGTGTTAATGTTTAACCCTTCTCATGGTTAACAGGTTCACATGCATTCTGGCATTTCCTTTTCTCAGAGGCGCAGCCCTCTAATTGTCCTTGTAAAAGTTCCAGTGATTCTGGTTTGTGAAAGCTAAGGATTTCCACTCTGCCAAACAAACACACCTTTGTTAGCAGTAAATGTTTGACAAGTACTTTCTCACAATATTGAACATGTCCAGTCCTGACCGTACTGTTTTCTCACAATGGATTGCATCTTGAGCTTTTAGATTGAACAACAAAGCCTGCGTTTAGTGGTTGTGTTGCATGGCGCTCGGTGAACATTGATAATTACCAGAAATACAGTCATAAGCTATAAGCTATGAGTCTGTATAATTCACAATGGGTCACAATTCCAAATCTAACTTTAGACTACACACTCAGCAGGAAAGTGTTAACCACATTAACCCTTGTGTCCCTATTTTGGGCAAATCTTGCATACATTTTCATAAAATTTACAATATATATATATATATATATATATATATATATATATGTTTTAGCAGATCTACATTTTTCTATACAGTATGTCATATCTACTACAGTGGTTCCCAAACATTTTAGCTGATGACCCAAAAGAGAAATCAGACGTTTGCCACACGGTGTGAGCTTGTAGATCAGCTATTTCCACTAATTATTAAACATTTGTGTTCTAATTTATAGAATTTATTTGCTTTTTTGGGAATGTTTTTGGGGAATATTTGGAATAATAATAAAAGGGACCCATAAAAACCTGTCCGTGACGCCGTGTTTGCGAACCAGTGCTATAGGGCTATACAATAATAGGGCTTAGGCGGTTAACAGAATGGTGGCCAGTAAAGATCCATGATCAAAGACAAAGCTCTCTTCCAGTTTCTGTTGTTATGACAGCTCACAGCCTGTTTATCGTTCCTGTGACCTTGGACAGTTTTAGTCTAGATTTATACACAAGTGGTCTCTATTAATGAAATACGAGAACCAGCCTGTGCGCCATCAAGAAGAACACTGAAGCTGCTTTGTTATATGATTAGCAGACTGATTATTCTTTGCAACTCCCTGCCGGCCACACGTGTAGATGAGCAAAACCACACGCTTGTGTGCTTATGCGGTTGAATTTAACTGTACAGTTCATAGAGAGCGCCTTCAGATTATCTCCCAGTCTCCACCCTCTTCTGATTACAGTAAGTCGGTCTGATGATGAATAATGTAATTAGCTACAGTATGGTTGTGATAATGGTGCTGAGGCTAAGTTCTCTGTCACATCAACCCTCTCAGTGTGAGCTCAGATCAGCTCAGCAGTCTGTTTTTCAGATCGTTTTTTGTTTCGTTTGTTTTCTGTGTCCCTTTCTCTTTTCTGCTCTGTTAATATACAGTATGTACAATAATACTTTTTTAAAATTCTGTTTATCTATAAATACATGCAAGGGAAGGAAATGAGAATGTTCCACCACATCCACTGTCCTACTGCCTTTGATGAAAAACCATCTATCCATCTTTATTACTCTATCTTTGTCATATATTGTGTTTGTAGCTGTATAACCATGGATTAATAAGAGGAAACTGTATCATACTGTACAGTATGAGGGTCCGTTTGGGACAGAAATCATAAAACACTTTTACACACACTAATGAGACAGTTTTATACTACTACTGAAATGCTTTTACATTCAATATTGAGACACTGCGCATGTATACAGTTTCATATATAACGTAGATTTACAAAGTATGTATGAACAAGTGTCTCAATATTGAATGTAAAAGCATTTCAGTACAGTAGTAAGTATAAGACTGTCTCATTAGTGTGTGTAAAAGTGTTTTATGATTTTTGTCCAAACAGCCCCTCATAGTACTGTAGCCTAAAGCCCCGTGCACACTGGGCCGATCCCGGGGCCGATTCCCCCGGGGCCGATTGTCGGGATGATCCCCGGGTAGGCCTGGGGCGGTATGGACATTTTGTTACCGCGATTACCGTCTTCCCATTTACCGCCGGTACTGCGGTAATTACCGCACCCCCGTATCTATTAATTAAGGTTCGGCGATAACCAAAATATTGCAATCATCTTCCCAAAAGTCGCCTCTCCACAGTGGAGAGGCGACACAGCCTGACTGCCCGAGATATACTTCTCCGTACAGCACAGCGTCTGGCTTTCAAAGGAGCAGATCTACAAGCTCACACCACATCGCATCCGCGATGCGTTCTGAGCTTTTAGATCTGCACTGTCGGGTTACCATAGTAACGTAGGCTAGCTACTTGGGCTTTTCAGACACAAACAGCTATGTGAACAAACCAGAAGAGGAAGGGTAGTCAGATCGTGTACAGTGATTCTGTAAACTCACGTCACGTCTCAACTCTCAAATCACAGTGATTGAGTGCTGCTATATACAGGTTTTAGTTACAAGACTTGACAGAAAAGGTTATAAAATCGCCGACGCGCCGCTGGACGGAGCACAACGTGCGACGCGGTGGAGCTGGAGAAAGTAAAATAGTTTCATTTTCGGTTTTGTCCACGCGGCCCGCGCTCCGCCAGTAATCCGTATGAATAAAAAAAGATATGCCACAACACAAGGTATGTATTAACATCCTTGTGTCGAGTGGATTACAGAGAAAGTATATGCTGCATTGCTGCTCCGTCATAGAGTTGTGCTCCGTACTCTACTGCCCTGCGTGCACTGTGTGTGTGTGAGTGACGTATGTGGGCGGCTTCCAACGTGTGGTACACGGCCCAGAGCAGAGCGGCATGGAGCGCATGCGGTCCTCGCTTCTCCCCCGTTTTAAAACTCGCTCGTTCTCAATAAAAATAGCCTATTTTTTTGTCTTTTTTGACCGCGGTAAGGACCCTGACACCGCGGTAGGCTGCGGTATACCGCGATACGGCGGTACGGCGGTTACCGAACCCAGCCCTATCCCCGGGAAAATCGTTCGGTCGGCCCCGGAATCGGTCTTCACTCTGAACGGTACCCCGACACGAACGGATTATGTTAATTAGTTTTTTATGACATCGGGACTCGTCGGGAGCGCTCACGATAATATCAAAAAAGCTTGATATTCTCGGGTCATCGGGTAGGAATCCTTTACAATTAATGTCGTCTGAATGAGCCCACGGGATTGCTTCAGATTATATGAAGCCAGCTCTTCCCTTTTTTTTAGGCTGCGCAGAGTGTAGGCTATTCTGTCACCTCACAATAGAATAGCCTACACTTTTATTATTATTATTACCTACTTACTTTTTACTTTAGCCTACTTTCTCCCTAAAATGTTGTAATCACTTGTTCAAAAACGTTATAGCCTATAGCGTTCTTTTTTTTCCTTTTTTTTTTCTTCTGCGCAGTCATTTGGCGGAGTTGAAGTTCTCTTCTGCTCTATCTTGCTATATAGACATAGCCTATGCTCATGTCTGTGTAATGTCTGGCTGGTTGCTGGTTAAAATGGTGGTTGATGCTACTATGCCACATTATTCATATAATGTAATACTCAAGAGACATTCCATTGCATTCCTTTATTTATTTTTTACTTTTACGCGCGGGCTGCGGGCACGTCATTGCGTCTCGTGCTGTCAGTTTGTTCATTGGTCCTCAAAGAGGACCGCCAGTCCTTGGGGAGTTCCAGGGGGTCCCCAGCTAAATGATATTGAGGAACCTAGGCCTGTCCCTATTCTATATGCTTGGATGAGGTGGTGGGACAGTAAAAAAAAAAGCGAGAGGGTTAAACTTTTTTTTTTCTGCGACTGCACGCACACAACGGCGAGGTTTGGACATTCATAATTGCTATTAGCTGATTAAGCTCATGTCTGTTTAATGTCTGGCTGGTTGCCGTTAAAATGCTGGTTGATGCTATATGCCACATTATTATTCATTTAATGTCATCATACTCAAAGTCAGAGAGACATACATTCCTTGGGATTTTTTTTCTTCTTTTTTACTACGTGTGGTCTTTTTTCTTGTTCTGTTTGGTGTTGTACAACTCATTAACACCACGCAATTTAGGCTATTGTTCAAATATCATTCCCACGTAATATTACAGTGCACACAGGATTATTTGGTCATCAAAATGCGCAGCATGGTTAATGTTCCCAAAATAACAGATCTGTTCTCTGCAACTTGACAGTGTATGGAACCAAGTGAACCCTACAGGTAAATGTTCCTTTTTGGACAGTTGATTGAAGGCTTGGATGAGGCAATGGATTTTATTAAATCAATGATATTGGAGATGCGACACTCTCATTGCACACTGCGAAAGTTTGCGTACAAACCGCAACATTCCAGAAGAGTGGCAGTGATGGAGACTGTAATCTTTTAAAATATGTATAGTTGGTGATTGTGCTGGTCATGGTATTGTCGCTCAGAGGGGTTTGTCTAGGTTCCCTGTGACTATTTGATATCACTAGTGTGCTAGGCCAAGCACCATGGTGTTGGTACTATCACAGAATGAATGTGGTCAACTAGGCTGTTACCTCATGTTCATTGCACTCTGTGCTGCACTGTGAGCTTGTATATCTGCTATTTGTCAATAGTTAAAGCATAAAATAATTCCAGGTCTTAATGGGTTAAGAGGGAATCATTAGGGAACTGGAATCATTAAAATCCTAGAGCCGGGGTCTTCAATGTTTTCAGTTCAAGGACCTCTTAGCTGAGAGAGACATGAAGCAGGGACCCCCTCTACATATTGTATAAATGTGTGATGCAGATTTTCATCGATTTCATAGATAGATTCATAGACTTGTTTGACAGCACTGTCATCAGTCTATGTTGGATTCGTGTTTTTAGTAAATTTGACCTTTCACTCTGTACTTGGTCTGCTCTTTTTTTACCTCTACGCTGAAAATAGCGATCTACAAGCTCACAATGCCTCGCAGCGGCAGCGCGAGGCGTTGTGAGCTTGTAGATCTGCTATTTTTGCCTAATGTTCTCCTCAGAATAGGGATGCGAGGGTTCAAGTTGTTATGTATATAGGGGATGAATGCCCCGCCCTTTAATGCAAACCCCATTATACCTGTTGTCATAGGATCTGTTTTGACCATCTGTTTGCGTGTGTCCATTTATGCCCATATATGGGGATATCTATCTGTCTACGTCCATTTTATGTCCATATATGGAGATCTCTGTAGGACCCGTTTTGACCATCTGTTTCCCTGTGTCCATTTATGCCCATACATGGAGTTATCTGTCTGTCTGCGTCCATTTTATGCCCATATATGGACATCTCTGTAGGACCTGTATTGACCATCTGTTTGCCTGTGTCCATTTATGCTCATATATGGAGATATCTGTATCTGTCTGTCTGCATCCATTTCATGCCCATATATGGAGATCTCTGTATCTGTTTGTCTGTGTCCCTTTATGCCCATTATGGAGATCTCTGTATCTGTCTGTGCCTCCGACTGTGTTGCAGACACAGTGCTGGTTCCCCCTTTAATGCAAACCCCATTATACCTGTTGTCATAGGACCCGTTTTGACCATCTGTTTGCCTGTGTCCATTTATGCCCATATATGGAGATATCTGTATCTCTTTTTGCGTCCATTTTATGCCCATATATGGAGATCTTTGACCATCTGTTTGCCTGTGTCCATTTATGCTCATATATGGAGATATCCGTATCTGTCTGTTTGCATCCATTTTATGCCCATGGCGGGGAACGCACGTGCCGAATTTGAAATAGGGAATGAATGCCCCACCCTTTAATGCAAACCCCATTATACCTGTTGTCATAAGAGCCGTTTTGACCATAATTGCCTGTGTCCTTTTATGCCCATATAGGAACATCAGAATACGTAACCATGGCATTTTTTGTTGACTCATGTGGTGTACGTGATCTCAGAGCCTTTTATGAAGTGATGTCACAATGAGTCAGCGCTTGCGACGATTTCCTCCGGAACAGCCTGATGTCAACAATCAGCTCCGCATAAGGAGATTCCGAACGTTTTGCGCCGGTTTCGGAAAACCGTGAGTCGGGTCGAGGCCCGGCACTGCACTCCGCGCGGCGGTGGGGAACGCGCGTGCCGAATCTGAAGCCGGTGGGACGAACGGTTCTCGAGATACGCGGATTACAAACAGACAGACACGCAGACAGACAGAGACTTCTCGCATTTATAGATAGATGATCTTATCACAAAGATTTGGTGGCCCCCCTGTAGTAACTGAGGACCCCCTAGGGGTCCCGGACCCCCTGTTGAAGACCCCTGTCCTAGAGGATCCCAACCCTATTCTTAACTACTCTTAACTGGGGGCCTAATGGAACCGCCTCAAGGACCCCCTGGGGGTCCCCGGGCCACAAGTTGAGAACCACTGCGGTATATGAAACCAGAAACAGCAGAACAAACTAGTGCAGCTGGGAGGCACAATGTAATGTACTGTAGTGTATCAGTGCCCCCACAGCAGCCACGCTTCATGGAACACACAATACGCAGAGCCAAACAGCAGAAAAGATAATCTAACTAATGTTAAACCTTACAGACTCAGCTCTAAGATGAGGCTTTTTATAGCGTTTTTGTGTATGCATGCGTCTATATTTTGCGTGTGCAGAGTCCGAAAAGGACAAAGCTCACTTGCAGGGTAATAATCTGACTCCAGGAATAACGGAGGTCAAATTGAGTCACAAATTTAAAAAAAGAAAAGAAAAAACTAAATGATTAGGACTTACTTCTTCTCGTTGCAGAACATTTTCTGCTTGAAGACAGCAATCTGCCTCGCTATAATGTATTCTTGCAAAAAATAGGTTTTGGAAAGAAAGTTGGTAATGGAGCAGCAATGGAGGGGAGGGGGAGGTGTGTGATAACGTAATTTTGCAAAAATAAGTTTAGAAAACAAAGTTGTAATGGAGCGACAATGGAGGGGAGGGGTGTGTGTGTGCTAGAGTACAGTAGCCTATATAAAGCTTAGTTGCGACCGTAGGTCGCATTTACTATCAAACCCTGCACAAAGTGTAAGTCCGTCCGTCCGTCAGTCCGTCAGTCAGTCTGTCTGTCACACCTCACACGTCACACTCTTGCCCTGCTCATATCTCGGCAACCGTTGCCCCGATCCATGCCAAATTTTGCACACACCTTCCTTACCTGCCAAACTACAACCTCCAAGGACCCCCGGAGCTCCAGGGACCCCCAGGTCCCTGGGGGACCCCCAGATGTAAAAAATGACCAAATGTGCTAAACTGACCAAATGACCACCCCCACGGGGCAGCTCACGGGGAATTCCCGGGGACCACCCACTCCTGGTGCTCCAGAACGGATGCAAAAGTGGTGGCGCCCCCAGTGGAGGACCCCCTACACTGCAGCTCACATAAAATGCCGTAACTCCGGCTAGGAGCGACCGGGACAGCCGGGGCCGGTACCTATTCGTCCGCCTTGCCGGCGCGGAGACCCCACCCCTCATTTCTCACATGGCCCTCTTCTAGCGCCACCATGAGGCCGATTCTTGCAAAACACATTTTTGGACACTGCTCCTACAATTTTTGCCCTAAAATCACGCAAATCGGTACACAGTATGTCTACACTCATCCCATCAACATGAATCTCTCCCATATAGCGCCACCTCCAGGCCGATTTTTAAAAACACATTTTTGGACACTGCTCCTACAGATTTTGCCCTAAAATCACGAAAATCACTACACAGTATGTCTACTACACTCATGTCATCAACATGGATCAGGAAGATTTTGGCAAAACACATTTTTGCCCTATTTGTGGAGATCAGTGACCTACGGTCGCTTATCTCCCGATTAGGGAGTGTTACTGGTATTATAAATTATTACACTGTCACGTTATTACATTATATGTTACATAAACCACAGTATCGTAAAGCTTAGGGTGGAGGTAGACTGCATTGCAAGGGTAAGTTCCTCAACTTTAGTTTTGAATTCCAGTTCATGCCCTCATATTTTGATTGTCTCTTGAAAAGTGGCACATGATTTGCAGAGCAATTCCATTCAAGGATAAACTATCCTCATGTTAAACGCCTAAGGAGAGGAAGCACTACTGTAAAAGCACCAGTACCTTGCAGCCAGCATTGAACCACATCCTTCCATAGGAATGTCCGTCTGGTCCTTTTTTCCCTCTACACCAAAATCTCTTCTGTGAGCTTGTAGAATGGCTGTTTTATGTGAACAACAACAACAAGCGTTATTATGACGCTTGGTGGTTAGAACCATGCCATGCCAATTTAGCAATGTGGCTTGCATTCTTGTATTTGTCATACTGCCCCCCCCCCCCCAAACAAAAGAAAGAAAAAAGTAAATGCCAGAAAATACATTTTAACATGACAACTAAAGGGAATAAAACATATTATTAACAAAGATAAGATGTGTAAACAATCACACATAAAACATTTAATGTATACCTCACTGATGATCAGGATCTACAACAGCAATGTTAAGGCTGTCCTGCTGTTTGGCTCTGAGTGCTGGAGAGTAACAAAAGAGGATATGAGAAAGGTTGACTTCTTCCACAATAGCTACTTACGTCAAATCTGCTACATCTTTTGTTTTGGCCAAATAAGATCTCAAATGATGAACTTTACAAGAAGACAGGCAGCTTGCATCTCCCTTGAGATTAAGAAACGCAGGTTAAGATGGCTCGGTCATGTGTCGAGGATGCCCAATGAAAGGTTACCCAAAGTTGCCTTGAGATGGACCCTGATGTAATATGTAATATTTTTGAGCTTGTCTCAAATTTCAGAGACGATCAGCTCATCTTTCAAAGCCTCTTTTACACAATACAGTATACGTATGTTGTATAGGTCCCTGCTTCGTCTCTCTCTCTCACACACACACACACACACACACACACACACACACACACACACACACACACACACACACACACACCTATCTATTGAAACTTGGTGTGCTGGGTTGTGACCGGGTGCAGGAAAGGGGCAGTGATAAAGAGCAGTGTTGGATGTCAGTAATGTACTGGGGTCCCAGCAGGCCATGTGAGGGCCCTGATGGCTCTAATCATCAAGCTGATAGCAGCACATGAGGCACTCAACCACCACTGTGCAGCTAAATAGAGCCAGCGTCTGGGTGGCACATCGCTCTCTGTGGGCATACATGAACACACACGCATACCCAGTGGTGGAAAAAAGTACTAATGTGTTTACTTAAGTAAAGGTTTCAATACTGCAATTTTGAAATACTCTTACTTTAATTACACTAGCCCTTACCCGTTCAAAGATATGAGCTCCAAAATGATGTGCAGTGTGTGGGTTATGGGATGTGCACTGTGCATACAGTATATGAGGGATGGAAAGTAACTTTAACTGGTGCTTGCATGATAATATGTAGGAGCATCAATGTAAGAAATACCCGTTTCGCCCGCCCACCCGCCCACCCGCCTGCGCACACACCCCCCTGCCTGCACACACACACACACACACACACACACACACACACACACACACACACACACACACACACACACACACACACACACACACAGAGAGAGCTGGTTAAACATGTTGCCTCATGCTAGATGCAGAATAGATGTGCCTCATGCTAGATGCAGAATAGATAGTAGATACACCATAAAAATGCTAATATACAGTATATGATTTGTGAAAGTGACAAACGGGCTTCACAGTTATGTTAGGTGTGTTCATATGCTAATGGTGATTCGATTTCAGATCAATTGCTCCAGCCACTGAGGAGAAACGCTGTTTCAGACAGACAGACAGACACTCACTCACTCACTCACTCACTCAGACATTCGCAAAATTATAGTATAGATACGTTACGCCTATTGCCCCTTCTGGGGCTTAGGCCGCCAACAAGGGTTCTTTGAGATACTCTGTTACAAGTAAAAGGCTGTTAATCAAAATTTACTAGAGTAAAAGTACAAAAGTATTGGCATCAAATTACTCCTGAAGGTACTCCTACAAGGTATCATTATGTATAAAATGTAGTAAAATATTTTGAAAATGGCAGTTCTACAAGCTCACAACTCGTCGCATCGCCGGCTTGTAGATCGGCTATTTTCAAATGGCTAAAGTCTAAATAGGGCTGAAGTCGTAAATGTGTGTGTTTTGTAATAGTAATTAAAACTTTGGTAACTACTGGTAACTTAAGTTTTCAAATAATTGTAGTGGAGAAAAAGTACAATATTTGCCTATTTTGGAGGTATTGAAAATTGGAAATACTCCAGTACCTCAATTGTACTTAAAGGGGAAGACAGACCACCCATTTTCAATATTGAAATATGTCATTAATATACCTTAGAGGAGTTGTGTGGAAATAGAAAAAAAGTTCCACCCCTTCTGTGTTGCCTAGAACTGGAGGATTGATTTTGGGGTTTGTATTGTAAAGTACAATGTGTGATGTCATCAAGTTGTACTTTACAATACAAACCCCAAAATCAATCCTCCAGTTCTAGGCAACACAGAAGGGGGGGAACCTCTTTTTCTATTTCCACGCAACTCCTCTAAGGTATATTAATGACACAGTTCAATATTGAAAATGGGTGGTCTTCCCCTTTAAGTACATCTACTTGAGTAAATGTATGTAGTTACTTTCCACCACAGAGAGAGACGTCAGAGTGTCTGGTGGTGTGGATGGAGGCAGGAGGTGCAGGCCAGGGCTGAGCTGAACCAGCGGACACATTGTTCAGTTTGAGCCTGTGCTATTCTCACACACGTGCAGTCAGGGGCGTCACAAGGGGTAGGAAAGTGGGACTGAGTTACCGGGGCCCAAGGTGGAGGGGCCCTAGTAACTCTAGCTATTGAAAAATAGCAGATATACAAGCTCACAGCGCGGCACCGAGTGCCGCGCTGCGAGCTTGTAGATCTGCTATTTTTGAAAAGTTAACATTCATGGGGGGCCCGCAGTGAATCCTTGTACCCAGGGCCCAGAATTTGGTGTGACGCCCCTGCGTGCAGTAGATGGAAAAAATCTTTTGTTACGATTGTTTGCATAAAGACAATAAGAACTGGTGCTTGGTTTAGTTTCTCACACACAGTGCCATTGTGTCGTGCTATTTATTATACTGCGGCGTGTGTGTGTGTGTGTGTTAGGGATGGGACGATATGAAACTTTCATATCACGATTATTGTGACAAAAGAAATCCCGATTTACGATATTATCGTGATAATCAAAATCCATTATCCTGGGGCGGAACATTTGCCAACATTTTGCCAATGCGTCGCAACGCGCTGTGAGCTTGTAGATCGGCTATTTTTTGTGAAATTTGATTGAGAGTGAAAAAAAGACCTTGTTATCAAGTACGCATATTATAAGTACCTTTTACCAATTACTGAGGGTTGGTACCGGATATGCAGCTCGGCAAATAAAAGGTGAATTGATCCCAGTGCATGAAGGAAGACGATATCACGATAAATAAAATCTCTGCGATACGATTATCGTGAGTGTTTTTTTTTTATCACTATATATGATAATATCGCGTATCGTCCTATCCCTAGTGTGTGTGTGTGTGTGGACTGGATATGGTGTAATCATTGTGGTGATGTGTTGTGTGACATAAGAACAAAAAAGTCACTGTGTGAATATTTATGGTCAATGGTGTAGCTGTAGCAGCTCCAATAAGTATAATGTATGTCTGTTTATATTGTATGTGGAGTGTTAACCTTTCCACCACAGTAACATTACTCTTTTTGTTCTCTTTGTGTTGGCATAAGTTGTGTTGTGTCTATTTTATTCCAAACGCTGCCGATGGTGGGACTGTGTTTGTGACTTTTGCTTTAAGAAATTCCAAAGATTTGTAGCTTTAACCTTCACAGTTTTCAGTTCTCCCCACAAAAATACACAGAGCAGCCATTCTCTCTTTGAGTCCAGCGTTAGACTTCGGCAAGGGTTTAGATTATGTGTTTTGATGCTGTGGTACTTGAAAGCTGAACCATCTATGCTTTTTTTCCTCTCTCTCTTTCTCATGGACAGACATTGTTCTGAAATCTGCTGTTTGCTGCATTCTAACAATTGGTCTTGCTGGCCTCCACGTTGTGTTGATTTCTCTTTCTAAAGAAATGTGCATGGGCTGCAGGGTGCTGGATTTGAGGGTCTTTAGTTAGCTTAGGTAGCTTATCCCACTCACAGCAGGGGGCAGGGAGCAGCAGGTATACCGTATGTAGAGAGAGAGAGAGAGAGAGAGTTTGTGTGTGCGCGCGCGTGTGTGTGTGCGCGTGTGTGTGTGTGCGCGCACACGTGCGTGTGTTTGAAAAATAGGAAGAGGAACCTCTCACAGTGTGCAGAACCCTTAAAGGAGTAGTTCACCCCCAAAATGACTTTTTGAGCGGTGGTCCTATACGTGGCCGTGTGTGTGGGTCTCCGTCCGTCCGTGTCTGTCTGTATGTAGCCTAAACTTCGGCGCGTAACTAGTGCCGCACCATTTACGCAACTCGCGCAATATATACATCAAAATGTGCGGCTCGGCCGGGAATGGTGTGCTATTACCTTTCGTTTCCGATCCGCCTTACCATGGCGACGTAATCGGCAAAAAACAACGCTTAATTGTCCCCATTGACTTATAATGGGACAATGCAAGAAATCACTTTCAAGTATTTTTCTCTCGTAAACCATAGGAGCTACAGTTTCAAACCTCGGAGAGGAGATTCATAATGATTTTAAGAATGAATCGAAAAATAATTACATCGCTCGGCCTCATGGTGGCGCTATAACGGCCCACTTTACAAGAGTTACGGCCCCGTAACTCTTGAACCGTAGATCGGAAAATTAAAATTCTTTTTTCCCTGGATTCCTTGGGTCAAGACGCATCTCCCCATATCCTGGCGCCCATTTGCGCCAGGATAGATTTTCCGCCATCTTGAATTTTCTCCAAAACACACTTTTTGCTCCTTTTCCTACATATTTTCTTCAAATGTCACAAAAATCGGTACACATGATCTATGAGGTGGGTAAACCACCGCTCAGTTCACACGGGTGTGATTTTTCTTCTATCGATTACTCAGCCCTTGGAGACATGAGTTCAATAAAATGTTTTAGTTTTTGTCACATTCCGAAGCCAATCAATTGAGGAGACTCTTTGTAAGCCCATTGATTCCGGGGTCTCCATCTGGAATCAATGGGGATACATATATTATAATCAAATTATTGGCTTAGGAATGCGATAAAAACAAAAAAACTTTAATGAACTCATGTCTCCCAGGGGTGAGTAATCGATAGAAAAAAAATCTTTTTGGGGGTGAACTACTCCTTTAAGGCCTGTCTATACTTCGACCGAAATGTTCGGTGAGTTGTGTTTTCCAACGTGCAAATTTCCGAACTCTCATTCGGTCCAATGCTTTTCAGAAGTCGCGAGGGAGATCATTTTATGGTCGAAAAGGACCTTTTGACCGAAATCCTCGGTTTCGGTCGAAGTATGGAAAGCCCTTTACATTGTTCAACCAGCAAACTGCTATATCAATCAGAAAACCAATGACGATTTCATATCTGCTCATAATTAACTCCTCATGCACACAAATTTTGTTAATGGGAATTTTTCTCAATAATTCATCACAACCACCCTGAATGGCCAGGCTAGATGAGATAATAAGAAAGATGGGAACACACAAGAAGAGTCCACACACTGGGACAAAACTGTCCCTCGAAATCTCCATTTCACAAACGTTGCTTTGTTTAATTAAAATCATACAAACAAAAGACAATGTGCAAGAAGTTACGAAGGTTTTCAGTGATGGATGAAATCCACTGCGGTTTTCTGCTCCTCTCTGGTATTTATTTGCTAAGCTGAAGAGCAAATAAACAGCTGCTATGCCTGTGTTTTTGTGAAAAGTAGGTGCTGCCTGGAGAATGATAAAAAGGAATGTTAGAAATTATGGCGTAGTGGGTTGGCTTAACTAAATTATTGAAACGAAGCGGATAAAAGCGCCAAACCTCTTTTTTTAGGCTTCCTTAGGACCTAACGATGGATTTTAGCCTTGGGTACCAAACTTTATTTTGAAAATTACCCATAGAATTATCCCTATCAAGTTGGGCTCCCTTCGACTTTCTATAAAGGAGGAAAATACCCAGAAAGAAATCTGCTTTAAGTAGGATCTGAGGGGTTTGTCATGATTCTGAATCCATTGCAAGCATTTGTTTTGCATAAAAAACTTTCCTTGGGCTAGAAATGGCCCCACAGAACGATGGTTTAGTGATGAGTCTTTTCACAGTTTTTTGGGGGGCCATTTCTAGCCCAAGGAAAGTTTTTTGTGCAAAACAAATGCTTGCAATGTATTCAGAATCATGACAACCCCTATAGTTAGACCCCTCACATCCTACAATTTGATGCTTTTATCCGCTTTGTTTTGATAATGTCAAAAACACTGTATTATAAGCACCCAGTATTAACTCATTGAATGCCATTTCAAGATGGCCCCCAAGTACCAGACTGCCACTATCCTAGATTTCTAGTGCACGGATCAATTTTTAGTGCACGGATCGTGCACGCCCATGCACCATATATGCATCATATGTGTAGTACTTTTTAACAGCTTTCAAACAAAAAAATCCGCTTGGAAATCCGTTCAGGCATTCATGAGTTACAAGCCTTCAAAGTCAGACAAAACAGCCATTTTTGACATTTTGAAAGATGTGTTTGTTTGTTATGGGGCTACACATGCAATTTCACAATTGCGATCATGCCTAATACATTTGAGGCATTTTTTTTTTTTTTCAAAATGGCTTCCAACTCGGGAAACTCGGGCTGTGGCAGCCTGGGAGTACTGTAATAACTCGTGAAACTCGTGCCTTGGCAGTCAATGAGTTAACAGTTGTAGACATTATGTTCTGTTTGTTACTTGATGTACTGTATTTCATACTGTCTCCCTACTCTTTCATTGAGAAAGTTTGACCCTGGTGCCGGGTGAAACTCATAAATGTAATATCTCCCCAGGCCAAGAGGGAACTGTCTCTTGTGTGAGCGCTAGAAATGTGCTCTCTAATGCGGGTTCAAATCCTGGGCCAGGCAGGTAGGACATAAAAGTTATGAATTGCAGCTTTGAAACAAGGAGTTGTTTTACTTCAGGCTTCATAAAGTCATGTCATCACTCGTGGACGTTGGTTAGAAAGAAACGGGTTGCAGTGTTTGACAAACTTGTTTTTCCAGTGTACAGATTTCTCTTGCTGAGAAAATAGAAATCTGGTTCTTTTGTGAATCAAATTAAGAAATTACCAAACAAAAACGACAGTAGAATGAGAAGGAGTAGAATTTCTTTCATCTGTTTTAATAAAACAACATGCAACATGAATATATACTATAAAAACATATAGGGCTGGGGGCACGGTGGCGCAGTCGCTAGCGCTGTCACCTCACAGCTAGAAGTACCTAGCTTTGATTCCTGCTGGGGAAGCTGTGGGCGCTGGGGGCGTGTTCTCTCCTCTGTGTCATCAGTGCCCACACCCTAGGTGGGCTGGGCAAAAGGGCCTTTCTGTGTGGAGTTTGCATGTTCTCCCCATGTCTCCTAGGGTAGGTACCCTCACACAAAATATGTAGTAATCCTGGTCTCTATACTGCCTCCCCCTGGCCAGCCAGGGCGCCTGATGGTGGGGAAAGGAACTGGTTGGAATAACGTGTTCATTCCACGCGCTACAACCAACCGGGGAATCTCCCCCCTGTCAAGGGAAAAGAAGTGGCTTGGACTCCTCATGCATAGAAGGAAGCATGAGGTCAGTCCGTTGCTTTCCCCAGGTTGGCAGAGAGAGTGCAGCGCCCAGGATTACAATTAACACTGGGTGAAAAATGGGTTACAAAAATCGTGGGATAAATAATTAGAAAAAAGGTCTGAGGACCAAAACTTTATTTCTTTGCAAGTATAGACAGATAGTCTCTCAGTTCTCTATACCTGTAGGCTCTCTTCTACACATCTACTCCTTAAGGTGTGCAAAGAACATAGTTTCTTTAAAAGTGGAAAAAGAAAAGAAAAAAAAACAGCTTATGACCAACTTAGAATATTTAAAGCCGAAAAAGTAAAAATGAAAATAAATAATAATGTATGCTATAAATTAGAAAGAAGCACGCTAAAAAGCAATTTCCTTAATATTTCCCAGTTAATGTACTAGTACTTGGCAGTAGTTTTAATGTTTGATCCAGGTGTGTTACGGTTGCATATTACATAGGACTGCATTTGAAATTGTTCCTTCACAATAGTTTTTAGAGCGATAATGCTCACAGAACCTAGACCTTTACACAATACTAGCTCGATTACACACACACACACACACACACACACACACACACACACACACACACACACACACACACACACACACACACACACACGCGCACGCACTCGTGCATGTGTGCACGCGCTTGCTTTGTTGTCCTGGTGCCGCTGAACAGAGTCAGTATGTCACAGTTCATGAATGGTGCCATCACCTCTGTCTCAACAGGCGCCATGGACACACTGGAAATGAACAATATGATATAGATTATACACACACACACACACACACACACACACACACACACACACACACACACACACACACACACACACACACACACACACACACACACACACAGAGGTGCTGTAATGTAAGCTTACAAGAATAGCGGAAGCTTACAGACTTCCACAATTTAGAAGAAGAAATTTGCCTATTCATTACTGGCTGTCGGGTGGAAGCCTTGTACTGCATGTCCAAAACGGTTGCTTTTCAGGAAATACAAGAAAGATCCTCTGTTATTATTTAGTCACAGGCTCTAGTCAGTACTTTTTATTTTTTAAAGACAAGCTCACAACACACTGTGATCATGTGACCTGTTGTTAGCTTGTAGATAGGCAAAATTTGCAATACATTGTCATAAGTCAAAGTAGGGCAATAATTTACCAAAAAAACAAAGAAACATAGTTAAAATATGGAGATACAAGTGTTCTGCCTGACAGCAACATACAATATGGGCGTAATGAGTAACAAATCAAGCCCTAAGAACTTTGATTGAATAACATTAACACGTTTTTGAGCAAGACTTTCGAAGGATGGTGCTAGGCATGTCCTAAAACCAGACTTATCAGGAGGGAAAACGACCACTAGGCAAGCCTTTGTATTGAATAGCAACAGGACAGAGAGCAGCTGGTTTGGTTTAGCAAAAGAGAAATAAACAAGAGGAATTATGTAAGCATAAAAAAAGGCCACTTTCTCCTTTGAAGGCAATCAGGCAGGTGCTCAGCCCCCCCCCCCCCCCCCCCCCCACACACACACACACACACACACACACACACACACACACACACACACACACACACACACACATACATAATCCATGCATATTAATGACTATCAGGCACACTCAAGCACACATACTGTACTAGGGCTGTCACAATTATTACATAGTCGTCCAATCGCAATTATTTGGCATAATCATAATCGTCATAGTCGTTTCCATGTTGAGAAATGTTCATATAGTTTCAAACACTTTCAAAAAGTAGTGGAAATAGCAGATCTACAGCTTGTAGATTGGCTATTTGAGCAGTGGTGGCTGAGTGGTTAGTGTCCACACCTTGGACTCGGGAGGCCCCAGAGGTCGCAGGTACGATTCCCCGCTCCAGCTACCACTGCTCCCCTTCCCCCTTGCGCTCCTTGTGGGCATCACTGGGTTGAGTTCAGCTGGGTTAAAGCTGATAAAAAAAAGCAGCTGGGTTGGGCTGCGATATCTGAATTTCCCCCGTGGGAGGAGTAGGTATTCATTATCATCATTATCATTATTTCCACTATCAATGTATAAGTATAAAGTTGTCAAATATGTCAGTAATTTCTTTGTATATTCAAGTTATGTGTCATATCTGCCATGTGCAACATCTATACTGTACTTTAATATACATACTGTATTCATACACAGTGCACACGCACGCGCGCAGGCAATGGCATACACCACATTCACAGATACACCAGAATAACAAGTGCAGTTAAATATGCATTTAGTCTCTTTGTTGCAGATTTCCACTGGTGGGTTCTTGTAGTGAAATTAGAGTTAATGTGGATGAGCATGAGGCTGCTCTATAGGGTGCCTGTTTGCCCGGGCAGCAGCAGATTACATCACAAGCCTTCCATGCTTGATGTCAGCGCTGATTCCTATTGGTCTGTAAGTCAGGATGACAGATGAAGGAGCGCCTCAGAGGACAGATGACAGAAAAAGGGACGAGTGCTTGCAGCTGGAGGGCGATGGGAACGCAGCATTATGACTCAGAGAGTGTGTGCAAATGTAACCAAATGGATCCTGTGAACGGGTACGATCAGGGACATGCTGGGCCCCGGATTCAGCCCGGGAAAAAGAGTTGTAGAGGCCCTCATTGCACTCTCTCTATAGCGCTGCTGCTACTCAAAGATTTGCCATTTCAGATCATGGCAAGTGACAAGCCAGTGGGCCAATTACATGAGTTATATTTCGTCATTGTCGGGTGGAAACCTTGTATGTCCAAAACCATTTTAAAAATGATATAAACTAGTGAAAACAGCCGATCTACAAGCACACAACGCCTCGCACCGCGAGGCGTTGTGTGCTTGTAGATCTGCTGTTTTTGTGCGACAGCCTTGTATGATGAAGCAGGGCTTTGCTTTGCGAAAAAATGTACAAATTTGAAACTTGGAGATACAAGGTTTTCTGCCCGACAGTGACGATTGACTTTGTTGGCCGCCCAGCCCCCAAAATGGAACAAGGGCCGTCATTTTACTTTTATTTTTTTCCTGGGGAATGAACCGGCCATTCGGGAGTTGTCCCACTTTTCCCAATGGCCAGCACGTCCCTGGGTACAATCTCAAAGAGTTACGAACTGATAAATGAGCGGTGATGGCCTCGCAAAGCTGGAAGCAGGGAGATGGAAGACTAGCCAGAGGCAGCAATGCGATGACAGAGAAAGACATGGGAAAGTAGAGATGACAGAGATGACACACAAAGATGAACAATCTCGCTCGGCATTGTTTCCCAAACACACATTTTTATGGGTCCCTTAATTTTTTTTGTTTCCTAGATTTTGTTTTTAATTATTACTATTTCAAAAAAAATTCAATAAACATTCTTAAAAAAGCAAAAAGAATCATGAATAAAAAACAAAATGTGACTTTTTTCTCGTAATTTCATAAAGAAATCAAATCAATGAAAAATTATAAATTCCATAAAAGAATGTGTGCTGTAGATCTACTATTTTCAAATATTTTACTTTTACTGCACTACAATTATTGGAAAACTTGAGTTACTAGTTACTTTGTAGATTGTTACTATTATTACAAAACATACATTAACCACTATAGATTTCCGCCATTTGAAAATAGCCGATGCGACGCATTGTGAGCTTGTAGATCTGCTATTTTCAAAAGATATTTTATAACGTTACAGAGTTTTTCTACATTGCAGTGTTGATACTTTGAACCTCAGTAAAAAACTTGAGTACTTTTCCCACGCATTTCCTACGCATCGTACGGCCCTTTAAACTTAATACAGCTGATGGCACATGTTGGAACCAATTATATAAATGATGTCACTATTTACACACGCATTTGATTCTTGAGTTAACATTTTGTCAACTCTCACACTGGAACAAATTAAAACCACTGAAAGGGTCATAGGATTTCTTACATGTCATAGTGAGTGTGTGTGTGTGTGTGTGAAAGATAAAATCTTCTGAAGTCATTACATGATTTATAGATAACTGCACAAAGCAAACGTTTATTGTTGATGGTGTGTGTGTGTGTGTGTGTGTGTGTGTGTGTGTGTGTGTGTGTGTGTGTGTGTGTGTGTGTGTGTGTGTGTGTGTGTGTGTGTGTGTGTGTGTGTGTGTGTGTGTGTGTGTGTGTGTGTGTGTTGTTTTTTATTTTTGCAGCATTTCTTTCTGCATGGTCTACAATAAACCGCTGTCCATGAAGCATTCATGTGAGTGCACATGACTTAATAATTCCGTTTTTTTTTTCTGTTTTTATGTAATTGTGGCCATACTTACTGAGCATGTCTAGAAGACAGTATTACATTATGGGTCATTGGACAGAGAGGCCCTCACTCAGTCCTGCCTTGCTCAAACCCAATACCTGCTTCTGCCTGACTGCTGAAGGACAGGGGCGTCAATTGGGTATGGCTGGGGTATGCAGCTGACATACCTTGGCTACAGGGGGACATGATAAAAATGTACTTTTCATCGTGCCTGTTGCTAAGGTATGGCAACATGACTGGTGTCTTGCACGCGCGCAAGGGCGCGCGTGCAAGACACCAGTCATGTTGCCATACCTTACCTTTTTCTGAACTGACGCCACTGCTGAAGGACATGTCTCTGTCGTGGATTTACTTGTCATAAAAGCCCTCTTTGTTTTCTGGTTATAAAACCCTAAAATCCCCCTCAAACCGTTCCAAAAGCATGCTTTCTTTTCAGAAATGCCCCCAAAATGTGACACATGTGATCACATTGAGAAGTCCTTAAGAAAAGCACAGCCACGCTAATAAGATGAATCATTATTGAGTTAGTGTGGGTGTCTAGCATTGACACGCTAACCGCTGTCCGATGAAAACCTTGTATGTCCAAAACCGCTCGTTTTGCATTTATCATTTTAAAAATGATTTAAACTAGTGAAAACAGCCGATCCACAGTGCTTGTAGATCTGCTGTTTACACTACTTTTGTGTGACGGCCTTGTATGACGAAGCAGGGCTTTACTTCGCGAAAGAACGTACTTGGAGATACGAGGTTTCCACCCGACAACAACGCCTTGCATCATCTGTCATCACTCTAGTCTACAGGATGTGACTGTGCTGCTCAGAGCGTGATGCGTGTGTGTCACAACAACTCCCATGCCCCGGGACGTTTCCCAAACTATCACTTATAGAAATCCTTACCGATTACTTCATACTGTCTGTGAGATTCTCTACATGTCATGATCAAATTAGCCGTTAATTTGAACATGATGATATGGAGATAATCTCACAGTGGGACACTGTGGCAAGCGTTGGCACTAAATTGTATTGAACATTATATAATTATTTACCACTTCCCATTCTAACTGCTATCAGATTGGGCCAAACGAGTGCTCATGCAAAAGCACTTACCTCGCGTCGCCAGGCTTTCTGGGGGAAAGCCTGGTATTTGTTTACTAAACAGGTTGGTTGATCCGGTCTAGACCAGTTTTCGAATCAGTTTTAACCCAAACAAAGCTACTTGCGCATGTGCTAACTACTTGCGCATTCACTAACTGGGTTAAAACCGATTCGTTTTGTTAGTTCCGGCCAAAGTGTAGTCCGTTTTGACTACAAAATTACGTAGGACGTCATCCGCTCCCGACCGGATCAAAAGCCTGAAATTGGAAGCGATCCCAGGCTACAAAAGCACAATGTCAGCGAGGGTTCCTCTTTACTGTGGATAAGAATGTGTCATTATTCAATTTGTGGCATCAAGTCTTTGTTGATCGTCTCAATATGTCCAATTTGTCTTTCCTCTTCACAGAACATTGAAGGGTCTCCGGTCTGATGCTGCCATCCATCGCCATGGAAACCGATGCCAGTCACATGTTGGAGGCAGCCCTGGAGCAAATGGATGACATTATAGCAGGTACAGAAGAACAGGCAAACTCATCAAAGTGGGCTCCTCAAACCCAGATCCTGGACACAGTGTCTGTCCCTGGGCCTATGCAAAGCAATCCCCAGTAATGGATGTTTTTTCAATAATACACTTTTCTGTTGTTACTGTAAGCAGCATTCGCGTACAGGAATCACACAGTATTTGGTCCAAGGGACAAACAAGGGCAACCTAGTGGTGTGCATAGTTCAATTTTATTTATTTATTTAATTTGTTATGAAGAATTGCAGGTAAAAATACGTACATCCAACTCAAAAATCTTTTTTAAACATGCATAAATCAAAAAGGGCAACCTGATCAACCCAATCACACACGATAGCACAATACAGAATTTGTTCAAAGTAATTCAAAATTCAAATGCTGCTTTGAAGGGAAAATAAGAAAAAAATACATGGCACATATACTGTACATACATACTGTACTGCCGCACATGCATGCATACCTACGTACGTAAATACAGACAGACATACAGTACATACAGACAGAAAGCCCCAGCAGTGTATATCTATATATTGCTGTTTCTAGAGACCAAACGGTTGGGAGATGCTTGCACGACACGTCTAATGTACTTCGCTTTTTTTCCTGTGTGCAACACAGCTGTTTTCTAAAACTAGTACAAGAGTAATGAGAGGTCTAAACCTTTATGCATGACATGTACCTACAGGAGTTCAGGTCCTGACAGTGGTGACATGTAAGCATCATTGGGGTGAGGTTAAGGTTAAGGTTTCTGGCACTGAGTGTTTAGAGTTCGAAAAGAAGACATTGTTGTAATGTTCTCACTAGTATTGTAATGTTCTCATTATGACAACGCGTGTGTGTGTGTGTGTGTGTGTGTGTGTGTGTGTGTGTGTGTGTGTGTGTGTGTGTGTGTGTGTGTGTGTGTGTGTGTGTGTGTGTGTGTGTGTGTGTGTGTGTGTGTGTGTGTGTGTGTGTGTGTGTGTGTGTGTGTGAAATAACTAATTACCAAATTAGCACCAAGTGTAGAACACAGAGGGTGGGGTTGAAAACAGCCGATCCACAGTGCTTGTAGATCTGCTGTTTACACTACTTTTGTGTGACGGCCTTGTATGACGAAGCAGGGCTTTACTTCGCGAAAGAACGTACTTGGAGATACGAGGTTTCCACCCGACAACAACGCCTTGCATCATCTGTCATCACTCTAGTCTACAGGATGTGACTGTGCTGCTCAGAGCGTGATGCGTGTGTGTCACAACAACTCCCATGCCCCGGGACGTTTCCCAAACTATCACTTATAGAAATCCTTACCGATTACTTCATACTGTCTGTGAGATTCTCTACATGTCATGATCAAATTAGCCGTTAATTTGAACATGATGATATGGAGATAATCTCACAGTGGGACACTGTGGCAAGCGTTGGCACTAAATTGTATTGAACATTATATAATTATTTACCACTTCCCATTCTAACTGCTATCAGATTGGGCCAAACGAGTGCTCATGCAAAAGCACTTACCTCGCGTCGCCAGGCTTTCTGGGGGAAAGCCTGGTATTTGTTTACTAAACAGGTTGGTTGATCCGGTCTAGACCAGTTTTCGAATCAGTTTTAACCCAAACAAAGCTACTTGCGCATGTGCTAACTACTTGCGCATTCACTAACTGGGTTAAAACCGATTCGTTTTGTTAGTTCCGGCCAAAGTGTAGTCCGTTTTGACTACAAAATTACGTAGGACGTCATCCGCTCCCGACCGGATCAAAAGCCTGAAATTGGAAGCGATCCCAGGCTACAAAAGCACAATGTCAGCGAGGGTTCCTCTTTACTGTGGATAAGAATGTGTCATTATTCAATTTGTGGCATCAAGTCTTTGTTGATCGTCTCAATATGTCCAATTTGTCTTTCCTCTTCACAGAACATTGAAGGGTCTCCGGTCTGATGCTGCCATCCATCGCCATGGAAACCGATGCCAGTCACATGTTGGAGGCAGCCCTGGAGCAAATGGATGACATTATAGCAGGTACAGAAGAACAGGCAAACTCATCAAAGTGGGCTCCTCAAACCCAGATCCTGGACACAGTGTCTGTCCCTGGGCCTATGCAAAGCAATCCCCAGTAATGGATGTTTTTTCAATAATACACTTTTCTGTTGTTACTGTAAGCAGCATTCGCGTACAGGAATCACACAGTATTTGGTCCAAGGGACAAACAAGGGCAACCTAGTGGTGTGCATAGTTCAATTTTATTTATTTATTTAATTTGTTATGAAGAATTGCAGGTAAAAATACGTACATCCAACTCAAAAATCTTTTTTAAACATGCATAAATCAAAAAGGGCAACCTGATCAACCCAATCACACACGATAGCACAATACAGAATTTGTTCAAAGTAATTCAAAATTCAAATGCTGCTTTGAAGGGAAAATAAGAAAAAAATACATGGCACATATACTGTACATACATACTGTACTGCCGCACATGCATGCATACCTACGTACGTAAATACAGACAGACATACAGTACATACAGACAGAAAGCCCCAGCAGTGTATATCTATATATTGCTGTTTCTAGAGACCAAACGGTTGGGAGATGCTTGCACGACACGTCTAATGTACTTCGCTTTTTTTCCTGTGTGCAACACAGCTGTTTTCTAAAACTAGTACAAGAGTAATGAGAGGTCTAAACCTTTATGCATGACATGTACCTACAGGAGTTCAAGTACTGACAGTGGTGACATGTATAAGCATCGTTGGGGTGAGGTTAAGGTTAAAGTTTCTGGCACTGAGTGTTAAGAGTTAGAAAAGGAGACATTGTTGTAATGTTCTCACTAGTATTGTAATGTTCTCATTATGACAACGCCTGTGTGTGTGTGTGTGTGTGTGTGTGTGTGTGTGTGTGTGTGTGTGTGTGTGTGTGAAATAACTAATTACCAAATTAGCGCCAAGTGTAGAACACAGAGGGTGGGGTTAGCGATGTGTGTGTGTGTGGCGCTCACACATGTCTGTGCTCGCTTCATGGGATCTTGCTTCCTGCCGGCAACTAAAGGCATTGCCAAAACGATTTAACTACAGTAACAGGGGGCCAATGCTTAATGTGGCCTGCCAACGAATGCATGTGTGACAGAATTCTTGGGTGAAAATGCCAGTTACTGAGTGAAACAGCAGGCAGGCAACTCTCCAATTAGACAGCGAAGGGAGGAAGACGGGTCAGGATGCCGTAGTCAGGGCAGGGTGTCGCACCAAATTCTGGGCCCTGGGTACAACAAGGATTCACTGCGGGCACCCCATGACTGTTCTTCATAGGGGGAGGGGTTTTTAGCCTGGTTAATAAACCAGACTGCACAACACCACCTCCTGTTGGTAGTGGTGGTGTTACGCAGTGAGGAATTAGTATGAGCAATAGGCTAAGGGGGTTTAGCCCATTGCATTATTACGCATTATTTTGTGCTTTAACTATTGACAAATAGCAAATATACAAGCTCACAGCGAGCTTGTAGATCTGCTATTTTTGAAAAGTCGTGATGTTTTTTTTTTTTTTTTTTCATGTGAAGGACCCCCAAAATGATATGTATCTGGCCACGGACCCCCATCTCAAAATATTTAGTTCCAGGGACCCCCAGAAGCACAATTTGAGTAACAAATGTTCGCTTAAAAAAATACATATATTCAAAGATTTGCACACATTTTCACAGCTTTTCAAAAAATAGCAGATCTAGAGCTTGTATATCTACTATCTCTCAATAGCTAAAGTATAAAATAATTAATGCCCCTCCTCCTTGGGCCCTAGTAACTCAGTCCCACTCCCCCCCCCCTCCCATGTGACGCCCCTGGCCGTAGTGAAACCAAGGGCTGCCTCATAAACAGTGACACATTGATTTGATCACTCACACTTGGATGTGCGTGTGCAGCTGTCTTCTTCTCTAATGCTCTGTTAGTTGCTGCTGTTGGCCAAAAAAAAAAAAAGGAAAAAAATGATGACCTCACCAAGGTCACTGAATGCCTCTCAATGACCACAAATAGAAACTGCATTAAAAATCCCATTAGTGATATGATCAGCCAATCATTAACGAGGAAATTAGAACCATTTATCTGCAGCACGTTGACATGGCAGTCAGATTGCATTCCAGAATGAAGTGCTGCGTGCAACATGTTATGAGCAGGGGCGTCACGTCACACTGGGGGGGAAAGTGGGACTGAGTTACTAGGGCCCAAGGTGGAGGAGCCTTAGTTATGTTATACTTTAGCTATTGAAAAATAGCACATATACAAGCTCACAAGCGAGCTTGAAGATCTGCTATTTTTGAAAAGATGTGAAAATGTGTGCAAATCTTTGAATATATGTATTTTTTAAGCGAATATTTGTAACTAAAATTTTGCTTCTGGGGGGTCCCTGGAACTAAATATTTTGAGATGGGGGTCCGTGGCCAAATACAGTACATATCATTTTGGGGGTCTTTCACATGAAAAGGTTTGAGCACCACTGACACAGAAACATCGTTTTTTTTTTTTTTTTTTTTTTTAACCTTAGAAGGATTTAGAAGACATGTCAAAAATATTCAAAGACCTGCACAAATGTTCACGATTTTTCAAAAATAGCAGATCTACAAGCTCGCAGTGTATGTCTGCCATTTTTCAATGGTCAAAGCACAAAATAATGCATAATAATCCGTTCCCATTCATGGGGGCCCTTCAGTGAATCCTTGTACCCAGGGCCCAGAATTTGGTGTGACACCCCTGGTTATGAGAGCATACTGAAAGCACTTTGAGTGCTAATGTCTTTGATGGAACCATTGTTCTTGTTTGGTTTTAAATGGTGCTGCCATCTAGTGGTGGCAGACGGACTGTCAGACTGTATGAGCAATCAATATATAAATGTACAGCATACCACAATATTCTGTATATATTTGATCATTTCAATTGAATATAATCACATATATATAATGAATATGAACGTTTTCGTTTTTCTCAACTTAGTCTTAACCTTTTGAATCTAAAGGTGGTGATATAAAAATAAGTTTTCCCCCACTTTTTTCATGAGAAAATGTAATATAATGTATATAATGTATAGGAGATACATTTCTTCTGGGCTATGCTGAAGTTAGATCATCATGAACTAATTAATGCTACATTTGGATGCTGTTAATCTCTGAGGTTGGTGAGAATAATCTCAGAGACCAAAAATGGCTGGATTTTAGTTGACATTGAGAACAGATCTCTGTAAGACTTTTTTTTTACAAAGCCCATGTCTATGATGCATTATGAACATACATAAAATGCATTATAATCTGCTCATAACCCTGTATAATGATAATTATAACTAAGCAGTGTACTCATACTGCTTTATAACAATAATAGCACAGGAAAAAGTATTGTACGACTCTTTTGGCCAGAATCATAGTTTGTTATAATTACCATAGTTATAATGCATAGTAATTTCATGATGCATTATAATCACACTTATAATGCATTACTGTGTGATTATAAGTCAGTGTGGTCATTAGGTGCTTTAAATAAAGTATAATCAATAATAATATTAATAATAATATTTAATAGCATTAAAACTATGCAAATTCATTCAATGGCTTGACTCCAATGATTGATTGATTGATTGATTGATTGATTGATTGATTGATTGATTGCAATTAGTTTGTTTTGGGCTTGGCATCCAATGACTTGACTTGACAGTGTTGATAGTGGTACAGTCGTTTGTAGTTAGACAGTGTTGATAGTTGTGCCTGGTACAGTAGTTTGCAGTTTGTAGGGTTGATGGTCCATGCATTTCCTCTCCCAGGTCTCCATGGGCACCAGAGGCTGCCATGGATGGATGGAGAGATAGTATAAAATGATGGGAGGAGAAGTTCATATTGTGTGTGTGTTCATATCATGTATACAGTATGTCCAGTATGTGTGCATATACACACACAATCATGGGTAAGACATGTGACAATTAATTCTCCATTGGCTTCAGGATAACTCTCTCTCTTACTGTGTTCTGCAGCTGTGCCGGCCTCTTGGCGTTACAGGCAGTATGTAGCAGCGAGATTCCAGAGAGGAAGAAAATCACATGTTGTTTATATCATGTGCTGTTTTTCATGTACATGAAGGGATTGTTTTGTAAGGCTATTTGGCAGTGTAATGATTAACTTCATCTAGTGACTAGTCAGCCATCTCTCAAGCACGCACATACTCACGCACGCACTCACGCACGCACGCGAATGTGTGTAAGTGCCAGGGAAAGGCTCCAGGTGACACATGGAAACCTTAAGGAGGACGTATGTCTCTGATTAGTTGTGTTTCTCTACAACGGTGACGCATTGAGTTCTCCCTCCCTGTCCTGAAAAATGTACATGTGCAGCTGGAATAGGAGCCTCTTAGCCAATTCTACTGTAAATTATACACATGGCAGCTAATCCTATCAAGTTTTATGCTGCAAGAGCAGAACCGAAGAAGACATTATTTCATACATTTAAACCACTACTATATAGTAAGTATCCCAAAGGCAGTTTATTTTACAATATACGCACGCACGCACGCACGCACGCACGCACGCACGCACGCACGCACGCACGCACGCACGCACGCACGCACGCACGCACGCACGCACGCACACACACACACACACACACACACACACACACACACACAGTCTGCCCACTTTTTTCCCCTCAATATCAACAGCTACTGTATATTTTCATCCATGCCTTACCCCCTTTTCCTAAACATCTTTGCCCTTTTTTTACTATTTTGAAAAACATTTTAAAATACTTAAAATACCCGATCTACATCGGCTCGATGTGAGCTTGTAGAGCAGCTATTTGAACAATTCAAAATGTTTTTCAAGATGGTAAAAAAGACAAAGAATTTAGGGAAGAACAAAAACAGGGCCCCAATTTCTTGCCTGAATACAGCCAAGCTGTGAGTTTGTAGATCGGTTATGTTTGCTGAATGTTTGCTTATGATATGCCCCGGATAGGGACGCTAGGGTTCAAGTGTAATCTCTCTCCTTTGCTCTCCTTTCCTCTCCTCCGCCTGCTCTCCGCCTGCTCTCTCTCTCTCTCCCCCTCTCTCTTGCTCTTTCTCTCTCCCTCTGTATGTTTTCTTTCCTCAGGCTCCAAAGCAGCAGCGGCAGAATTCAACGGCCTGTATGAGCTGGGTTCTCCGATCAGCACGGGTCCACTACAGGTGCTGCAGCTGGCCGAGGACTTGAAACTAGCCTTGGATCTGCACAGCAGCCAGGAAGCCAGAGGCAGCCTCAGGTCACAGCTACCTACAGAAACAGCAGACGCTCTCATAGACTGGCTACTAAGTGGAACTGTGAGTACATACCAGTGGTACACAAACAGTAGGTGCCTTGGATTGCACAAACAGGAAGAGTCAATTATGGTGCTCACTTAACTCAACTACTCAATAGAAACATAGATCGGTTGCCTCAATGTTATTTTGTCCAGTGACCCAACCTGAGAAATGTATAAAAGATACATGCTATTTCACAACATGCTTTAACAGAAGTAGCCTGGCTCCAGGTCCCTTTTTTGGGGGGCACCAATCTGGCAAGCCATCGTCAAAGAAAGGGGAACGCCCACTCGGTCTGTACCTCTGTAGAATGGGAGGGCACTGACCGCATAGGCTAAAACAATATAATGCACATTATGTAAAATGGTGTCCAGTTTAATGGCGTGAGGATGGAGATCAATTCAAAGTGCAATCATTCACAGAATTAGTACAATTTATTTAGCTATATTGATGGATTGATGGATATGAAATATGTTCATGGTTCTTTACTGTCACTTATAGAAAGATATCATTCTCCCCAGTGCAACATACATGTAAACAACAGACAGCATATCATTAAAATATCATTAACAGTAAAAAGTCATTAGAAATGTTAATTGTTTGGCATCCTGCAGCCACCCCAGGCACAGTTGGCAATGCAATACGACTTTCCACGTGCATCACTAGACTCAACACGCCTTGGATGTTTTGTAAGTGGAGTGGCTCGTATTTGGCACCGGGTAAATTATCAGCACAAAGACATTAAACACTTACTAAGATCAGCAGCTGTGAGGAGTCACAGAGATGTGTTCAGTGTGGAATATTTTTGTTTATAGTGTGTTGAGTTTTTTTTTCCACCCGCCCTTTTTTTCAAGGTCAGTTATTCATAACAAATCAGCTCAGAGTGGCTGGATTGATCCTTTCATTCAGCAGATGGGGGGGGGGGGGGGGGGGCAGAACCAAACGATGTGTGAGTGGTGCTGTTGAGTTGTTTACCACGGTCCTCTTTCACCTGGGACCTGAATCTGAGACATGATTTAACCCCACACTCTGTGTTTCTCACTAGTGCTATTTTGTGTCTTTTGACTTTAACAGCTTTATTTTCGTCCATGCCTAAACTTCTTTGCCTTTTAATGTTTTGAAAAACATGTTAAAATTCTATCCGATCTACATCAACACGTTGTCAGCTATTTGAACTATTTAAAATGTTTTTCAAAATGGTAAAAAAAAGGGAAAAATTTAGGGATAAGGTGTAAGACATGGACGAAAATAGGGCGCCTAAACTCAAAAACTTGATACAGTGGTTTGTGATTGTTGCCAAGCTCACGGAATCGAATGGGAGTGGACAATGTTCCGTTTAATGTGAATCCAACTTTCAGTAGATGAAATGTTAGTGATTGTCAAGTTAGAGCGAGTTTATTTGAAATTAATGAATTTTGAATAGAACTGAACTTGAACACTTGACTTCACTTGTGTTTTATCTTCCGTGGGGAGGAGTGTTAAATGAGGACAGACGGGGTCAGATGAAGGGTCAGGGGTAAAGGAGAGGAATTTAGCTGGACTCCTAGACAGCAACTATTCCTGGAGCTGTGGGGTCCTGACACGTCTCTGTGAGGTTCAACTTGGTCTGCGTCCCAGTCTGAGACAAGCCTGTTCATATCTTCAGCCCCTTTTCCATTGCAGCTTTAGCACCACACTACACGATACTACACCGCACCACACCACACCACACCACATAAAAATATCTACATTTTCCATTACACAAAAGTACCCCTATCGGTAAGAAACAAATTGACCCTTTTAACTGTGATTATAATACAATATACATTTGGGTTACAACTATCTTAATTATAATGCACTATAATGGATTATAACTGTGATTATAATACACTATAAACTATTAATATATTACTATGATAATTATAATAACAGTAATTACCGGTAGAACACAATAGAATCTATTATCATGTATTACAATTATATCCTGGTGGTCTAAATGAAACGTCAGTGAGTGATCAGTCATTATGAAGTGTTTGCCCCTAGTTTGGCCTAGCTCAGACCTACCCTGGATTGGATACTTTTTAGTACCACGTTTAGTACCACTTTCACAACACTCTACCCAGGTCCTTGTAGTGGAAAACCCGGCACAAGTGGGCGGTGTGGAGTGGTGTGGTGTTGGGCCATGTCAGTGGAAAAGGGGCTGAATTCCTTACTTCCTTATTAGTTCCTTATTTCATTCATTCATTCCTTCCTTCCAATTGATGACGTTAACATATTGGGTGTAGTCTATGAATAAGTGAAACTGGGTCTTGGGTGATACTGTAGTGTTGCTGTGAATTCTGTCTATTGGGGGAGGGAGGTTAGGGGCCATGCAGAGAGGGGGTCCAGTTAGTGTTCCTCTGAGACACTATTACAACTCAGATCAACATCCTGGGCTTAACACACTCGCTCTCTCTCGCTCTCTATGTCCATTACTACACCCTATGTCTCTCTTTTCTCTGTGACTCACAACTTCTCTCACTCCTCTGTTTACTCTTGGTGTTTCTTTCGCTCGTGCGCGCTCTCTCTCTTTACCTCTCGCTCTCTCAGCACACTCCTACTATACCTGTTTCTCTCTCCCAGGCAGGTATTTTCTATATAAGTATTAGGCTATACAATATTGTGTCCTCCCTCAAGCTCAGGATTAAAACTATATTGGAGCAAACAAGGTACGTTCAACTGTATGTTAGTGGCACAATATATTGAATCCTTTCACAAGGTATTTGTGGTCTGGAAGTGGCTGCTCTCTCAATGTCTTGTCCATGTTATTTTACTTTTTTATTGTAATCTGTAACATTTGTTTTGTTTTTGCTTGAGTGTGTCAGGCAGAGTTTGTGATGACTGTAATGAATATTGACAGTTTTCCCTGAGCACTGACTGAGTTACAGTCCACATGTAGAGACTTTTGTATACCTCTCTCAGTGCATGATACATATTTACTGCACATGCATACAACTTTTGAAGGGAGATTTTGCATAACAAATAGAGATCTGTTTTTTGTTCAGCATTGGCCTGAAAATGGCACAGCACAATCCTACATGTTAATTTCGTAAGATCTCTGTACAAATGTAACCAAGTGGACCTGTAAGGGTCCATTTGGTTCATTTAACACTTTCAGAGTTAAATGATCATTGAGGATTTGACAGTGTAAAGACTCCAAACAGGGAATGTGGTCCCTGGACCAGAGGAGCTGCTACACTGCATCAACAGCAGAGGTCTCACATGTTGCACACATTTAACCATTCTTCTTCTCTCTGTTTCTTTCTTTATTCTTTCTCTCTTTCATTCTTTCTTTCTTTCTGTCTCTCCTGTCCTCCTTTTCATCTCTCCATCTCTCCCCGAACATCTTGCTCCTCCTAATGTTCTCTTTTCCGCACTGTTTGTTTCTACGTTGGGAATGCTACGCGGCAACCTCTTCATTTTTCATTTATTTGGATGTGTTCTGACATTTGTCCTTGTTACGTAATATACTGTGATGGAGAGGGTGGAGCAGAGAGAGAGGGGATGCAATGCTGGTGCCATTCAGGAGAGAGTCAGACACACCACCCAGACACTTTCATAACATGTTCATGTTGTGATCTCATAAATAGGGCTGTCACGATTATGACATTTTACATGACGATTCATTGTCACTCAAATAATTGCGATTAAAGATTTAATTGTGTATTTGTAGTTGACAATTACATTTCTCTTTGGCTTTTAGGCTTTGAAGTTGCACATGGCAATCTTGACACTCAACTTAAATATACAAAGAAATGACTGACATATTTGACAATTTTATACTTAAAAAGAACATTGATAGCGGAAATAGCCGATCTACAAGCTCACAACACGTCGCAATGCGATGCGTTGTGAGCTTGTAGATCTGCTATTTCCACTACTTTCTGAAAGTGTTTGTAACTATATGAACATTTCTCAACATGGAAACGATTATGACGATTATGCAAAATAATTGTGATTACCTCAAATAATTGCGATTACACGATTATGTAATAATTGTGACAGCCCTACTCATAAATTCTACTTAACATCGGTTTCACCTTCGTCCCACTCCTTCTTTGTCATGTCTTATGTTCTCCTTCTTAAACTCTGTTTCACTTTTCTGCACTGTTAAATCCTTAACGCTGAGAGTTAAGGATGTGAGAGTAATTTGTGTTACAAACGGATTCATTGACACTGAGGATTTTACTGTGTACTGTATACTACTATACATCCTCATTTGTTGGCACACACACACACACACACACACACACACACACACACACACACACACACACACACACACACACACACACCATAATGTGAGTGCATGAACCGTACAGCTGTCCTAGAGCTGTCTGTAGAGAAATCACTCAAGCTTGCTCTCATTTCAACACTGCAGACATACAGTATAGTTCTCCCAACACAAACATGAACTGAAGCACTGTGATCCATGGCATTCCTTTTGGTTTAGTTTCTTCAACTCTTACATTTCTTGTAAGAAAATTACAACTAACAGAAGTCGGCCAGGAGAACCTGAACACTGGCCATGGTCACAGTGCTGTTCTATTGACAGATATGCTCGAATTAACACCCAGCGTTAGATTTGAACCACTTTAACCATTGTTTTATGCTTTAACTATTGGAAAATAGCAGATATACAAGCTCACAGCACGGCACCGAGTGCCACGCTGCGAGCTTGTAGATCTGCTATTTTTGAAAAATCGTGAAAGTGTGTTGAAGTCTTTGAATATCTTTGACCCGAACTTTGACCCGACTTCTAAAACCTTCCTCTAAATCAGCTGTTCTCAAACTTTTTCATGTCAAGGACCCCCGAAATTACAGGTATTTGGCTGCGGACCCCCATCTCAAAATATGTCGTTCCAGGGACCACCCAGAAGCCAATATTTGAGTTACAAATGTTCGCTTTTAAATAGATATATTCCAAGACTTGCAAAAACAAATCATGATTTTTCTAAAATAGCAGATCGAGTGCCGCGCTGCGAGCTTGTAGATCTGCTATTTTTCAATAGTTAAAGCATTAAATAATTCTAGGCATAAATGGTTTACAAATGGAAACTTCACTTCTCAGTCTTCTCATCTTTTTCACCTTCCTTTCTGCTCCTCCGCCCACTGACCTAGACAAGAAACATCAAAGATACATGCAATTAGTCAGTGCACACACACACACACACACACACACACACACACACACACGCACACGCACGTACGTGCATGGACAGTCGCGCACACACTCAGGCAGATACAAATACATACTGTACACACAGGAAATGTGATAACTGTGTTACAGGCAGGAAGTCAGGAGACCCTTTGAGCACTAGTCATTAACGCTGACCTGAGGGCTTATTTGTCTCTTCATCCTTGTCTGTGTGTCTGTCTGTGTCCAATTTAAGGTTTTAGCTCAATGATCTGTGATAAATAAACTTAAATAATAACTTAAATAAATACAAATTAAATACCCATCAATCTGGACATTATTTTACCCAAAAGAATAGCTTGCTGCAATCTTGGAAAAAAGACGTACAGTAGGGTAGGCAGACTGTAAGAGAGAGAATGTGAGAGAAAGAGTGATTATCATCCAAGCGTTGCAGCTGTTCCTCTTAGAGCCATTGCCAGGTGCTGGTTTCCACTTAAGACACAATCCTCGTTGTTGAGGGTAGAATGGAGAATTACACTCTACTCTAGACACGTTTTTCAGCCCTGCTCTAGGATGGCACCATTGCTCCTTTTTGTGCGAGTTGTGCATTTAACTTCTGGGTCTAAACCGCCAGGGCAATAGTGGTTCTCAACATGGTATCTGGGGAACCCCACAATTCCTTGAGGGGGAACAGGGAGTGTGTGTGTGTGTGTGTGTGTGTGTGTGTGTGTGTGTGTGTGTGTGTGTGTGTGTGTGTGTGTGTGTGTGTGTGTGTGTGTGTGTGTGTGTGTGTGTGTGTGTGTGTGTGTGTGTGTGTGTGTGTGTGTGTGTGTGTGTGTGTGTGTGTGTGTGTGTGTGTGTGTGTGTGTGTGTGTGTGTGTGTGTGTGTGTGTGTGTGTGTGTGTGTGTGTGTGTGTGTGTGTGCGTGCGTGCGTGCGTGCGTGCGTGCGTGCGTGCGTGCGTGCGTGCGTGCGTGCGTGCGTGCGTGCGTGCGTGCGTGCGTGCGTGCGTGCGTGCGTGCGTGCGTGCGTGCGTGCGTGCGTGCGTGCGTGCGTGCGTGCGTGCGTGCGTGCGTGCGTGCGTGCGTGCGTGCGTGCGTGCGTGCGTGCGTGCGTGCGTGCGTGCGTGCGTGCGTGCGTGCGTGCGTGCGTGCGTGCGTGCGTGCGTGCGTGCGTGCGTGCGTGTGCCCACTTTTGTTTAGGTGCGTGTCTGTTTAAATAAACCTGTCAGGAGTTTGACAAATGCTCGATTTTGTTATGGATAAGGGGTCTACAGGATACAGGAAATGGAATTGTGGATAATGGGTCCTGTGACCTCATGATGAAAGAAGTTAAGTGAGAGAGAGAGAGACATATGGTTGTTTTCTTTTGGATCTAGACAGTCATTTATAGTCTGAGGTCTTTCGGATAGAGATACATAAAGATGGAGAAAGAAGCAGACGGACAAAGAGAGGGACCTGGCATGGTTTGTGTTTGCACTGACATTACAGCCTGTTGCTGTTTTGTTCTCACTGCCCAACAGCAGATGCTGGAAAGTGCGTGTGCTTGTGTGTGAGGCGCATGTGTGAGTGAGTGTGCAATGAGCATACATGTGTAGACGGGCTGAGATTCAGACACAAACCGATGACAAATAGAAAAGAACAGCAGCAGGACCTCCCCTCTCTCTCTCTCACACTCTCTCTCTCTCTCTCTCCTTCTCTTCCTCTCTCCTCACTCCTGTCTTTCTCTCGCCGGGGGTTTGACCATTTGGCTCCCAGTCAGACAGACTGTCAGCAGCCAGGGAGAGACGGGGGACAAACAACAAAGGGGCAGTGAGCAAGAAAGAGAACGGGAGACGAGACAGGAAGGGAGTGACTGGGGAAAAGAGGAGATGGGAAGGCTAGATTGAGCAAGACAACGACTTGGAATAGAATGACTTTAGTAAGGAAGAAAGGACTAGAGTAGAAGAGTAGAAGTAGAACAGAACAAATTAGTACAGAGCGTCTCAGAACTTAGCAACTTAGAATGGAGCAACTTAAAGCGGAGCAACTTAGAATGGAGCAACTTAGAAAGGAGCAACTTGGACTAACTACAACTTAGTATTAATGACTGAGAACAGAGCGACTCTGGCCAGAACAACTCAGAACAGAACCACTTAAAACTGAATGACTTTGAATAGAACCACTTGCTGCTGAATGACTTTGAATAGAACCACTTAATACAGAACAACTTAGTACTGAACAACTTAAAACGGAACGACTAGAGGACTGAGGGAAGGACGAAATAGAGGGAGAGTGAAGCGGGAGACAGCTGGGCGAGGAAGTGAAAGAGAGCGTGCGTGCGGGAGAAACAGAGAAGAGAGAGAGAAACAAGTGCTAGTGTGGAAGGAGAGAGAAGGGGGGACACAAAAGGGGAGTTAACCCGGCCAGTGAGAAGGCAAGGATCTTAGGTCATAAAAACCTCCTACACTCACAGCTGAGAATAGCGCAAAAACACATACTGTACACACACACACACACAGTCTAGTTACAGTTACGCTTACTTGCTACCCAACACTATTGCATGCTAGTAGTCATAGGGTTTTAATTATATTCTTTTGTTATTCCATCTGTGTGCTGTACATAACATAACGCCACACGTGCACACATACACACACTGAGCGCAGCATCAGAGAGGACTTAGAGACACAAGACAGCAGAGGGAGGCAGGGCCGCGATGGGCCGGTAGCGTGCCATGGATTCTCCTATTGACATTTACAAGCACTTCTCCTGGCTGAAAAAGGTGAGACTTCTTGAACTAGTTTCTATTTCTTCCCCTTCTTTGCTTTTCTTTACTTTTATGATCCTGTTCTTGCTAGATGTTTCTCCAGCGTGATCTATTGTATTGTTTTTACTCTTGGCACATTGGGGTTGCGCCAAGACGGGCTTCTTGAAGTTGACATTGCTCTCTAGTTTACCTTGCCAATGACATTGTATTGCGTGCGTGTGTGTGTGCGTGCGTGCGTGCGTGCGTGTTTATTTTGACTGTGATCAGTGCTGGGCAGTAACTAACTAGAATAAGTGCTCAAAGGAGCACTGGTCTCCAACAGGTCAGGTAGGTTATTGTGGGGCAGCTCTGGTCTTAATTCAGTCATTATAGAGGTGAGTGGAATCTGTAGAAGTTAAGGGATTGTGATTGCGCTGTTGATTGCACAGGCAGGTGAACGTTATTGCACAATCAATGGGACTGTACAATATAGTTTTGTTTTTGTTTGAGTTACTGTTAATTGGATTGTTATTAATGGGAAATGGCTTTTGATAAAAATCAGGCAGATCTGTCTTGATCACTATAGACATAATAATAATAACTGATTTGAGGGATGTTTGGGCAAAATGGGTAGGAGTGATATAAAAAAATGTTTTGCAAAAATCTGCCTCCTGGTGGTGCTATAATAGACCAATGTGAAATGGGTGGCAATTCTTCCTCTGCCTTTCACGGCAATCAGACACTGTGTTCATGAGTTGAGGCATTTTGTTCAAAGCAAACCACAAAATATAGATGCCAATATCTGCCAATCAAGATGGAATATATTTTTTAAAACAGACAGATCCGTTATAGAGATAATTTGTATTATCAAAAAATATGTTTTGCTCCTGGTGGCAATATAAAAAGCTGATGTGAAAAATGGAGGGCAGAGGTGAGCCACCATGAGGCTGATTTGAACGCTGACATTTCTTCCTTGGCATCGGTTGGCATAACTGTCTGGGCACCTAGGCTGCTAATGCCGCCTGACAGCACACTAACAGAATCCCTTTTATGCCCATATATGGAGTTCCCTATTATGTCATCAATATTAAGCCCATATCTAACTAAAGACTTCATATGGGAATGACCATATACTGTATGGATGCCACACTTACAGAATCCACATATGGCCAAGACAGATGGCCAAGACAGCCCATATCTGTGTGGCTGGTTCTACAGACAGGGATCTCCATGTATGGGCATAAAAAGGTATGATGTCAGATGTCATAGACATCATAGGACTTTCACATAACGAATAACTGAGTACGCATGTTTGGGCTCTCACAGCATATCTCCATATACAGTACATGGATCTCCATATATGGGTACCAGGGGTCTCCATATATCCGTCCGATATACATCACTGGCCAGATGGCAAAGAATTGGCACGACCGGATGTCGCCCTGAGGCGTCTTACTAGTGTGACTATAGAGAGTCATACTAGTAAGACGTGTGTATTTAATCAGGTAAAAGAGTTCTTATGACTGCATCATTAGCCAGTTTAAGCAACGCAACGGCAACGGCAGATGACAACGGTAACCGGAAATGATCCGCGCTCGATAGATAAACCTGCCGTCGCCACAGCCGTCTCTACTACGGCAGAAGGTCCCTTCCCACGTAGCGCCTACTCCGTCTGTTGCGTGTTCGCGTCGCCATGGGAACCAAAGCGTTCAGTGAAAGGGGTGGGAACCCGTCGCCACAGAGGCTTTGCTTAACCATTTTGATCGCTACGGCGATTACGTCATAGCAGCCGTAGTCCGCCTGGCGTTGCCGTCCTGAAAATCATCTAGCTTAAACTCGCTATTGTTCCCTGCAGAGGAGGAGTGTTGTTGTCCTGTCCTCAGTGTTATTTTCCGGGTTGGATGTTTTCTTATGTCATTTCCCTTAGTTTAAGAGCTGGGCTGTCTCTCTGATCTGAGTCGTATTGTTGTTGTTGGTGGTGCGGTGGAGGTGGTGGTAGTGATTATGCATGTCTATGCATGCATGTGTGTATGTGTTTGTGATGTTTGTTGAACTTGATATGAGTTTGCGTGTGTATCTCTTTGTGCCTGATGTGTGTGGGGGAAGGAGTTAAGGACCTTTATCAGATGAGAAGCATCATCCATCATCTGATTGCTCTTGACAAGACAAAAAAGGGATACTGTAGGTCAGGATTCAGTCAGTAAGACGCTAAACATTCTGTGCTGTTGTGAGGAAGTCGCAGACAACTCACTTATTTCACATACTGTAACAGTATAGCAAATAAATGAAAGATGAGGTTTTTAAGGAGGAGCAGTTAACAGCCGTGCGCCACTTAATTGCTAAGAAAATAAACGATTGTTGCAGCCCTATTGAATGTACCGTGGTGACAGTGGTGACAGTTTACGAAAAGATCCTAATTTGAGTGAATCTTAGTGAATCTGTTCACACTTGACAGTGCATACAAAAAAGATTGTATACAAAATGTGCTCTGCTCTGCATGATCACTTAGGCTCATCTTTAAATCTGCAAGACAGGTCCTGTCAGGAATTATTTGAGCATTGAAGTACAGATCAATCTCAGAAAATTAGAATACAATATTGTGTCAAAGTTTATTTTCTTCTGTAATATAAACTTTCATATATTCTAGATTCATTCACATGCATGAATTATTTTGTTAAAACTTTGATTTTTATGGCATAAAGCTCATGAAAACCAAAAAACTAAATCTCAAACTATTAGAATATTACACACGACCACTCAAAAGAAGGATTTATAATACAGAAATGTCAAACTTCTGAAAGGTTATGTTAATTTATGCACAATGTACTTGGTCTGCAATACTTTTGAACAAATGTCGTCATCAATCCTCAATTCCTCTTGACAACACAACACAGATTCTCTGTGGGGTTCAGGTCAGGTCATTTGGCTGGTCAGTAAAGCCCAGTAATGCCATGGTCACGTCAGTACACCAGTTTCTAGTAGTTTTGGCTCTGTGGGCAGGTGCCAAGTGCTTCTGGCTAAAATAAATCATGATCTCCATCAAGCTTGTTGATGTACGGAAGCACAAAGTGCTCTAAAATCCCTGGGTAGATGGATGTGTTGACTCTGAACTTGATTAAACAATGTGCAGCAAAACCAGCATTGCATTGTATTGGTGATGTTCGTCAACTGTGTTTTATCAAGTTCAGAGTCAACACAGCCATCTAAACCAGGGATTTTAGAGCACTTTGTGCTTCCGTACATCAACAAGCTTGATGGAGATCATCATTTATTTTAGCCAGAAGCACTTGGCACCTGCCCACAGAGCCAAAACTACTAGAAATTGGTGTACTGACCATGCTATTACTGGGCTTAACTGACCAGCCAACTGACCTGACCTGAACTCCACAGAGAATCTGTGTTGTATTGTCAAGAGGAAGATGAGAGACACCAGACTCAACCACACAGATGAGCTCAAGGCCTCTATCAAAGCAAACCTGGGCTTCCATAACACCTCAGCAGTACCACACTGACCAACTTCATGCCAAGCCCCATTGATGAAGACATTTGTTCAAAGGTATTCCAGACCAAGTACAGTGTGCATAATTCAACAACCTTTCAGAAGTTTGACATTTCTGTATTATAAATCCTTCATTTGAGTGGTTGTGTGTAATATTCTAATATTGTGAGATGTGGATTTTTTGATTTTAACGAGCTGTATGCCATAAAAATCTTTTACACAATATTCTAATTTTCTGAGATTGATCTCAGAAATATATGTGCATGCGTGCTTGACAGCTCATGCATGCATGTTCCTAGCCTTGTGTATTTAATTGTTCTGCAAGCCATTTCATTATGTTGCTGTCACACTTTTCTTTTTCAAGATCTTTAAGCCAAGTCAGGTCACTGGTTTGGAATGCAGTTTTTGCTTTGCTTCTGTTCACTTGCAATCTCTGTGCTCTTTGACCACTATCAAGACTTGAATCAACTTGTGAGGATTGATACTGAATACTGATAGTGATAATCTCAGAAGGATATTTTTTACAGTATGAGAAAAAGGAGACTTTTAGGACAAAGATCTACTACTGTAGGCCTAACCTTTCAAAGTGGAATGTGGAGATATATTTGCTGAGTATTGGGTGAGAAGAAGAATGCCTTTGATTTGTCCCTGGAGGCGGTGTTTAAAGGCATTAAGTTAAGATGGTCCTTACTCTTACAAGTTTGTTTTAGCTCCCAGAAGACATGCATACCGCCATGTTTCTAAATCCAAACTTAAGGCGGCTCTAATCCAATTTCAGAGCACAGCATGTTTTCACAGTTTTGGCAAAGTGAATTTGGGAAGCTGACTACTGCTGCTTGTGTGCTACAGTATTTACGCAGATGCAGATCGAATATTAAATTCAAGTCGGTTGGCTCTATAAAACATACATACATAAAACATAGACTTAGATACAACTGACAACCAAGATTCAATTACAAGATACCTTACCCTGTTTACCTGTTAGGAGGCAAAACAACACAGAACCGGCGACATAACAGCATTATCGATAACTGCATTATCTAAAAGTATCAAGCACACAGTTTCTAATGGGTGAGAATGAGAGTTCCTTCCGCTTCTCAGGTTTTAACCACAAAAACCCATTGCATTCTTATTCTGGGGTGAACATTTGCTGAAAAAAGCGAAGCTACAAGCTCACAACGGGTTGCAATGCAACGTTTTGTAAGTTTGTAGATTGACTATTTTTTGCTGGTGAGATTTGGTGAAGAGGGAGAAAAGTTATATCTATACTATAATTTTGCGAATGTCTGTCTGTCTGAAACAGCGTTTCTCCTCAGTGGCTGGAGCAATTGATCTGAAATCGCATCACAATTAGCATATGAACACACCTAACATAACTGTGAAGCCCGTTTGTCACTTTCACAAATCGTATGCTGTATATTAGCATTTTTATGGTGTATCTACTATCTATTCTGCATCTAGCTTGAGGCTCATCTATTCTGCATCTAGCATGAGGCAACATGTTTAACCAGCTCTCTCTCTGTGTGTGTGTGTGTGTGTGTGTGTGTGTGTGTGTGTGTGTGTGCAGGCAGGCGGGTGTGTGCGTGGGCGGGTGGGCGGGTGGTGGTGGGGGGGGGGGGGGTAGCCATTAAACGAAACGGGTATTTCTTACATTGATGCTCCTACATATTATCATGCAAGCACCAGTTACAGTTACTTTCCATCCCTCATATACTGTATGCACAGTGCACATCCCATAACCCACACACTGCACATCATTTTGGAGCTCATATCTTTGAACGGGTAAGGGCTAGTAGTGTTAAGTGTTGATCCTCTCCAATTGGATATAACCACTCATAGCTTCAGTATAGAGAAAGAAAGGGTTATTTACCATTATGTGGTTTGCTTTTAAACCGTTCACTCTATTTCTTCCTCCTTTTTTATTCAATTAATGTTCCTATTGCATATAGTTGATGTATAACACTGTATCATAATCATGTACTAGGAAGTTGTAATAAGGCAGGGTACATCTCTTTCTCTCCATTTCCTTGCCTTCCAGCATAGTAGCTACAGTAACCACACTGCTGGTGCAACAATTAACACTTTGACTATATACTATACTAGAATATAGAGTCGGAACCTTAGCTTTCACCATAAAAATTTCGTCCTGCTGTGGTGTTCTGCTGTGGAGAAACCTGAGGGAGAGCGAAAGCTGTACAGATGAAAAAGGAGCATCAGAAATTTACTTTCTGAGATAATTGAGGTCAAAGGAAAAAAACTTTCAGAAGCCCTAGAAACAAATTGGTAAATGGTACAAGAACACACAGTACCTCTAAATGAAGAACAGGGTGCCGGCCATAATGCTGTAAAAAGAAAAAGTTAAAAAAAGTTGTACCGTGGTCTAGTTATAAGGCAGGAAAGTGGAAGAAGCCAGGAGACTGACAGAGGCTCTTTTTTCATCTTCCCAGGATGAAGGAGAGACAGAGTAGAATCCACTGTGTTTTGACCTGGGATTTTTTATTCAAGCCTTCAGTTAGACATCAGACATCTCAAAAATAAAGATAAAAACTCTGATAAAGATTAAAAAAAAACTTTACATTGCTGTTTCACTTCAGTATAGTTGTAGATGTGTTCCATTGCAATCATCATTTTAGTCACTTCAAACTAAAACGGTCAAACTACCCTGAGCAATTCAAAGTCATAATACATAAAATTCAATAAAAATTGATGTACATTCATATGGAAATGTTTGTATTGACAATGTCAAGCCAACTGCGACAAACTTCACCATGTTAGAATCCAGACCAGGCAACTGCAAGTAAGAGTAATTATGAAAAAAAAAACATAATTACCATAAGGTATATATAATTATTTGCTATACATTTTATATACACAGGTACATATATTTCCAAAATAGCAGATCTACAAGCTCATAGCCCGGCACCGCGCTATGAGCTTGTAGATCTGCCATTTACATATGATGCCTAATAGCCGATCTACAAGCTCATAGCCCAGCAAGGCACTATGAGCTTAGTATTTTCATGGCTCTCCTTTTAGTAGACCTTGTACCAGTGAACTGTACCGTCATGAAACTGTACCTTTTCCTATGCAAACTTCTAATAAAGTCTTCAATCAATCAATCAATCAATCCCTTCTTTGTATTTACCTACTGTATGTTTTTATACTGTTTTTTATTTCCCCCTTTTTTCCTGACTATGATCTACTGCATAGTACTGTGTTCTATCCGTCTGTCATTCAATGTTATATGAGATACTGCAATGGTTTACTATGGAAATAAGCCTAGTCTTTTCATGGATCTCATGATCTCCTTTTAGTAGACCTTGTACCAGTGAACTGTACCGTCATGAAACTGTACCTTTTCCTATGCAAACTTCTAATAAAGTCTTCAATCAATCAATCAATCAATCAATCAATCAATCTCTCTCTCCCCAACTTTCTCTCTTGTATCATGGCTGTAAGGTTGGTTCTCTAGCGAAAAAAAAAAAAGAGAGAGAGAGAGAGAGAGAGAGAGAGAGAGAGAGAGAGAGAGAGAGAGAGAGAGAGGAAGAGAGAGAGGAAATCTGAGCAGGCTTAGCAAACAACGTTGTCACCACTTCGATTGGTTACTTTTAGAATAAAACACGATAAAACTATAAAACTACAATGAGGATTACCACTGGGATTCTTTTTCGATCTCCATCTCGCTGGATTGGTCAGACTGCGACGTTTGCGAGTGACTTATAGTGGTTGTTTTGCTGGGATGTGTTTGTTTTGCACTAAATGGAGCATCTGTCCTCCTTTCTCACCAAGCTAAGCTAAAGAGGCGTCAATTGGGTATGGCAAGCTATGGCAGCTGCCATACCTTGGCTACAGGGGGAATATAATAAAATGTACTGTAATCGTGCCTGTTGTAAAGGTATGGTAACATGACTGGTGTCTTGCACGCGAGCCTCGCGCGCGTGAAAGACACCAGTCATGTTGCCATAACTTAGCTTTTTCTGAACTGACGCCGCTGAGCTAAACGCCCTGCTCGATCGGTGGTCCGCGCGCGGACCACCTGTTGTGATCCGAGATGAGCATAATCATCTCTCATCTCATGCTTGCTCTCGGAGCGACGTCGGCGACCCCCCAAACACGCCAATACACCACTGTATGTATCAATCAATCAATCTAGCAACAACCACTTACTTTATATAGCAGTTCTTTTCGCTGCGACGCCGCGGCTCGGTGGTCCCTGGTGGCCTGGTCGATGAACCATGACGATCCAGTAAAACTTTTCAGATCACATGTAACGGCTGTAGAAGTAGTCCTCAGTAGTATAGTAAAGCACTAAACTAAACCCCCCCCCAAACACATGGCTGCTGCTCCTTGCCGTGAATGCCGTCCATCCAGCAATCCCAGGCCTGGGGAGGACGGTCATGTACCAAATCACCATGGTAACACAAGGTAACACAAGCTGATTGGCCACACAATGGTAACCATGGTGATTTTAGTCATTCCAGGGCCCAGGACGGCTGAATCCAAGCGTCAGTGATACATATGCTCCTAATCTTGTGTTAATTAAAAAAAAGACATTCCGGCGTCAACTGACGCCGGTGGCAGCACGGGGGGGGTAAAAACGTGACGTCATATGACCTCCGTGGCGGTCAAAGTGTTAAACAAGAATTGACACAGTCAATATAAAATCTGTGGATTGGTGTGTTGACGTTAGTGTAAAAAAAGTTTGAAAAAAAAAATTTTTTGAAAAAAAAAAAAGTTTGAAAAAAAAAATTAGAAAAAAAAAAAAGTTTAGGTCCAAAAATGTGTTAAAAAATCGACCTGATGGTGGCGCTATATGGGACAGATCCATGTCGATGAGATAAGTGTAGACATACTGTGTAGCGATTTGTGTGATTTTAGGGCAAAAACTGTAGGAGCAGTATTCAAAAATGTGTTTTAAAAAATTTGGCGGGGGTCCCTGGAGCTGCGGGGGTCCCTGGAAGGGTGGAGGTTGTGGATTGGCAGACAAGGATTGTGTGTGGAAAATTTCACATGGATAGGGGCAAAAAAGTGTGATGTGACGTGACAGACAGACTGACGGACAGACAGGCGGTGGAGGTTTTCATAGTAACTGCGACCTGACGGTCGCAATTATAATCATTAGTATTGTTTATTTTAATTATTATTATTAAGGAACTCTAGAAATCTCAGTTGGAACTGTTACCCCAGTGACCCGATGCTGGATAAGCGGTTGAAGATGGATGGATGGATGGATGGATTATTTTAGAGTAAGCTACTTTATTTACCATTATTGTGTACTCCGCCACATGGGGAGCAATCTTCAATTCAATCTTCAATTCAAAGAAGCTTTATTGGCATGAGAACACAAACATTTACACAGTGGTGGAAAAAGTACCTACATTTTTATAATTAAGTAAAAGTATCAATTCTGCAATGTAGAATCACTCTGTTACAAGTAAAAGTCCAGAATTAAAAATGTACTTGAGTAAAAGTACAAAAGTATTGGTATCCAAATGTACTTAAAGTACCAAAAGTAAAAGTACAAAATGTTTGAAAATAGCAGATCTACAAGCTCACAACACGTCGCACCGCAATGCGTTGTGAGCTTGTAGATCGGCTATTTTCAAATAGCCTTGGTATAACATAGGGCTAAAGTGGTTTATGTATGTTTTAAACTTTAGTTATTGATGTAGATTAGCATTATTGGGCTAAATGTAAAGACGCTACGCTGCGCCAACCGTGAATTCAACACAATCTGCTGTTGAGCAGTTTAACCAATTTGCTACGTACGTCTACACAAACGGTCAGATTACAAAGATAAATTGCTTAGTGAAGGCTCACGGATGTCACCATAGGGTACGCTCCAGCAGAATGTCCCGTAATGATCGTATTATTTAAAGAGGAGCATTTTAATCCGATCGGTCGTCGTTTCCTTAAAAAGGTATTAATGTATCTAAGTGCAGTACACCTCGCAACCGATGGGGTCGCATGGCTGAAAAACAACAGAAAATGACGTCTGATCGGATTAAAATGCTGTTTATTAAACAATACGAAAGATACAGGTAATTCTGCTTGAGCGTACCATACTGTGACATCTGTGAGACTTCAGTAAGCACTTTATCTTTGAAATATGAACGTTTTTGTAGACGTACGTAGCAAATAGGTTTAACTGCTCAACACGAGGTTGAAGTGAATTTATTACACACCGTGACTCGTGCGTTAGCCTGCAGCTAGCGCTAGCTAGCGTTAGCCTGCAGCTAGCGCTAGCTAACGTTAGCGTTAGCTGTTAGCCACACATCCAGAATAGTCTAATAAGTCAACGTCAACGGCGAGTGAACGATTGAACGATTGCATTCCGAGTTGGGTCGCCGTTTTATTCCATGAGTAATTGTGTATAACATGCCTGCGTTAGCCTGCAGCTAGCGCTAGCTAGCGTTAGCCTGCAGCTAGCGCTAGCTAACGTTAGCGTTAGCCGTTAGCCACACATCCAGAATAGTCTAAGTCAATTTTCCAACGGCGAGTGAACGATTGCATTCCGTGTCCTTCATGGATTTTTTTCCCCCTGGCTGTCAATGTTTTTATTGTTCAAAAAGAAAACGTTCTGAACGTTAAAACTAGATAGTTTTACGATCATGACAATGTGACAAACGGAACGGATCCTTTTTTTCCAAACTCGAGAAGAAGAACAGCGCCAGAACAGCGCAAGGCCGCTCCCAATCATGAAACTAGCTCGGTTACCATGTGACATGGGGACAGCCAATAGGCAAATAGGTCGCCTAGGTCGCCTGAATGTCTCAGCACAATCGCACGTCTTTAATAAAATCTGTTTCACAGATTTAAAAACACAGGAGGGATTTTATGCGACATCCTCAACTCCATATCGTCGCTGCAGAAACCTTGTATCTCCAAGTTTCAGATTTCTATGTTTTTTTCGCTAAGTAAAGCCCTGCTTCATCATACAAGGCCGTCGCACAAGACTAGTGAAAACAGCCGATCTACAAGCACACAACGCCTCGCGGTGCGAGGCGTTGTGTGCTTGTAGATCGGCTGTTTTCACTAGTTTAGTTCATTTTTTAAATGATAAATACAAAACGAACGCTTTTGGACATAGAAGGTTTCCACCCGACCACTACAATATCATAGCGCTTGCTAAAAGGACTGGAATATAGTGCAAACATTTTTTTTTTGTTCTTCATGGTCTTTCAAAGAGCAGGGCGTTGTTGCTTTTTTGCTGTGCTGTCATGCATTTTCAGACTCTTGAGTCATATTTGTCATGAGTTCACCTCCCACCCAATCCCATGCTCATGACACTATACCTTCATACAATGATAACTTCCCAGAAAATGATCTACAAAAACCAAAAAGAACCAACTAGAATTGGTTTTCACTTCATATACTGTAATATACCATAGATCAGGGGTCTTCAACGTTTTCAGGCCAAGGACCCCTTAGTTGAGAGAGAGAGATGAAGCAGGGACTCCCACAACCTTATCATAGATTCCATATAAGTTTCATCGTTTGACAGCACAATCATCCGTGTATTTTAGATTCATGTCAATTTGTGTTTTCAGATATTTAACCACTTGAACCGTCAATACTTAATAAACTTGACCTTTCACTCTGTACTTAGTCTACTCTTTTTTCCCCTCTACACCAAAGCTCTTTGCCGAAGATCTGCGAGGCGTTGTGAGCTTGTAGATCTGCTATTTTTTGGCTAAAGTTCTCAGAATATGGACACTGGGGTTCAAGTGGTTAATATAAAAAAGGAGAAAAAAACTTTCTATCACTCAAAGATTTGGAGGACCCCCTGTAGAAACTCTGAGGACCCCCTGTTGAAGACCCATGCCATAGATGTATTGAAATAGTGAGATCAACAAGAGACAACATTTATGTGCGTGTCGTGTTATGCTAAAAGAGAGAATGGTGCGCATTAGGATAAAAATCTAACCGTAAATTCTGACGATGTGTTGTTTAAATCGTTTGCCACTGTCATTTATTTCAATCATTTGATTGATTTGAATGATTAATGTTAATGAATAAATGTTTTCTTTTGTTGTCAGACATATGTTACAAAGTGCAGCACTTAGTTGATGTACAAACTACCTATAGCAGGATATTGTATCTTAACTGTGACTGGAAGGCACCAAATGTCTTCAGGGCCACAAATATGTATTACTTTAGTCAGAAACCAAAACAAGGATCGGAACAGAACAAAATTCAAGAGAAGTCTCAGAAGAGCTGAGGTTTTGACTGCATTGCCAATACTAGAAGCAGTGCTCTTCCGAGCACAGGTCTCCACCAGGCCACACAAATCGGCCTGTTATAGCGACACCATGAGGCTGATTTGAAAAATGTGGGGCAGAGGTTCTGATTTGGCATCCAGGGAGTGTGTGTGCTCAGTTTGGCAGCGATCGGGCCAACGGCGCCAGAGATTAGCTGGTAACAACCAGGCCACACAAATCGGCCTGTTATAGCGCCACCATGAGGCTGATTTGAAAAATGTGGGGCAGAGGTTCTGAATTGGCATCCAGGGAGTGTGTGTGCTAATTTTGGCAGTGACCGGGCCAACGGCGCCGGAGATTAGCTGCTCACAAACTGCGAGGACGCACGGACGGACGCACGCACGGACGCACGCACGGACGCACGCACGGACGGATGGACGGAGGGGAAAACATACTCTCCCTCAGCCTTCGGCTGGTGGAGACAACAAGTTATCTGTATTTAGTCAAGTTGAATCAGTGTTTATTGGACTAGTCATGGGGAATTCTGTGGGCTGGGCAACTTCATCTTCTGATCGGGTCAAAATGGGTCAAATATGCTGTGGATAATACTCAGTGCTTAATTATTTCTGGTAGTCTTTTTTAAAGATTGTGATCATGTAATTTGGATTAGTTTCTTACTCAGGACAGTAGAAATACAGGAAAGCCGGGACATGCAATGGACAATGGACATGCAACACTGGTCCCCAGCTTGTGATTATGTGTGGTCAACGCTGCCCCTTTTTTTCTTCTTTTCATTCTATACTTTAATGAGAGCAGTCAGGCCTCTGTTCATAAGTTAGCTCAGACAGAGAAACAGTTGTTCTCTTGAACAGCTAGGGCTGCGCTCACACAAACACAAGCCCCTTCCCTACACTCTTTACAGTGGAAATTATGACTCAGTGGGATATGGGTTATTGGTTGCACATTGCGACTCTACTATACAATGGTATTTATGGTATGTCATGCTGTAGGCTATAAAGCTACCATGTAGCATGGCAGTCTTCATTAATTGCTGACTGAATGCTCATACAATCATTTCTGGCTGACTATCGCTATGTCTAATTTCAGAATGAATGGATGTGTTGTTTCCTTGTGATATTTGAGGCAGGCATCTGACCTCAAACAAGAATTACAGTATGAACATCTGACCTCAAACAAGCCTTGTAGTTGACAATCAATCCAAATATGGTTATAAGAGCTGAGCTTCCTTTATAGGGATGTCCCGATACCGATACCAGAATTGGTACTCTCCCCGATACCGGCCTATTTTGCTCTACTTGTCCGATATTGTTCACGGCAGCGCCAGATACCATTTTGTTTGATAAATATGTTGGTAACAACATATCAAAAGTCCTAAGACACAGTTGTGTGTGTGTTAGTTCAACTAATGAACAGTGTTTTCACCTTCTCTCACTCTAGGCATGACAACATAGTTATTTAAAGCATTTTATTTTGGAGCGCCACACACTATTTAAACACTTGTACAGAAACGTAACTTACAGTATCGGTATCGGCAAGTACTCAAATTAAGTGCCCGTAGCCCCTTGTACTAGCAAAAAAAAAAAAAAAAGTGGTATCGGACTATACATCTTCTCCACCTTCTGTTTCTTTCACTTGTTCTCTTGTCCACTCTCTTTCTTTCATACTGTGATGATCTCACACTTGTTCTCTCTCTCTGCTGATTCTTTCTCTCTCCACTTCTGCTCCTGTTTAGTATACATTATGTTAATGTGTTTAATGGCTCCATATGGTCTTTGTCAGAGAAGCCAAGTCGGCATGCACGGGTACTCCCTGCACTCGGTGAACTCTGCCAAAGATATTTGAAGGATATAATCATGATTAGAATATGAGCTTTGGTTTGATCTGATTTTGGCAGAGAAAGAAACAAATAGAGGGAGAAAAGTTTGTAAATTGTAACCTTTTTTGAACATTTTCCATAGCTAATTGTTGATACCAAAGCTTTTTGTTGTAGAAGGGTGTCTTGCTACTCTCAGTCTCAGCATTTTCAATGCAAATATTACTTTAAACCTAGTTAACCAACATACAATCATTCTTATCATCCTATCGCTATAAACCTGCTTAAAGTTAAGTAAACAGGAAGACCAGGGGTAAAGAAAGCACCCTCGTTGTTCCAATGTTTTTCTTTTTCAATGAAAGGCACAAATCATGTTGATTTACTGATGAGGAGTGAGATGTTTGTGACAAAGTCTCATGCCATCTCACTCAGAAATGCAGTTATGTTGCAACCAAACAAGCACAGTGGTCAGAGGGTTACACATCTCCATTCAGAAACATTGCCATTCAGAAGATTGATTTCCATTATTCTAAATGGAGGTGTCACCTAAACCTAACCTAAAACCCTAACCTCTGTGGGGGTATTTCTGAATGGGGATGTTACTAAGTGGGGGTGTTTCTGAATGGAGGTCTGCCCCCGTGGTGGTTTACAATATTGGTCATTACTTATTTACTTTACTAATTATCATAAGACGGCAGCTACGTTTCTCTTATTATATTAAATACTAGTACTACAAATGGCCAATGTTTGAATGAGGCTAGTAGAAACTCATATTATAATTGAACTCTACTCTTGCCATGGTCTTGATCTGTCTTTCTGTGTGTTTTGTTCAGGTGAGCTTGTGTTCTCCGGTCAACAATGAAACGTACCAGGAACGACTGCTCCGTCTAGAGGGGGACAAAGAATCTCTGGTGCTACAGGTCTGTACTCCTGATGTGTGTGTGTGTGTGTGTGTGTGTGTGTGTGTGTGTGTGTGTGTGTGTGTGTGTGTGTGTGTGTGTGTGTGTGTGTGTGTGTGTGTGTGTGTGTGTGTGTGTGAGTGTGAGGATGTGTGTCTGATGTGTGTGTGTGTGTGTGTGTGTGTGTGTGTGTGTGTGTGTGTGTGTGTGTGACTGTGTGACTGTGTGTGTGTTTATCTGCGCATCTGCAGGACTGCATGCTGGTGCTTATACAGACATAAAGGTCAGCTTAGGTGAAACCTGTTGTTTGTGCATACAGTATGTGTTTGTGTGTAAAGTGGTGTCAGAATCAGAATAACTATTCACTAATTGCTTTTCCCAAAACAGTGGGGTCGGGACCCATTTGTGGGTCACAAACTAATTTGCATGGGTCATGACTCGAGTAAAAATACAATTTTCTTTTCCTACTGTACAATTTTTTTATTTATTTTTTTAAATATAGATTTTTTTTAAATACATTTTTAAACAAACAAACACGTCTAATAAATGCCATACATTTTCAAAATAAATAAATTAAGACGTATCTTTGCGGCACGTTGTGTGCTTGTAGATCTGCTGTTTTCACTGTTTGGGCAAACGTCTAATCTCTCTTTTGGGTCATGACCTGAAAAGTTTGGGAACTGAACCACTGTCTTAGGGGACTGATGCCACCTATTATTGATTGATTGAAGAATTTATTAGAAGTTTGCATTAGGAAAAATCACAGTTTCATTACAGCACAAATCACTGGTACAGGGTCAACTAAAAGGAGATCCTAGTAAAGCTTTACAGCTTATTTACACAGGAACCACTTTATGTATCTCATATAACTGAAAGACAGACGGATAGACTATAATCACTAACTATTTTATGGTGCATGCATAAAGTCTAGCCAGCACTTGGGTTAATTCTTGTTCGCTAACAGCGAACGTGTCCAGACATTGTCACTCTCCCTGTAATGTGTGTTTACTGTCAGCACTACTACCATGCTAGACTAGGAGATTATATGTCTGCATGCTAAGCAATGTCGAGGTATTTTCCCTCTGCTCCTACATCATTTTAATGGTTAGGGTCATGTACCGTAGCTGTGATTTTCTTTTTTTTCGTGCATGTGTGTGTAGTCTGTGTACAGTACAGTATCTTTTACTGTAATTGTAGTTTTCAAGCTGCTCCTCAGGCTCTGTCCTAGCTTGTCATGTGAGTGGCAAGCCCTTATCAACACGAGCTAGCCTTGTGCATGTGTGTGTTTGTTTTGTGATGCGGGAAACCTTGAATGGGTGGATTGTTGTATTATTCTTATCTTAAGTTTTTTGGGGGAGTTTTTCCCAACACAAAGTTAAAACCATAAACTCCACCCGCCTGGTATGTTAAAGTGTTACAAAACCCATTTGAGACTTCTGTGGAAGAACATAGTTATCTACCCCCCCAAACACACACACGCGCACGCACGCGCACACACACACACACACACACACACACACACACACACACACACACACACACACACACACACACACACACACACACACACACACACACACACCGAAACACACCTGCCTGTTGCCACATTCCTCAGGCTCGAGTCCAATTCCTGTGATTGGTTGACAGCCAAGGTGACTGGGGCTTGACTTCTTTGACGGAGGATTTAATTGGCTGTCGACAGGTTCACCCATGGTGCTTTGCTTTGCTTTCCCTTTGACTGCTTCTCTTTAAGGGCAGAGTCATTCTGTGTGGGTGTCTCTCACTCTTGTGAATGTGTGTGTGTGTGTGTGTGTGTGTGTGTGTGTGTGTGTGAGTGTGTGTGTGTGTGTGTGTGTGTGTGTGTGTTTGTACACATGCGTATGTGTGCGCACACTTCTTGAGCACATACTGTATACGCTGAGTGACAGACTTCTCCATAGCTCAGGGAACTTTCACCTCCTTTGTGGGTGTGTGTGTGGCATAGGAGAGAAACATGGCAGAGGTAAGGGACTAAAGCTTCAGAATACTGGGTCATTCTTTTAAACATCAAGAATGTACACTATAAAATCCTTTCATGTAACTCTTGGATTGTACAAATGGTTACACATGTTCAGTCTCAGTGTTACCAATGGACAAATTAACTCTGAGTTAGTTTTACAGTGTATAAACTACAAAGACATGTTAACTAGGTTACTGGGATTACAAAAGTTGTGAGTTGTTGATTGAAGTTGTTTGGTACTGTACTGTATATAAGATATATTTAAACTTTGTATTAAATGACAGGCATACATTGTGTACTATGGACTTATACTAGACTTGAATGTTGACTGGTTTAATTTGTCAGTCGACAGCTACTTCACTTGTGGGGTATTGTTCTGGAACATGGCTATTAAACCTTCTAGTGTCACTCTTATGAAAAATGGACACTGGTTTGTTGGCTTTATTTATTTACTTTCTTCATTCTGTATTTTAACAACCTAAAGCCAAAGCAAACATCAGTGTTTGAATGGACTGGGGGTCTTTCTTGCTCTGTGGTTTTGAAGTCGAGTCAGACAAGATCTGGTTTCAGGGGCAAAATGCGGTCTCGGTGGAGATGCTGAGGTGACAGTGAATGAGCTGGAGGTTTGTGTGTTGTGTGTTTGGACTGTTTGGCAGGAGTCGAGTGCCTCGAGATTACGGTAAATGTGGTAGAATTCTCTGCATTCCTGCGTGAGAGACTGCTGACTAATTGTGTCCTGTTTTGGTATTGCGGTAACAGTGTGTGCGTACGAGTGAATACTGTGTGTGCCTTTGTGTTTGAAGCAGAGACAGTTAGGACAGCAATTGATAAAATGGACAGTAGGGTAGAGATGGATCCATGCATGTACTGTACCATGCAATTAAATCAAAGGCAATGTGCGTGGGTATGTTGTGTCCAGTGCAATAGGATGTTCATATTTTGTATTTCAGTTGTGTGTGTGCGTGCGTGTACGTGTGCGTGCTGCGTGGGTTCCTGACACACGCCACATTTGTCAAATGGGACTAATATTGGACATTGAATCATTGATGGGAGGCATTTATAACTGGGGGCATAATTGGGTGTCCCCAATTAGCTTTTGCTTCAGATCCATTTGTCATGTATGTGTTTGCAACAGTTTGCAAAACCAATTTTTGCGTGCGTGCATCATGTATACTGTACTGTACAGTATGTGTATGACGGTTTACAGCAGGGGTCTTCAACGTTTTCAGGCCAAGGACCCCTTAGTTGAGAGAGAGATGAAGCGGGGACCCCCACAACCTTATCATAGATTACATATAGCTTCATTAGTTTGCTCTTTTTCCCCTCTACACAAAACGTCTTTGCTGAAAATAGCCGATCTACAAGCTCACAACGCCTCGCAGTGCGAGGCGTTGTGAGCTTGTAGATCTTCTATTTTTGGCTAAAGTTCCCAGAACATGGACACTATAGCGTTCAAGTAGTTAATTGAAAAAAAGAAAAAAGTTTCTATCACTCAAAGATTTGGAGGACCCCCTGTAGTAGCTCTGAGGACCCACTAGGGGTCCCGGAACCCCTGTTGAAGACCCCTGGTTTACAGTATATATGGCATGTGTTAGAATAATTTCCTTTCCAGGAGTGCAGTCACTGCTGTGTGTGTCATTCATAAATGTTGTTCCATTGACTGTTGGCGTCTGTTTGTTTAGCACAGTGGAATGTCTGTGTGTCTGTCTACATGTTTCTGTTAACACTGATGGCGTTTCTTATGTGTCACCTGGTAGGTGAGTGTTTTGACGGACCAGGTGGAGGCACAGGGAGAAAAGATCAGAGATCTGGAGAGTTCTCTGGAGGAAAACCACCAGAAGCTGCTCTCTACGGAAGGGATGCTGCAGCAGGTAAGAAACACACAGCACCGGAATTAGCCTTAAAACATGCAAACCGTATTATTACTACACACAGTAAAATCTGGTGTGTTCATTTAACAGTGTAAAACTAAAAATGTACTTTAAATTACATTTTTACATGATCAGAATTGAATGAACTCAGGGTACGGTGGCGTAGTGGTTAGCGCTATCGCCTCACAGCTAGAAGGTCCTGGGTTCGATTCTTGCCGGGGGACGCTGTGGGCGCTGGGGCCGTGTTCCCTCCTCCGCGTCATATAATGCCTCCCCCTGGCCAGCCGGGGCGCCTGATGGAGGGGAAAGGAACTGGTTGGATTAACGTGTTCCTTCCATGCGCTACATCCAGAAGGAAGCATGAGCTCAGTCTGTTGTCTCCCCAGTTGCGGCAGAGGGAGAGCAGAGCCCAGGATTACAAAGGCAATTGGCACTGGGTGTAAATGGGTTACAAAATCGTGGGATAAAAATTAGAGACAAAAATTTTAAGAATTGAATGAACTCTCTGGAATTTACTGTTAACTCATTTAATGCCAGCCTATCACCACTAGAGGGCGCCCAGTGACCAGAGAATAATAGAGATATGCTGGTAATGCATGCCCAAGCCCTGGAGCCATGACTTGCCAGAACACTTTCCTTTGTGCATGTACAGGAAGAGGATGAAGTTAGCTTGAAGTTAGCTATTGGCTACCAAGCATTTTAGATTTAGATTTTCGTCAACTTAGCCATGATTAAACCTTGCACACCTCATGCATGGGAGAAAAAACAGAGAAAATGAGCTCTAAAGATCCTGGATTGCATTGGAGTGGATGGTAAATATCAGCAAATATCGGCAAATATCGAAAAAAAAAAATATTTTTTTTTTATTAAAAAGCCGAACTAGTTCGGGATTGGCACTCAATGAGTTAACATAAATGTTCTTTTGTTTGGTTTTGTTTTTGTCCAGAGCTTTGACAAAGCTATTTCTAAGCAACCCCTCAAGCACATGCCAGTCTGCATGGTCACAAACAGTCCGTTACTGGGGTGCTGTTTGTCCTTCATAATCCTCGAAACTTTAGACTAGAGACTCAAGTCTAAAGCACCCAAGCACCTACTCTGTCCTGCAGGGACGGTCTTAAGCCAGCGGTTCCCAACATTTCCTGGGTCAAGGCCCACTTGGGGATTGGGGGGGCTTTTCTGTCTTTAATTGATAGTTTACAGTGGAGATGGATAGGAAGCAGGGAGAGAGAGATGGGGAGAGAGACATGCAGTAAAGATCATCGGGAACGGGGCTCGAACGCGCAACACACTGTCAGGCTACATTAGAGCCACTTGAGATATCTTCAATCTTGAAAATGCACCCATGCATCTGACCACTTCATTTAAATGTTACGTTTTCTGATGCATTTTCAGAGCATGTTTATTTGACATTCTTATTTATCAGTATCACAATGAAAGCACATTTTTCAGGTCATTTTTATTACATTATTATTTTCATATTAATTATATTTTCATTAAAATCCCCACTTCCCACTTCACTCAATGCCTACCAGTGTACTCTGGCCCACATCATCAAAGTAATCAAATGTTTTACTTAAGTATAAGTATCAATACTGCAATGTAGAAATACTTCATTACAAGTAAAAGTCCAAAATTCAAAATGTACTTGAGTACTTGTGCTTGATGTTAAAGATGAAGCAGAAGAGACTCATGTGAAGATGACAGTACATTACAGTACAGCCAGGCCATTTGGGACAATAGAACTTCCATTTGAACAATCGCTCCTCTGTTTAACCTTTTCTACAGCTTTTTTGTTTGTTGTGTTGTCACACTGAGGTTTAAAAGGTCAAACGCCTAACATACATACATCACTCAGTGAGGCGTTGGTATCTATCAGTGAAAACCAGTCAGATTTCATTATCCATTAGTGCAGGGGTCTTCAACGTTTTCAGGCCACGTTTTCAGGCCTCTTAGCAAAGAGAGAGATAAAGCAGGGACCCCCACTACGTATTGTATAAAATTGTGTTGCAGATTAAACATTTTCAAAGATTTCTTAGACAGCGTAGACTTGTTTGACAGCACTATCGTCAGTGTAGGTGTAGGTTGTTGGTTTAATGAGTATTTTTAAACATTGAACCACTTGAACTGTCAATACTTCTTCTTTTCCCTCTACACCAAACCCTCTTTGCCAACACTGCGAGGCGTTGTGAGCTTGTAGACCGGCTACTCTTGGCTGGCAGGCGCGAGTGCCCGCGAAGAGTGGGCCAGCCGGCCGCGCGAGTTACAAAGCCGTGGTGAATGCAATCGTTACGGCCTGGGCAAGCGCACGATAAACGCATGAATGGGATGAAGATCGCTTGCTTTACAGTCTGTTCGCCCAACTGGGACACCGCCCAACTGGGACTAGCCTGTGTTAACTATGAGTGTGCAAATAGAACAAAATGGACCCAAGATCTTATAAGAAGATGTCTCATTGGGTATTAGAATAATGTCATAATTGTGTTTCTTCATTGACAAAAGAACGTGTCATCTAGTTTAACCACAGTTGTGCCATTATTGTGAAGTCATTCTAAATGACTTGACTTTGGTTCACAATTATTTACAGCCTTTGTCTGTTGTGTCTCCACTACAGTTCTCCGTGACTCGTGATAGTAAGTCAGTGGGTTATATTGAATTTAGCTCCACTGATCTGCAGCTGTGTGTGTGGGTGTGTGTGTGTGTGTGTGTGTGTGTGTGTGTGTGTGTGTGTGTGTGTGTGTGTGTGTGTGTGTGTGTGTGTGTGTGTGTGTGTGTGTGTGTGTGTGTGTGTGTGTGTGTGTGTGTGTGTGTGTGTGTGTGTGTGTGTGTGTGTGTGTGTGTGTGTGTGTGTGTGTGTGCCTCATTCCACAGTTAATAGGAGCTGGTCAAACAGCTAATGTGATATAGGATGGGTCAATGTTTGGTGATGAGTCTCTAACAATGGAGACTGAGGTGCAGTATGGAGATAACGGGTGTGTCTGAATAGATAATGGCCATGGCCAGTGGTGGGGAAAGTACTCACATTTTTACGTAGTAAAAGTATCAATGCTGCAATGTAGAAATGCTCTGACCCAAGTCAAGGCCCCGAATTCAAAATGCATGCAAGTATGCAAGTACAAAAGTATGTGCTTAAAGTACCAAAAGTAAAAGTACCCATTGTGCAGAATGTCCCATTTCAAGTTTTCAAATGTATAAAACGGTTTTGAAAATAGCAGATCTACAAGCTCACAATGCGTCGCATCGCGACGCATTGTGAGCTTGTGGATCGGCTATTTTCAAATGGACAAAATGTATATAGGGCTGAAGTGGTTAATGTATGTTCTGTAATAATAATCTAAAACTACAGTACAAAGCAACTAGTAAGTAAAGATGTAAAATAATTGTAGTGGAGTAAAAGTACAATATTTGCCTCTGAGAATGTAGTGGAGTAGAAGTAAAAGCAAAATTGAAAATTGAAAATACTCAAGTTCTAATACCTAAAAACTGTACTCAATGACAGTACTTGAGTAAATGTACTTAGCTACTTTACACCACTGGCCATGGCCTCCTTTGAATAGTTATCACCTCGTAAAGCCTGTGCCAGTGAAATGCTCTTGATGAATACTATAGTCTGTAAGATAACAGACACATGCCATACCCTGTCATAGCATACCTCTGTCTGTCCTGTTCCTATCATTCTGTCTCTGTGAGATGGAGAGGAGAGGGGAGGGGAGGTGGGCAGCGACAGCAGTGTCCATCCAGCCATTTAACAGTTTGTGTCAGTCCCACGCGACGACTACTTGCTACGGGAAACACAATTAATTAATTACGTTATGTCCTTAGTCAGCACACAAACAGACACACACTTCGCCCGTTGTTTTTCGTCGCAGAGGGATTCCTCCCACACTTTGAGAGAGCTGTCTTCAAAATAGGGATGTCGGTCTTCAGCTACCGTTGCAAGTAGTGCACTACTACATTATAGGCGCTTTTTGAGAGTGAAACAATAAGAAGACACGTGTGACGTGTGTGATCTGGGCAGCTTGCCCCAGGAAATGTGCCACGCTCAATAGGGAACAACGGTACGTCTCTGTACAGTACACGATAACGTCAATACACAACAAATGTTTTCATTTCACACATATCTTCGTTATGTGTGATTGTATATTGTCTTGGCTTCGAGTCGGCCTGTGTGCCTTACCATAGTTATTTAACACCTGAAGTAAATAGTATTTGATTTTGAACATAGCTTTGTGTAATAGTGAACACATCACGGTCCATTCACCCCTAGAACTTTTGGGCGTTAAATGTTCAACTGATTTCATTCAGTTGAGGTCTAGTTCTGAGCCACAGACATAGGCAGGATTGGTAGCAATTCAATGAATTGAGAGAATGGTGTAATGACCTCAGGGCTGGAATTAGCGAAGGAAATTAAATGAAATGCAATTGGTCGGTTTGGTCAGGCTTGGATTTGCTGCAGGGGATTGTGGGAGATCAATGCCTCTGGTTTACCCCCTCTGGTCATTAATTCTCGTGGCCGGCGGGGTTACATTTTATCCTGCTTCTGGTCAGAGTGAAATGCATGCATTTCCTTTTGGTAAATGTAGATCTGATGATTGTAGTCTGTTTGATAATATCACAATTTAACCATTTTATAAAAACCATAGGACAAAAATCCACTCGTCCTAGACAATTTTCCCTCCTGGCCCCCAAACTGTGGAATAAACTCCCTGTCACACTTAGAACTACAGACTCTCTCCCTAGCTTCCTCCGTGGACTGAAGACTCACCTCTTCAGACTCCACCTAAACCCATAGCACTACTGAAACACTCCCCTTCCCTCAATGACCATCAATGACCATACATGAAGCTAGATAGCATTTTTAGGTTTTAGAAAAGTTTTTTACTGATTAGGTGCTAGGTGATTATTGTTTTTCTAGATTGATATTCCTATGGCTTGTTATATTGTTGTTGATGTACTGACATATTATCTTGCTTATTATATTGATGTATTACCTGCTTATTAAAAGTGTCTGCTAAATGCCTAAATTGTAAATTGTATAAAAAAATTATTTTAACCCAATTACCCTTGCTAACATATTTTTGGGGGCAAAGTTTCAAAATGTAAAAAATAAATATTATGTCATTCAACTACGGTAATAGGTGAAGAGTGGGGGGGGGGGGGGGGGATCACTCAAGTACTTGATATACTTTATCGTGTGCGGCGACATTGCGCGTGACTAATAGTATAAATAGTATAAATCCCTCTTTATGATAATGAATATTAAATTATACTTTTTGTGTGTGTATTGTGTATGTGTACTCTATATTGTTATTGCGACCGTAGGTCGCATTTACTACCAAAACCTCCACCGGCTGTCTGTGAGTGAGTCAGTCAGTCACACTTTTGCCCTGCTCATATCTCCACAACCGTTGCCCCCATCCATGCCAAATTTCGCACACACACTCCTTGACTGCCAAACTACAACCTCCAAGGACCCCCGGAGCCCCCCTGGCCCTGGGGGACCCCCAGATGTAAAAAAATGACCAAATGTGCTCACACGTCACACGTCACAGTTTTTCCCTGCTTATAGCTCCGCACCCGTTGAATCGATCCATGCCACATTTTACACACACACACCTTGCCTTTTCAGTTGGTTTCCCATGTTTTTCCTCAAGCTCAATTTGCTGCAAACATCCACTCAGCTGGTTAGTTATGTAACAGAATCAGCAGAGGAAGGAAGAATGTGCAAAATTGGGAATAGAATGCAGCTGACCGGGCCTGAAGCTCACCACAATTAATTATCCCACAGTAAGATATTTTGAGAAGATCTTACAGGCTCATGTATGATTTTAGTTTGAATGTGAGGACTGGAGCATTGAATATGTTGGACTTGGAGCTTTATAGAGGGACACAGGCATAAGCAGAGGCTCATTGATTCATTGATTGATTTTATTTGGTGATACAAGAAAGATTAAAAATAACCCTGGCATTTGTAGTCCTACCATGTTGAGGACCAACACAGGTGTTTCAATTGTCTGATTGGCATAGAACTAAGGCCAGCTTTACACTGCCACTGAAATCTAGCCTGAATCAGATCTGAGTCACTTCAAAAGTGGAATCCGATTTTTTTTAAAACAGTCTAAATCCAAACATGTCACATGCAGGTCACATGAAATCCGATTTTGAAAAACCACATCCAGAGGTAGTTTCAAATCCGATCCATATCGGATCTGAGGACATCTGACTCAGTCTGAAAGCAGCAACCACATCCACCCCATTGAGCTATATGCAGGTCACATGCAAGCCACATCAAACTGGCCAAGCGTCACTTGTGCTGCGCAACCCAAGCGCGGAGCCCCGACGTCATTACAGAGCGCGATTATTTACTATTTGAAATTACAGCGCATATTACAGCACGCTGAGCACATGAGAAAAACAAGAGAGGAGAGAGAGAAAACACGTGAGCTAAATAGATACAACCAGAGAGAAGAGCGAAACACAAGAGTGAAGAAAAGGAGAGAAAAGGTTTTTGTTGTCTCTTGTCTGTTATGTCGCATTTCCTGAACATGTGATCAACTAGCGTCAACGTTGTGACGTGACGTCATGACGCCGACGTCGTTACCACGGTAACCAAACCAGATATGTAGACGCAGGGCAGCTTTGGGCTGACGCTGTTAAAATCAGTCAGAACGCACAGAACAGATCTGTGTCACTTGCAAATGCAGTGTGAAAAGTCGGGCCAAAAGATCAGATTTGAGAACCAAATCGGATTTGGTCTGGATTTGACTGCAGTGTAAAGCCGGCCTAAATGTTCTATGCTAATCGGAACACCTGTGTTCAGGGACGTGCAGAGAATATTAGAGAGGCAGGGGCTGACATTTCTAAAAAGGGCCTTTTGGTGAAAATATCGAAAATAGCAGACCTCCAAACCTCCTTGGAGGTCGGCTATTTTCGGTGTTTAATACCACACTGAACTAAGCATAATCAAGAGAATACTGGAGTTGTTGGTGTAATGGCATGGATTTCTACACAGAGAGGGAAATTATTTCAACATAATATGCTGCATTCAAGTTCAGGAGAGTTTGTACAAGGCAATTCTTTTGAATGCTGCCTTCAGGTATGGCATGGAAAGGGGGGCATTTGCATTTCTTTCACCATAGTAAAAACTACATTCATGGTCTGAAGAGGGCACTTTTTACAGACGGATAAAAGGGCAGGGGCTCAAGCCCCCTTTGATGTCTGTGTGTGTAACAGGCGTGATCGTGCGTTGTGTTGAAAAGCACCACAGACCAGGATTTCTCATCTGAGCAGATTTATTCTGATAAACAGAGAAACAAATCAATCACTGGTCTGCTCTGGACATATAGAATGGCTGAACACAGGCTGGAAATAGAGCAGACCCAGTGAAATTAGAATACTATCTAAAGCATCATTATATGTCATAATATCTCTGTGTACATAATGTATTCATATATTCATACGAAAATAATAAAATAAAATACAATTATCTCCAGAGCACAAGAAACACAACCTACCGCTCTCATATCAGGGAGAGAATAGGAAGTGAACGAGACAACGTCATTGTCTAAAGGGCGTGATTCCTAAACCCACCAGGATTGAGTTAAGACCCGCCTCCTCTCGATAATCTTAAGTATGAAAGTGCCCATGAACCTTAGTGCTGCTCGCTCAAGTGCAAAGTACCTACTACCTACTGATCCATTACAATAATACACGCAGCATAGGCCCAAAGCCATATCCAAACCATAACAATTTAACTGATAATCAGTAAGAGTTTTTATTTTGAGCACAGTAGTGACAAATTAATAGCTTTCTCAGTACGTTTTTCTCTTTAGCAAAGTTACAAAGTTTTCCCTTTATTAAGCACAGTCAGTTTCAAGTTTTTGAGCACTGTAGTGAGAAATTAATAGTTGTGCACAGCATTGTGCAAATGAAGGCTTTTCTCAAGTCTTCATGCCTCTGACTTTATCCACCCTCCATGTGTCAGGCAGGGATTTCAGCCACTCCTGGAAGTCCTCGTGTTTCCGAGAGGCGGGTCTTAACTCAATCCTGGTGGGTTTAGGAATCACGCGTCTAAAGGCAGTCGCGCCAACTGTCTTAAGGTGGCAGGACACTCTTAAGGTGGAACACTATATACATCTAATGCATGGGCAAGTGGAAGCATTATTAACCATGTTACATGTGCACGTGCCTTCCTGTGTTGCTCCTCAATATGGCCACTCACTGTAGGACTACAAATGCAACACATGAATAGGATTTACATTATTGTTTGACATAAAATCTGTGTTGTTAACCAGAGAGGAATTTGGTTTCAGGCTAACTGCTTTGTCCATTTTCCCTTTCATGTCTTGGTAAGGCGAACACACGTTTTCATCTTCAACACCAATTATAATGTATATCTCTCTGCCCCAGCCAGTTGCATTCCCATGGATGTAGAGGCTCAAACAGCACATCACACAACTTAAAGCCAGGCTTTGAAAAGCGGAAGTTGGATTAGTAGTTTGGACAAGGAAATGAAAGCAATGGCCCGGCACACAGTCTTGTGAAAGAGACGTGCACGTTTAGCGTGAGTCAGTGAATAGAAATGTACTGTACACACCTTTGTCACAGTTCAACAGCATGTAGCGCAACCCTTCTCTCGGTATTCTCTCTAGCGCTCTCTCTCTCTCTCTCTTTCTTTCCCCTTGTTTTCTTTTTCTACCATTCCAGAGGGAGACAGAGGGATTTATTAATAGAGTCCTTAGCTAGCCTGTATGAGTGTATATTTAGCCATGTGGGGTCCTGGCCCCAAGCCCAGCCCAGCCCGCTAGTGTGGGAAGAACATTGTGCCCAGTGGAGTGTCATACTGGCTGAGTGTCATACTGACTGCATTACAGTACAGTAGCTGTGTTTTTGTGTGTACATGTTTATTCACGTGCGTCTTAATGTCTATGAGGACTGCCTGTGTCTGTCTGTCTGTGTGTGTGTGTGTGTGTGTGTGTGTGTGTGTGTGTGTGTGTGTGTGTGTGTGTGTGTGTGTGTGTGTGTGTGTGTGTGTGTGTGTGTGTGTGTGTGTGTGTGTGTGTGTGTGTGTGTGTGTGTGTGTGTGTGCAGTCATTTATGTAATGCATTCATTTGTTTCAGGAGCTGTTGAGCAGGACGTCGCTGGAGACTCAGAAGTTGGATTTGATGGACGAGGTCTCGTACCTCAAGCTGAAGCTGGTCAGCATGGACGACGTGCACGCCAACACGCACAACCAGGACTCGTCGGAGCAGAACAAAGCCGAGGTAAGGAAACTAAAGGATAGTGTGTGTTGGCATGCGTGTGTGTTCGCCTAACCCCTGCTACACAGTAAAAAATTGTGTTTACACTTTCAAAGTTAAATTAATGCTCAGTTTCCAAGTTAAAGTAATGCTCAGACTTTTACTGTTACCAGGAACAAGCACACTTTTTTTGTTTGTGCTTTTTTTGTTTTTCTTAATATTTATAGTAAGTTTAGTTATTATAGACATTTAATGTAACTGATATAGAGGTGGGCAACCATCTTTGCCAAAATGCTCTGCATGGTTGAGGGCCAAAAACTTACATTTCTAACATTGTATCAACCATATCGCTGATATCGGGCAGGCTATTTGTATCTCTGTATTTCATCTTTTTATGTTTAATTAATGCCTTGTCTTATTGCGACCGTGAGGTCGCAGTTTAGTATAAAAACCTCCACCGGCCGTCCGTCCGTCGGTCGGTCACACGTCACACGTCACACCTTTGCCCTGCTCATATCTCCGCATCAGTATGACATCACACTGCTTGGTGTGTGCCGTCAGGGTCATTTGTGTACGGTGTGATGTCATACTGATGTCAGCAGTGTGATGCTTATGAGCCGATGAGTTGTGTCAGAGTCGAGATCCTGCTTGAATCTAATCTGTCGGTAGATAATGCCGGTCTTATATAAGGGTCATTTGTGTACGGTGTGATGTCATACTGATGTCAGCAGTGTGATGTCATACTGATGTCAGCAGCTATGTCTCTAGATATGGAGTTATATGTTGTTCGTGTCCAAATATGGGGCTTGTGAGGTCAGACTTAGTGAGATTCGTCGGTTATCTCCATATATGGAGGGATGTGTTGGTTATCTCCATATCTGGAGATTCAACCTTCAACGATTTTGACATCTTGTTACTAATCTGTCGGTAGATAATGCCGGTCTTATATAAGGGTCATTTGTGAACGGTGTGATGTCATACTGATGTCAGCAGTGTGACAGGAGATAAGTGACCAACGGTCGCTTATCTCCCGATTAGGGAGTCTTACTGGTACTTAGTTGTATGACAGTGTCGCGCAATAGTAGTGAAAATAGTACATCTACAAGCTCACAACTTGGTTCATCGTGGGTGGTGCGTTTTGAGCTTGTAGGTCTTTGAATTTCTTTTGAATGTTTTTGCTTATAATGATGTGCCCACAATAGAGATGCCATGGTGGTTAAGTCTGCCTGTGGGTTTTATAAATATTTAACCAATGAAAAGTATTAACAAGAACCTTTGACACTATACGAAACACATGTGTCTGTATATAACATGTTCTATACAGAAGTCACTGCTGTAGACATGCTATTCTACCACTTTTTCTAGTCACGTGTTCAAATACTGGATTGTGATTGGCTTAAAACAGTAGTAAATGAGGCCACAATAGCCGGAATGTGTGAAATGCCCGGATGTACATGCAAATGAGGCACATTTCCGAGATCAATACGCGATGAACGCATCCGGGGACTTCAGGAGGGAGTCGGAACCCTATGGTCGGAACACCTTTCCCCCCACCAACAAATGACGGTCGCAGCGGTCCTTTGTTTACTAACGTGCGTACTATCGTCGCCGATTTATTTGGATCCAATGCAATCCGCCAACTTTAAAGCCCCTTTTCTCTGAACCTATGCCTTTCTGGAAGCGAACAGCCTCTATTTACGGCCGGAACGGTGCTTTTAACTGACGTTAGCTTAGCTGTAAGCTAGGCGACCGAGTATTTCCCGGTGAATCTGTGCGCAAAGGTGGGGGCTTGGGAGTGTGGGGGTCTGGGGGACACGCACCACCACTGACTATTGCTGATGATGGAGAGGTTCTATAGCTTAGCCTTTATGTATTGAAAATGAGAGGCACTCTTGCCGATTTAGTAAGAGACTCGTCTCCAATTGCAAGATATTTAAAAGTTATTTGGGGCCATGATGATGATGATATCCTTTTCTTCCCACAACTAGACTAAGGATTTTATATTGTCTGTGTTATTGTTTACAACCACTGAACCACAATTATTCACGTGTGGCAAGATTCACTCGTTTTTAGTAGGCTATATAGTGTAGGCTTAGAAGAAGCCTTTTCAGAAGTTAATTTAATGATTTCCATTTAATGATTTCATTTATCCTCATCTAATGCACCGTATGCACGCTGTTTAAAGGCCGTGTAGGCTTTTCAGAAGTTAATTGAATGTTTTCCATTTGCGCTAATGCACGCAACTGTTTTCGCCAGGTTTTAAGGTCTTATTTTAGTTGTTTCTCATAAGCTCGCAACCCTCCTTGCCCATCGGCCCCCACCTTTGCGCACAGATTCACCGGGAAATACTCGGTCGCGTAAGCTAGACATCTGTCTCAGCATGGAGTTGGCGCCATCTGGTGGTGAGTAGAAGATGTTGTTTGTGGCACTATTTGTTGTTATGGCGGAAGTTTTATAGGCAATAATGATTGTAACTTAAGATCCTTGCAAGTTACAACTATGTGTTTTCTTTCATGTATATGGGAAAAAGTGGTAGAAAAGCTATTTACCACTCGGGGTCGGACATTATGCTCTGATAATGTCCTGTGTTAGGGGGTTATCGGACTCGGCTTCGCCTCGTCCGATCACCCCCTAACACAGGACATTATCAGAGCATAATGTCCTCTCACTCGGGGTAAATTGCTTACTTCCTTTCCCCTCTGGCTTTTCGCTCCTGTTGAAACAAGCTAGTGCACACAGAAACATCAAAGCACCTATATATCATGACGGTCCTATGTAGACTTTTATTGTGCTGTAGGACCACAAATCAGACTAATGATTTTTAGAACAAGTTTTAGAACAACTTGAGCCCCATCAGCATCCATGTTCTGGGGGGAACATTACCGTAGACAAAAATCGTAGATCTACAAGCTCAGCCTCAGAACGCATGTTTGCTTGTAGATTGACTATTTTGGGTGAGGTGATTAGGTGTAGATGGAAAAAAAGAGGTCCAAGTACAGATCTAACTCAAGTCTAGAGGGTTTAACTCAAATACCTGGAACGCGCCCGAGTCGCGTTAGATTTTAACCACTTTAACCATTATTTTATGCTTTAACTATTGAAAAATAGCAGATATACAAGCTCACAGCGCGGCACCGAGTGCCGCGCTGCGAGCTTGTAGATCTGCTATTTTTGAAAAACCGAGAAAATGTGTGCAAGTCTTTGAATATCTTTGGCCCGATCTTTGACCCGACTTCTAAATCCTTCTTCTAAATCATGCTGTTCTCAAACTTTTTCATGTCAAGGACCCCCAAAATTACAGGTATTTGGCCGCGGACTCCCATCTCAAAATATGTTGTTCCAGGGACCACCCAGAAGCAAATATTTGAGTTACAAATGTTCGCTTTTAAATAGATATATTCAAATACTTGCAAAAAAAAATCTTGATTTTTCAAAAATAGCAGATCTACAAGCTCGCAGCGCGGCACTCGGTGCCGCGCTGTGAGCTTGTATATCTGCTATTTTTCAGTAGTTAAATCAGTCAATAATCCTAGGCCTAAATGGGTTAAGTGGTTGACAGTCTGGTTGACAGAAAGAAAATAATGACATCATGAAAGCAGGTATATCAGGTTGTCCACAGGGCTGTGTTTGGGACAGAGACATACATACTGTGGGTGATCTGCCGGTGGGTTTGTCATTGAGCCAAAGGAAATAGTACCAGCTTTTCCCAGTGAATAACTGTGGTCTCAGCTAGCCAGCACTTCAACCAAAACAGATGGGTTTCCCAGACCCAAAATTGTGCAGACTTATAGATGTTGGATACTTGGTGTATTTAACTTCTGGGACTTTGTGGATTAAGAGCATTGGGATTTATTGACTTGGGAGGAGGTCCCCGGATGTTTTGATTGTGTGATGTCACCTGCTGCACATGCCGCTGGAGCGGTTTCCACCAGAGAGGAATGTGATTGTGAGAATGTGTGTCTGATGTTAGCCAGATCTGTTCTCAAGTCATCTGTCAACTCCAACATGTCATCAGGCGAGTGTAGAGGTACCTGTTAGCCTAATTCTATGGAATTCTAATTTTTGGGTGGGCTGGAGACTCAGAAGCTGATTTAACCCATTTAGGCCTAGGATTATTGACTGATTTAACTACTGAAAAATAGCAGATCTACAAGCTCACAGCGCGGCACCGAGTGCCGCGCTGCGAGCTTGTAGATCTGCTATTTTTGAAAAATCAAGATTTTTTTTTTGCAAGTATTTGAATATATCTATTTAAACGCGAATATTTGTAACTCAAATATTTGCTTCTGGGGGTCCCTGGAACAACATATTTTGAGATGGGGGTCCACGGCCAAATACATGTAATTTCGGGGGTCCTTGACATGAAAAGGTTTGAGAACAGCATGATTTAGAGGAAGGATTTAGAAGTCGGGTCAAAGATCGGGTCAAAGACATTCAAAGACTTGCACTCATTTTCATGATTTTTCAAAAATAGCAGATCTACAAGCTCGCAGCGCGGCACTCGGTGCCGCGCTGTGAGACAAACAAGCCAGAAAATATAATCTCTCTCTTCCCTTCAGCCTGGTGGAGATAATATTATAACATCAACAATGGTCGTATTGTGTTACTGGTTATAATCATGACAATACTGTAATGTAATTAACTGCTATTTGAGCTTTCACGTGGATGTACTGTAGACGGATGCAGCTGTTTACTATTTTGTTTGTGTAATATAAGCCGTAAGTAAGTAAGTTTCCTCAGTTTCTCAAGGTGTAATTAAGATCAATCGGTGTGAAAATGAACAGCTCACGTCATGTTAGGGGTCTTTTAAAGCTCCACCTTATAACTTTTGTTGTGAATGAATTTTTATTTTTGACAGATCTGTATGGTAAAGTATGTTAATACAATATAACCAACACAACTTCTTTGGTTGTACTTTCTATTGAGTAACTTAGATCCTGTGGTCTGGTATGACCACCACTACTGGTTGATAAGTGGTAGGCTACTGTCCGAAGGCCAATATTCGATTTCTCCCCTGAGTGGGCAGGCAGGCTCTATCAGTGGTAGAACCTCTGCACTTGTGCAGGGTAAGGGTTCAACATCAAAGTTAAATAGTGCAGACTTTAATGTGAAAAGTGAACAGAAGTCGGGCGGCATGGGAGTTGCGTCGAGCTTAAATCACTGTGGACATGGTCTTGTATCCCCCAGGGATTGAGTGAACATGCCTGAATAATTAAATGTAAACATCAAAAGTCTGTCCCAGACAGCCAGCCAGACAGACAGACAGCTGACAGTCAGTGACTAATAAAGTGCTGTCAACAAGACCCCCCTCGCCACCAGCATGTGTTGTCATGGGCACTGAGCTTATGTCATGCTGTTCTTGTTGTTGAATCAGTTAAAGCCATTCAAGTTGGTTATTGTCATTTATTTCAGTTGCATTATAGAATATATATATCCAAATAACTTTGGAGAGAGTCATTTGGTCGTTCCCTGCCACGCTTTAAGAGATTTTCGCTAACCTTTGAAAAATCATAGAATATTTCACGTTGCTCCGATTTGCTTGCGGGAGGGCTCAAAAGATGCGTACGGGTGTCCTGGAGTTGGAACATAATCCCTGTCCACTCGACGATCCAGTCAAAAGATATCAGTTTCCGTGTCCACCTCGTTTTCCACCACTCGTCCTATAGACCAGTGGTTCTCAAACTGTGGGTCGGGACCCCCCAAATTATCTTGGGGCGTCCCCATTTGATGAACTTAATGTGAAACATTCTTTTCTCACTCAACTGTAAACAAACCAACATAAAGTTTAAGTGTATAGCGGGTATCAGCACATTTCTAAAGTGACAATTTAAGGACTTTTTAATAACTATAAAATGACAAATTAAACATTGGTCAAATTGTCAACTATTAGAGGCTGAAATTGTGAAAATACCCGATCTACATGCTCACAATGCCTCACAACGCAAGGCGTTGTGAGCATGTAGATCTGCTATTTTTACAATAGAACTGACGTCATCAACGTGTCACTGTGTCACTGGTAATAATGAAAGTGTCAGTCAAACTCAGGAGTCTGTTTATTTTCTGTCAGTGTTGGTTTATATTCTTCCTATCAGTTTCTCTGTATTCAAGTCAAAGGCCATTGCATGATGTCAGACACACAGTGGCATTTACATTCTTACAGCCCAAAGGGGCCTACGACCTTGTAATACTTTTACACACACGCATGCAATGCATGCAGGCGGACAGACAACGCCTGCACGCATGCATGCTCCCCCCTCACCACACACACACACTGCTGTATGAGCAGTCTTTGCTTGTCTTCAGTAGTGTCTTTGTATTGCTTTGTTCATTGTGACACCCAGCTGTTCTGTTCCCCAGTGGCACCGCAAGTCACTGGAACAGCCCTCGTGGTCAAGCCGTGTGTGTGTGTGTGTGTGTGTGTGTGTGTGTGTGTGTGTGTGTGTGTGTGTGTGTGTGTGTGTGTGTGTGTGTGTGTGTGTGTGTGTGTGTGTGTGTGTGTGTGTGTGTGTGTGTGTGTGTGTGTGTGTGTGTGTGTGTGTGTGTGTGTGTGTGTGAAACTATCACAAGAGATGTAGCTCCAGGATTGTTCTTTATAATTGAACAAACAAGATGAAGCATTTTCGACACATAGATGGCCATACTCTGATGTGCTTGTACACACACACACACACACACACACACACACACACACACACTCAGTTGCAGGATAGCCATCAACTGAACATGACAGGGACACGGAGAGACAGTGACTAGAGGGGTGCAGAAGAGAGAGTGTGTGGACAGAGAGGAGAGAGATGGGGGGAAAAGGAAGTGATGGACAGTGAGTTAGATGAGAAATGAAGTTGTTTGCCCTGCAAACAACACGCACACATGCACTCACGCGCGCACACACACACACACACACACACACACACACACACACACACACACACACACACACACACACACACACACACACACACACACACACACAGGATACTCTCACAGTAAATATTGCGGGATGTAACTGTCAGTGACATCTGTGAGAAAGCCTGACTGTGGTTTGACTCTTCCTGGATTATGTATCTGCTGCTCACACAAGGGGCTCACAATTCACATAAACAGAACCAATAACAACATGCTTCTAATAAATCTGCAGTTTAGTACAATTGGTTTGCCCAACAAAAAATGTTTTTAGGCAGGAAACTGTATGTTAGCTATTTCATTCTTTTACATTTATTGCGACTGTACTATCAAAACCTCCACCGGCTGTCAGTCTGTCTGTCTGTCTGTCTGTCAGTCACGTCACGTCACGTCACGTCACGTCACGTCTAGAGCCCGACCGATATATCGGTCAATTCGATATATCGGTCGTTTTGGAGGTATCGGTATCGGTATCGGTATCGGTGAATTATTCCACCGATACCGATATATTTTTTTTTTTTTATATATTTTTTTTTTTTGACCCCATTAAATCTAGTAAACATGATTTCAATTGCGATTTTGCATGTTCCACCCCCCATACAACCCCATCTTTCATACAGGGCAGCCATCTTTGCTTACATAACATGAAACGTAAAACATAATGGCTATTTTCTCAAGAATGCCTGAACGGATTTCCAATCTGATTTTTTTGTTTGAAAGCTGTGAACAGCCTGCACAAACATGGTGCATGCTCTGTGCATGGGCGTGCATGATCTGTGCACTATAAATTACATGGAAGTCTATGGAGATTTATGGCAGGGAGAACCCAAAGAAGGCATATTTAATTGGCAGTAACTGAGTTAATTGTCTGTAACGTGTCTGCGGATAGAGCATGAAACCCTGAGTTATATAGGCCTATACCAGAATTATCCAGCAGAGTGCAGTATAATGACACATATTAATTCATAAACGAGACAAAACACAGCAGAACCCCCAAATTAAAAGAGTATTATTATCCAACAAGCAATAGAAATTGATAACTGCGACCAAACTTAAAGTTTGACATGAAAAGCACAAAAAAAGCAATAATCTGACCATTTATCCGAGGAGCGAGCTGTCAATTAAATGATCTTAAATGAATAATTTTTTTTTTTACAAAACATCGGTATCGTATCGGTATCGGTGCTCTAGCACTCTCCAACATCGGATATCGGTATCGGTCGGAAAAAATGGTATCGGTCGGGCTCTAGTCACGTCACACTTTTCCCCTACTCATATCTCTGCCACCTTTGCCCCATGCCAAACTTTGCACACACACTCCCTGGCTGCCAAACCACAACCTCCACCCCTCATTTCTCACATGACCCTCTTCTAGCGCCACCATGAGGCCGATTCTTGCTAAACGCATTTTCGGACACTGCTCCTACAGATTTTGCCATAAAATCACGCAAAGCGGTACACAGTATCTCTACATGTCATGTCATCAACATGGATCTGTCCCATTTCCTGATTGGCTACCATTGCCTTCTACAGTTTGTGTATGCGACCTGACGGTCGCTTATCTCCCGATTAGGGAGTCTTACTGGTGTATTTATTTATTTCATTTTCACCTATAATGACATGCCCAAAATAAGGATGCCAAAGTTAAAGTGGTTAATATCTCACAGCTGTAGGCCATAAACAGAGCTAAAA
>NC_137820.1:62063576-62071076 GCF_963921795.1 Nannobrachium achirus | reverse complement strand
GTTTAGCTGTGCTAGGCTAGTACATTTTACCCCTTGAGCTCTTATCTTATTTACTTCGTCGAACGACATTGTCATATGGCAAAGATAGCCATCACAACGCTCGTTGCATGTTTGCCTTTAATGACATGCCCAAAATAGGGATATGTTAAAAGTAAAGTATGTGTAAGATTTTAGCACTAATGAGGTTTTCTCTCCAGCTCTGTGTCCAGGATTCCCAGGTTGCCTTCAACATATTCCTCTCTCTATATTTGAAATTGTTGAACTATTGTTATTCTGTTTGTGGCTGTTTTGTCTGCTTTCTGTTTGTAATTACAAGTTTATGTGTGTGTATGGAAGTGTATTTGTATGTTTCTTTGAAAGGTTGCCTATGTAATAACAGTCAGTAATCAAAATATGCAAGCACACATACACAAGTAATGTCTTGATTAACATATACGTTTATGTCTTTTATCTCCTCCTCTCTGCTCTTCTCATGTCCTCTTCTTCTCTAACCCCTCTTTACCTCTCCTGTCCTCTCCTGATCAATAATGTCCTTTCTTTCTCCACCCGCTGCATCTGCTCTTCACTCTCGTTTGTCTCCTCCATCTTTCCCGTCCTCCATTTCTCCTCCCAGTGTGTGGTAAATTTGATCAGTGAGCTCCAGGAGCAGATGTGCAGGTTTCAGGAGGAGATCAGCACTCGCATTCAGGAGAAGCGCGCCCTGGAAGAGCGAGAGGGCCAGCAGGAGGACTCAGGAGACGGCCATGCCCAAGATCAGAGTCCCAAAGTGGGCGTAGTTGGCTCAAATCTTTGCCCCTCTGGCAGAGACCTGGAGGAATGCAGCGGGCACAGTGGAGGACAGAATGTACATGTAGGCAGACACGACGGATGATGAGCTCATCTTTCCCGTTGTTTCCTCCTTTCCCTTTTCTCCTTTTTCCTTCTAACCATTTTGCACACCAGCCAACATCTGGACTTTTCCAACAAATCAAACTAACAACCTCTCTTGCAGTGAATGTCTGTGTGCTGTCATACGAGAGGAATAAGGGGACTGTTGTTCATGTTATTAGATGTATGGGCCTCTCTGGTTTGCCTTCCAAATACTTCAATACACTGAGGTGCAACAGAGCTTATTTATCTGTGTAGTACAATCTTGTGCATCTGGGGTAAAGTTCCTGACTATTGGTTTGGATCCTCCATGGTATGTAGCCTATGCTGGGCGTTTCAATTCCAATTGGCCGTGTTCGCAGTTGGGAAGCCAGCAACTTTTCGGGTTGCGTGTTTACTGACGGCATTCTAGTTACGCCAAGACTTTGGAAACGCCACTCTGATTGGCCAGAGCTTGTTGCCTTGTCAACAACCGATTCAAACCTGGCGGTGCCCTGTGGAGACACTGTCATCTGCTGACGCGTTACTTTAAAATTAAACTGATGGGTTGGTGCCGAGTGAAAAGAAGTCATGTACCGTATGTTGGAGGAGAGACAGGGTTGTCCACACCCTCCCCAATACAATACAATAGGGATCAGTAAAAGGACTACGTCCCGACCCCAAGTTTGAGGTTTGAGAACCATTGGTTTAGATTGTATCCATTTCGGGCGTCATCAGTGCCCCCAGTGACATAAACCGCATATAATCTATCTATACTTTTATATCTGTGAGTCTTTAGCTCATATAACATTGTGTGAAGAAGTGGCTGTGGACATTGGGAAACCCACCAAATGCACGTAGACACACACCTGGCTCTCCCTGCTCCTCAGTTGCTGTAGGCATTTGGAAAACTCCCTCCAACCTAGCTTTGGTTTTGCTCTTTATACTGTACATTATACATGTATTTTGATGATCATAACATGTATGCATGGAAGTGGTCTCCCCTTTACTAATGATTTACGTTGGCCTGTGTCTCCCTCCACCCATGAGGTGGATGGATATTGTGCCCATTTGAGGTCCATGACTATGTTATATTGTTGGTGTCCTGCAGGAATGCATATTGCCATGATTTGTCGTGAGAGGAGGAGATTAGGAGAAAATGCTTCAGGACCTTGTGATACCAAATCACTGCACATTAACCACGTGAACCCTAGAATCTCTATTCTTCTGGACTAGCATTTGGTGAAAATGGCAGATCTAAAAGCTCAAAAGATATCAGAGCATTGATTTGGTGTAAATAGAAAAAAAGGAGGGAACCAAGTAAAGTATAGACCCACGAGGGACCCACTTGGGCAACAAAGTGTATACGTTTTAGTTGAAGAAACATGGGTATGCCATCATCATCATCATCATCATCATTGAAAATGATTCATTGTCCTCTCTCAATTCCCCCAAAACACACTTTCAAGATATGTTTTTCCACATTTTGTTGGGACACTGACAATATACTGTTTTACTTTTAAACGTTCGTATCTTTTTCCAGGTGGATGCTCCCCTTTTCCCCCCCATACAACTTGGATGGCTTTTTATTCCTTGCTTTGTGTTCTCAGGCTCATCCTGGTTGTGGATAACCGCACGGTGTGGTGTCTGTTGTCTGTTTCAGGGGATGATCATTCCACTGCATCCACATGTTATGCCTGTAACAATAACTCTCCTGTTTGGGCTCGGAAACCTTCCTCCCTTCCCTTTAACTGCACTGAATGTGGGTCTGTGATTGAACGTCAAATCCCTTTATGGTGTGTGTTCTGTGTACTGCTGCTGTTCAGTAACATAGAGGTGATTTCCTTGCCATTCCTGAACATTTAGTGGAAAGAAAACTATTTCCATTTTCAGCGTTTCAGAATGAATGGGGAGAAAGAGTCTGGAGTGCATGGCAGATTATGACTTTCAAACTGTCTTGTGGTTTGGTCTGAACTGAAGGACATTGTGTTGTTGTTTTCCATTGTGTGTAGGATTTACTACTACAGGAAGTGAATCAGCTGAAGAGTAAAGTGGAAGAGCTGGAGGGAGAGAAGAACCAGTATGAGAGGAAGCTCCGAGCCACCAAGGTACTGTACTCTATACACTACAGTATACAGTATGGCAGTGTTTCTCAAATGGGGGTACGCGGGGGTACTGCAGGGGGTACAGGAGAAAATGGGAATATGGGAATATTTTACTGTTATGTGTAATGACAAAACATTGAGAGTCTTTGTGTGAACCTTCTCATCTGTAAAATGCTAAACCAAATTACATCAATACCTTGACTAGTACAACTGTTTTTGAATAGAAAGCAATGTTTATTTGCCATTATGCTGTTTTATTTTGAACACATTGGCATTGGAACTGGACTTATGATGTAGATTTTATAAGCAAAATGCTGTAAGGGGTACTTGGCTTCAGAAATCAGTATAAGGGGGTACTGCAGCCAAAATAGTTTGAGAACCAGTGGTATATGGAACAAAAAAATATTTAAATGGTACACCTGGGTTACATACTATATAACTTGTATACCAGGTTTGCACAATTTAAAAAGATATATATCTTTTTTTAACACACAGATTTTCCATCTTATTTCCATTTAGTATTAGTTTGATTGATTGAATACTTTATTAACAGTTTGCAAAAAGTACAGCAGTTTAATTATACAATGACGCTAAAAGGATAACACAAAAAGCCCTGAAGGCTTGTTTCCATTTCTGGACGTATGTATTTAATTAATGAAGAATGTCTATATAACATCCACACTATTAATGTCACTGTATCGCTGTGTAGAGCACTGCAGCCACTGCTACCCACCCAGTGACATATTATGTTGATGCCACTGGCTGGCAGCAGAATAACAAGAGTTTCAACTTTATTTATCTGCAGACTACAGGAGGTGAATGAAATAATCCAGTCAAGTCAGGAACTATTATTTATACATTCGGCTTCCTTCAGCTTCCTTTGTTTGTTCTACAGCTATATGGATTTTATTGCTTCAATGTAATTATGCTAAGTAATGATCTGCACATCCTTAAAAAATCTGCATACACATACAGTGCATACACACATGTTAATAACACATCTTTCCTGTTTACTTCTGTTTTGACTAACATGCCCTGTAATTTCCCTGATAATCGTTGCACTTTAAGAACATCTCTGTCGTTTGAGGCCGTTGGAATGGCAACACAAATGTCAGCTTGTTTCACTTGCTTCAGATCTGTTCGCTTATATTTTCTTTGATAACACAGTTTGCTAGCAGCTAAACTGAAGGTCGATTTGCCATTTCTTTATTTCTGCTTACAGTGCCTCCCTCCTGCTCTCTCTCTCCTTTTCTGTGTTTTTCTGTCTTCTTCTTGAACTGCTTTCCTCTCTTTTTCCTCTCTTATATCGCTTGCATTCTCATTCACATCATCTCCACTTCTTGTACTCACCCCATCACTCCTGACGCATATGCTCTCTGTCGCGCACGCACATAAACACACACTCATCTTGCTCTGGTCTCTCCTTCCTCTACACTTGGCTATATCCTTCTTCTCCTCATCTCTCTATCTTTTGTCATCATCTCTTGCTTGTCTCTTTCTCACCTCTCTCTACTCTCTTCTCTCTTTTGCGTCTCTCTTTCTCCAATTTCTCTCTCCTCTCGTCCCTCTCCACGTCTCTCATTTCATCTGGCTATCCTTTCTCTTTCTCTCTTTTCCTTTTGTCTCCTCTCTCTCTCTCTTCCCCTCATTGTCTCTCCTCTCCATCTCTCCGCCTTTTTTCCTCTCTCTCTCTCTCTCTCTCTCTCTCTCTCTCTCTCTCTCTCTCTCCCTCTCTCCTTCTCCGGGTGTTCCCTCTCTGGTCTTCCTCTAGCTCTCTATCTCTTACTCTCTCCATGTGTGTTATCAGTCTCTGATGACCCAGTTGGCCAGCCTCAAACTGACAGTGGAACAAACACAGCTGGAGAAGCAGCACTGGGAGGAGCGCTGCCACGGTGCACAGGTGGAACACCTTAACCCTGCACCCACTAGGGATGGGACCATAAGCCATGTTATCGTTTATCGCGATAAAAAACACTCACGATAATCGTATCATGGAGATTTAATTTATCGTGATGGCGTTCTCCGTCATGCACTGGGATCAATTCACCTTTTATTTGCCGAGCTGCATTAGCCTCGTAAACCAGACTCTCCTTTTAGGATAAGGCAGGAGGCGGCTAGTTTACTAGGCTAGAGCTGCATATCCGGTACCACTTAAACCCTCTATAGGTACTTATAATATACGCAGTTTGATAGTCTTTTTTTCACTCTCTATCAAATGTCTTTGCCAAAATATAGCCGATCTACAAGCCTTGCGATGCGCTGTGAGCTTGTAGATCGGCTATTTTTTGGCCAATGTTCCACCCCAGGTCAGTGGATTTTGATTATCGCGATATCGTAAATCGCGATTTCTTTTGTCACAATAATCGTGATATGAAATGCTCATATCGTCCCATTCCTAGCACCCACCCCAGCACACAGACACCCCACCCTAGCACACCCCAGCACACAGACACCCCACCCTAGCACACCCCAGCACACAGACACCCCACCCTAGCACACCCCAGCACACAGACACCCCACCCTAGCACACCCCAGCACACAGACACCCCACCCTAGCACACCCCAGCACACAGACACCCCACCCTAGCACACCCCAGCACACAGACACCCCACCCTAGCACACCCCAGCACACTGTTCTAATATGCTCCTTTTCTCTGGCGCTTCATGTTCTTCCTCACCTTCCTCCTTGTTTTGTGATAGTAGTCTGCCAGCCTTTGCTTTTTTAACCTGAGCTGCACCAGGACAATCTCTTTATCAACCTTTGCTGACATACAAAGACTTGAACTTGAAACAGAATGTCCTTTGCCCAAAGTGTCATTGTCCTGGGTTGTACATTTTTAATGTCATGTACTGTAATGTAATGTAGACAGCAGCTCTACACAGTAAAATCCTCAGTATTCCATTCCATTTGTGACTCTTGATCGTGTATAAAACCCATAAGGTCTATACAGCATGTCTCATTATTAGGACAGAGAAATTAGGGGTGGGCGATATGGTGATAATTATCGTTGAGACGATACAATGTCTCCACAATATGCCTTATCAGAGGTATCATATATATCGTGATACAATTGAGGGAGCCTTGTAAAAAATCCTGTTTAATCGTTAATACAGAGATTCATCGCAGAATTCAATTTCAACCTGCATTTTGGTCTAAATCAGTGGTTCTCAAACTTTAAAATGTCAAGGTCTCCATTTAACTCTGACAGTATACAAATGAAACCAAATGGATGCATAAGGGTCCATTTGGTTTCATTTGTATACTGTCAGAATTACATACTTGTAAAGTTCAATTTAGACCTCCCAAAAGGAACCCAGAGAGTCTAGTTTTTGTCAAGTAACTTGATAAATAACCATAAAAACCAACGTGAAAAAGAATCGTGATAAAATTGTGTATCGTGATAGAGCTTGGGAAAATATCGTGATATTGTATTTTTCCATATAGCCCACCCCTAAGGGAAATGGGAAATCTATGAATCAGTCTGAATGTCTTGTGCTTACGTGTGTGTGTGTGTGTGTGTGTGTGTGTGTGTGTGTGTGTGTGTGTGTGTGTGTGTGTGTGTGTGTGTGTGTGTGTGTGTGTGTGTGTGTGTGTGTGTGTGTGTGTGTGTGTGTGTGTGTGTGTGTACCAAGTGAACATGATCCTTGTGTAACCCCTGAGAGCGGGGTTCACACACACACACACACACACACACACACACACACACACACACACACACACACACACACACACACACACATTTGCCATGCAAACTGAGCAGCACATGTAGCAGATCACTCACACGGGTTTGTTTTGTTTAACTCATTTGCATTTCTCTACTGTCAGGTGGAAACCTCAGATGTCCAAAACTGTTACCTTTCTGGATTCAAATTCAAGAATAGCAAAAACCTGATCAGCTGACCTGCAAGCTCAAACTGTGTCACATCTATAAGCTATTTTTGCTACTTTTGTGTGATAAATGTAACCTCCACGATACGATTATCGTGGTGGTTAAATTTATTGTGAAATCGTCCTCCGTCATGCACTGGGATCAATTCACCTTTTATTTGCCGAGGTGCATAATCTGTACCATTTAAACCCTCTATTTGTAAAACGTACGTATAATATATGTACTTGATACAGTCTTTTCTTCACTCTCTACCAAATCTCTTTGACAAAAAATAGCTGATTACAACACGACGCGTTGTGAGCTTGTAGATCTGCTATTTTTTGGGCAAATGTTACGCCCCAGGATAACGGATATTAGGGATATTATGATTAGCGCAATATCCCATCCTTAGTTCCCATTCAAGATGTTACATTGTGGTGTCTGTTTCTCCATAGAACCTTTATGGAGGTCTTTGACCACCAGTGTTAAGTGTCTTAAGTTCTTCTCCATACGTTGTTGTGGTCTCTCATCAGCGTCTGGTCTCTGACTGAGTGCGTCTCTCCTTTGTAGTGGAAACCCTCTCCGTGTCAGCCGCTCCCTTGGTCCCTAAGGAATAATAATAGAGAAGAATAAAACATCAAACTTATACCATACAGTAATAGCGCTTCTCTAAACGGTC
>NC_137820.1:61791076-62061076 GCF_963921795.1 Nannobrachium achirus | reverse complement strand
TGTAGATCTGCTATTTTCAGCACGCAACACCTGAGAGCAACCAAACATAAAATGATTCTCTTCTCCACTAGTCCCTCCCTAACGTTTTAGTCTAGTTTTTATTTTGTTGACGAAATTGTCAATATATTTAGTCTTAGTTTTAGTTAGTCAAAGCTTCGTTTTTATTTCGTTTTTTTGTCAGTGAAAAAATGCAGTCGACAACATTTTTTCGTCATAGTTTTAGTCGACAAAATCAACACTGCTTTGAAGAAGGATGGATAAGAATGCAGGAAGCGTCTGTATGATGACACACTTCTTCCTGTTTCTTAGATCAAGAGTTCCACAGGTTGAAGATGGGAATGGAATCTTTGTTGGCGTCAAATGATGAAAAGGTCAGTGTGTGTGCTCTACTCTGTAACTACGGTACAATATATATATATTTATTTTTTATCTTCTTACATTTAGAATATTTTGGATCATAGTAGTGCCTGAGCCACTTGTGGAGAAACAATGATTCAAATTGAGTTCTAGTGGGGGGTGGGGATAATAATAGTAAGTTAGTAATGTTAATATTTTAACTAGAAATACTGTTCCTACGAAACAGTGTGGGCTCGCATGTAACACCATGTATGGGCATGAAGATCTACCCTTTGGCTGCACCTCATTGGCTAAGGGCCCTGCCTTTGTACTGTCGAGGAGAACTTGATAGATAAATAATGAAGATAACATACGTGTGCTCGCTTTCAGCGAGCCCACAATTATCCTGATGTGCTGCTGTGGAAAAGAAAAAAACATTTATTGAATTAGACTACTTGTTTTGTTATATGACAGGATCGACATATAGACGAGCTGACCGGTTTATTAGGCCAGTACAGAAAAATGAAGGAAGTCATGGCACTCACACAAGGTAAGAATTATCCAGTACAATATCTGACTGTTTTATTACTGTGCTGTGTGAATGAAACCAAGGATAAACTAGCTTGACTAATACATCGTTATCAAATGACTCCAGAGATAAGGTGTAAGGATTTGTGTGAGTTTTCTGGTGTGTGTCATGTAGAATTATGTTAGGGAAATGGTGTGTCTCATATTAAATACAATTATGTTTACACAGTATAAATCCTCAGTGATAATTTAATTCAGAGAGTGTACAAATGGAATCATATGGACCTGTAGGGTTCTATTTAGTCCATTTAGAACTATTCTCTCTGTCTCTGCCCCCATTATACTACTGAAGAAGACTATGAACAGACCAGCATCCAAAATTCAATTTGATTCTGTTTATGATTGTGTTTGGATTTATTTCCTTTCACTCTCTCTTTCCTGTATTCTATTGTACTGGTGTGGTACTGTATACGGTATGTGTTGATCCTTATACTGTAATGCACTGTTTCCCAAACACATTTTCACGGGTCCCTTAACTTTTTGTTTCCTACATTTAGTTTTTAATTGTTATTTCAAAACATTAAAATAAAATAAAATAAATCCTCAAAAAGCATATGTTTTCATGTATTAAAAAAGAAATTCAATGTTTTTTTTCCCAGTAATTTCATGAAGAAATCAAAGAAAAATCTAAGAAATTCCATATATTTGAAAACGAATGTTTTAGAAGTAGTGAAAATAGGCGTTCTACAAGCTCACAACGTGACACGAAGAGATGCATTCTGAACTTGTAGATCTGCTGTTTTCACTAGTTTGGGTCCCGGGAAAACGTCTAATTTCTCTTTTGAGTCACAGGCTAAAAGGTTTGGGAACCACTGCTGTAATGTACTGTGTTAAGTGGTTCTCAACCTGTGGGTCGGGACCTCCAAGGGGGGGTCCCCAAATTATTTTGGGGGGTCCCCAGATGTGCAACATTGTTTTCTCTCTCAACAGCAAACAAACCAACATAAAGTTTAAATGAATTGTCTGCACATTTGACAATTTAAGGCCTTTTTAATACCTCTAAAATTACAAATTAAACATTGGCCAAATTGCAAATATTAGAGTCAGAAATTGTGAAAATAGCTGATCTACATGCTCACAATGCCTCGCAACGCGAGGCGTTGTGAGCATGTAGATCTGCTATTTTCCATGTTAAACCATGTTCAACTCTTGAAAGGTTGAGGACCACTGATTTAAACTGTATGTGTTGTACCTTCCAGGAAGCAGTGAAGAAGAGCTGAGTGGCAGCCTGAAGCTCAGAGCTCTCACACACAAAGCACATTGTGATGTTCTACGGTCAGAGGTACGTTAATACATGCACATACATACACACACACACACACACACACACACACACACACACACACACACACAGGTCAGAGGTACGTTAATACATGCACGCACATACACACACACACACACACACACACACAGGGGTCAGAGGTACATTAATACATGCACATACATACACACACACAGGCTTGATAAGTACCGCTATTTCATTGGCACACTAGAATCTTAAGTGTTCATTTCACTCCCGTCGCCTGAAGAAATGTGTTGCTGTTAGTGAAGAAGTGAAACTACAGTCTGTTTTGGCTTCCTTAGATCTCATCTAGAGGATCATCTCCTCTGCTGGTGTCCCCATCTTCCTTCCAGAGGGAACTGGACTCCAGGTAGAAAGACACACATAGAGTACATCACTCACTCACTCACTCACTCACTCACTCACTCACTCACTCACTCACTCACTCACTCACTCACTCACTCACCCACATCTTATATCTGCTAGTTTCCGTAGCATGCAGAACTCCATGGACTCATCGTTGGTTCCTTCAGGAGATGCTAACTTCCTTAATGGAGCATGGTACGTAGAATTGAATACTCTGTGTGTGTGTGTGTGTGTGTGTGTGTGTGTGTGTGTGTGTGTGTGTGTGTGTGTGTGTGTGTGTGTGTGTGTGTGTGTGTGTGTGTGTGTGTGTGTGTGTGTGTGTGTGTGTGTGTGTGTGTGTGCGCGCGCATTACTGTATAGGTATTATAGAAATCTGACCTCATATGACGGAAATTGGTATATACTGTATATGACACAATGTAATGACACTATCAAAGTGTTCATGACAGACATTGCTGTATGTGTGTCCAAGGACAAAAGTAAATCCTTCAACACATACAATTACTAATGTGTTTTTTATTTTATTTTATTTTTTGTGTCCAGGAATCGACAGCGATTGCTATCCAGCAGTCTTGAAGAGTTGCAGAGTGGATCTTTACCAAAGGTTGTTGTTTCTGTATTTTAATCAAATCAAATGTTTCTTTTAAATAAAGTTCTGCTATTGGTTTGGTATTCAAGCTATAAATCTAACCTTACTTAATTAATACAGATATACCTGCTTTTACTGCTTATAATACTAACTGGGGAAAAAAAGAAAGGAAAAGCTAATGCTAACATTTCACCGCCTAATCTTCTTGAGAGGAAGTTGTATGATTGGTTACGTGCTTCTGAACTAACTTTGTTTGTTTGGGTTCATGTATGTTTACGTACGGGTGTGTGCGTATGCAAATGGGTGTGTGCGTGCGTGCGTGCGTGCGTGCGTGCGTGTGTGCGTGCGTGTGCGTGCGTGCGTGCGTGCGTGTGCTTCTTTCTATCTCCTGTGCTGGTGTCTGCTATAGGCGGTAGAGTTCCAGTCCCTTGAGCCTGACTCAGACATGGGGCCAGAGGTACTTTCTGCTGCATCACATAGCTTAACCCAACACTAACAACACACACACACACACACACACACACACACACACACACACACACACACACACACACACACACACACACACACAGGGGGTCATGCCCCACCTGAAGACGTTGTCAGCAGCAGTATTCATCACAGCTGCCTCCCAGGCTTTCCCCTCTGCTGGCCTTTTTCCTCTTAGTCTTTTCAGCTCTCTGTTGACTCTGATGTCTTTGTAAAATACCAAGATCATTAAGATAGTCCCCTTTTCAAAGCACACAAGATCAACCTATTCTTTGAAATAAATAGGTTATATCAGTGGTTCTCCACCTTTTCAGGCTGGGACCCCCAAAATAATCAATCCCCCCACCCTGACGAGCACCTAGAGTTGAGGCATTCCATTTTGTATAATAACACCGTTCTATTGTGAAAATAGCAGATCTACATGCTCACAACGCCTCGCATTGTAGATCTGCTATTTTCACAATTTCTGCCTCTAATATTTGACAATTTGGCCATGTTTAATTTGTCATTTTATAGGTGTTAACCCTTTCAATGCCACCTTTTTACCACTAGAGGGCGCCCAGTGGCCATAGAAAACACCATAGAGATACGCTGGTATATGCACAAGCTGTGCGCAGCCATGATGCGCCTGAACACTTTCCTTTGTGCATGTACAGGAACAGGATGAAGTTAGCTTGAAGTTAGCTATTGGCTACCAAGCATTTTAGAAGCCCTATTTTTGGCGATTTAGCCATGATTAAACCTTGCACACCTCATGGATATGCATGGAACAGAGAAAATGAGCTCTAAAGATCCTGGATTGCATTGGAGTGGATGGTAAATATCGGCGGCGCGACGCTCTCGCGGGCCGTGTAAACAGATGACGGCCGGCGGCGCGGCTCAAAAATAAAAAATCATTTTTTTTTTACAAAAAATCTTTTTTTTTAAAAGCCGAACTAGTTCGGGATAGGCACCCAGGACGTTAATAATTATCTCGAACTAGTTCGGGATAGGCACAATAAGAGTTAAAAAGTCCTTAAATTGTCACTTTAAAATGTGCAGATACCCTTTATACACTTACACTTTATGTTGGTTTGTTTACTGTTGGGTGAGAAAAAAATGTTGCACATTAATCCTCTGGGGACCCCCCAAAAAAGATTTGGGGATCCCCCTGGGAATCCCGGCCCACAGGTTGAGAACCACTGAGTTATATGGCAGAGCACAGATCACAACCCTACTCTTGAATTGGCTTTGTCTTGTCATATCGTGCATTTATAAAGGACCACAAATGGTGTGTGTTACATGAATGATCAGATGGATTTAATGTTGGGAAAGAAAGTTGTTAACATTTTACCAGTAGATTAACTGGCACTTGCGTTACGCTGGTTTTGCTTCTCCAGAATCGTCCCATGGAGCTGAACAAGTACCAGACTCTACCAGGGAAGCTGCGTAAGAGAGGAGAGCTGAGGATGGAGCAGAACGGAGCGGAGAGGGAGAGTACTCACCCCCTGTTCACCTCTCCCCCGTCCACTGCAACGACAACGACTATAGCCTCAGTGAGTGTCTACACCAGAACCTTGAAAAATGCTTTCATTGTGATACCGATAAGTAGAAACTTGGAGTACAGTATTAGTTCCATTGATCCAAGAAGACGGAATACAATCGATTGATTGATCATTAAAATAAACATGCTCGGACACCCATCTGACCACTTAACGTGCCAGCCATTTGGCTGCCATGTTCAGTGGTCGGATCACAAAGATCTATCCACAACTTTCCCATGTCCCGTCGTGCGTTGCGCCAGAAGTTGTGCGGCAGTTTCCGGCGTCGCAGCCGAGAATGATCTACAAGCTCACAGCGGTTGCATCTGCGGCGCGACGTGAGCTTGTATGTCTGCTGTTCTCTCTCTGTCCCACAGATAATGCTACTGTAAAGTCTTGCGGAAACAGGTGGATACATTTTTAACTTAAGTCCATTACATTTCTTCATTATGCGCTTGGTTTATAGTATTAAAATGTTGGGCGCCGCTTATGAGCCAGTATGATGTTAGAATTGCTTTGGACAAGTTATTCTAACAATCCAAAATCTGTTTCCTAGGAACAAGTGCAAAAGTTAAAAAAAGAACTTTGCAGAGGAAGTAAATGACTCCAGGTATTACGAAATATGAACAGAAATTGAATAAAAGTTTTATGATTGATATAAGAAGAGAGAACTCTGTTAATATGCATTTTATTCCGAAAATATTCTCTAGGATTTTAAAGTGTGTTGTGACACATCCCTGCTTCTTGCCAACTCATTTTAATCCGAGAACAACTTTTATCTCGGAGGCAGAAAATAAGTCCAACGCAAAATGCAACAAACTCTTGGTGATTAATCTTTTTCTCTACTAACGTAACTATGATTGCTTCCTTTCCTATGCTCCACTGTTTCTCTTTCCATCCCTGTCCTCTGCTCTGCTGCTGCATTGCTTTTCTCTGTCTGTCTGTGTTCTGGCTGAAGTTCGCTGCAGGAGTGCCAGTGCTCCAGCCTTAGGTACTGTATAACTACAGTACAGTATGTGGAAAGACTTAAGGAGGAAGTTGAATTGATATGCTAGTGATATCACTACAATCTGTTTCAAATAATTCATTATTTAAATTATGTGTAAGTTATGCTTCCCCGTGACGGCGTGACAGCTTCGGTAACTCTGAATACGAATAGAATATAAAGCGCATGTCACGTCATTTCCTCACTTCCCCTTTCACACTTGCGGTCGTGTAAATAAACAACTCCTACTGAAAACCAAATGAGTCCAAGCCTATCTGCCTAGCTGAAATGGACATTCAAAAATATGTTTTAAAGATCATTTTAAAATATACTGCTCAAAGAATTTAAGGGAACAAAATGACCCCTTAATTTATTTGAGCAGTGAACATGTTTGTGAACACGAAATACTCTTCCGAGCATATGACAGCTTCAAGTTTGCAACGTTTACCCTGCAGAAGACTCTCTTTAACGTTTCGAAGATTGCTAAAGACGTTCTGGCTTGAGACACTAGGTCTGGATAGAACCAATAAGCGTTTGGAGGTGTAGGCTAATGGTTATGTGCTAAGGAAGCTCTGAGGTGATTTGAGACTCAACTTTGAAAAGAGGATCAAGCAGCAACTCCCCTGCCAGGATTATTACTGTTTGTCACCTCTGTGACTCAGAGAGTTTGTTCAAGATAATCCCTCACATCAGCATTCTCTTACCGCCACACACACACTGGCTCACATGCACATTCACACCCATCCATACACACACACACACACACACACACACACACACACACACACACACACACACACACACACACACACACACACACACACACACACACACACACACACACACACACACTGGCTCACATGCACATTCACACCCATTCACACACACAGAGCTTAAAGCTTCAGAGTCATCAGTGTTGTTTGAGGGCGAAGTGCGTGCTCAGGGATATGCACTGTTCAACTGGCTTAGACGTCCAATGTATACGAATGGGGATGAAAATGTACTGAACAGCCCCCTACAATTTTACTAAGTGTCTGACAGGGTTTTACTGAATTAAAAATTGCATTGAATTAAATACCGAGGGCTTCCAACGTAAAAAAAGACTGTAAAAAGTGTTATTGGGATGTTCCTTTTAGGCAGGGTGTTTAACTGTACTTGTACTGTACTACATTTCAAATTGTATTGACTATCCATTTTTGCCTAATAAAAATAATCAATCAATCACAGGAACGTTCTGCAGTCCAACGTTCTTGATTTATACTATACCACGCCAAAAATAGCTGATGCGACGCACTGTGAGCTTGTAGATCTTCTACTTTACGATGGCGTATACAGTAAATGGGCAAAACAATAGAACATCTTTTCCCAAACACAATCTCTTTTGCAAAGAGAGGCCATTTCATGCTAAGATATTTTCATCTATTTATTGAAAAGGGGGGGAAATCTACGCAGACAAAAACTGCTTCCATTGTAGAGAATTAATCCGAGCACCAAAAGTGACCTTTCAAGTCTGATAAAGACCAAGCCAAGCCTAAAGCCTGATGAAATGTGACGTGCTAAATAAAAGTCACTTTTGGTTTTGGGGATAAATTCCCTGCCGTTGGAGCTGCCCGTGTTGCAGCTTTTATCTTCTCCTTAAATGTGGCTTGTGAATTTGCATGCTGCTACTTAACACTACGTGTGTTCGTAGAGAGGTTTTGAGGTTTATTAATGAGGCTATGACTAATGCTCCGCTTCTGCTTCTTACCCGTTCATTCGTCTTTGCTTTGCTAATCTCCTCTGCCACAGGGTCTCCTGGCAAACATGACCTCTATGGTGTTGGTGGGTACTACAGTACGTTACAGCGTCAATCTGTTCTCTGTTCCCCGCACGAGTGTTGTAGCTGACCTCAGTGAAATGGGTTATCATCACTGCATGAATATAATACATAATCTCTAGCTTTTGTTACTACCCGCACTGTTGTGGGATTCCCCTTTCCTTTGAGAGAGATGCAGTATAAATTAAACACCCCAGTGGGTTGCTCTCCTTACTGTATGTGATTTTGCTTCCCCAATTAAATCTAAATCTTTAGGCCACGGAAATAGCAATGCAGGGTGGGGATATTTACCACATTACCCCTGGTGTTCCTCTTTTGGGCATACAGTATATCATGATAGAAAAGAACAAACACTTTTTGGAAAATAATTAACCAATATACCTGTGACGTGTTGTGAGTTGGTAGATTGGCTGACAGAATGGATAAATACATAAGCTACTGTATACGTAAGCTATATAGGCTAATGTATATTGATAACGGAACTTGAGATGTGGTGTTGTTAGTGCAACATATTTTACTGCTATGTTTTTGTTTTGTTTTTCCCCTCTCTTCTGTAACCAAATACTCAGGACCATATGGCATTGTCTTTCCCTTTTTTTTATTGTGTTGTATTGTATTGTATTGTATTTTATTGTATTACATTTTTTGTTTCATTTGTTGTCCATTTGTATGTATGATTCTTGTCTTTACTTTTTATTTTATTTTAATATAGATATATAATTTTGCGTTTAAGTGATTAAGCAGAATAAAACGATCCAAGGTGATCATCACCTGAACGGCTATTGGATTAAAGTCGTTATATTACTTTGTCTCTTACTCATCTGATCCAGTCTGCTGTTGCTCTGCCTCTGTTCTGTCCAGGGCATCCAGAGAGGCTGGAGGAATCCATTCTGTCAGATCTGTCCCCGCTGTCCTCTGGAGTAGACTCTGGTCAGCAGTCCCCCATCTCCCCTGAGAACAAGAAGAGCCACAGGGGAATCAAAAAGCTCTGGGGGAAGTAAGTGTTTATGACATGAGCGCTTTAAAACTATTGTGTGTCGGATATTTGAAAATAGTCCATCTACAAGCTCACAACGTGTTGCGATGCCGTGCGTTGTGAGCTTGTAGAGCTGCTATTTTCAACAACAAAAAATGTGACAAGTGACACTTTTTGAATAGATACTGTATATTATTCTTTTAAACATTTTAACACAAATCTGGTGCGGGGGTCGGGGGTCCCTGACACAAAATATTTTGAGATCCCCATCTGAATCAAAATTAGTTTGAGAACCACTGGTTTAAACAACACTAGTGTGGAAGCCCAAATAAGTAACTACACTTAAGAAACAAGCCCAAAAGAACACAACCTGCCACTACCAATATTTACAAGCAACTTTACAGAAAAACAAGCCCAAAGTCACCTATGATAAGCAGACCTGGCAACACTGACGCATGCACGCACGCACACACATGCAAAAACAAAGTAAAAAAAAAACACACTCATCATTCTCTCTCCACTTGTAGAATCCGTCGTAGCCAATCAGGCAGTCCTGTTCAGGTTGATGATCCAGAGATGGGAGAGTTTAAGAGGGGAGGATTCAGAGCTACTGCTGGACCACGGCTGGCACGGAAAGGGAACTCACGGTATGGACACGCACGCACACACGCACACACGCACACACACACACACACACACACACACTAGGGCATTAACGAAAAAAGTCGACAAGTCAACTCAGTCGACTTCATTACACAAGTCGACTCCCACCGGAGAAAGTCGAAAGACGAAGTTGAATTTTTTTATTTATTTTTTCTATCATTATTTTTGCTCCATGTGTGCGTCTGTACAGCATTCAAACTATTCACGGCCCGCCCACCTACTTCCGTTTCTCAGTATCCCCCGGGTGCTGACTTCAATTTAGAAGGGGAAACTATACTGGACTTAAAGCCAACAAATCGTTATTTCTAACGGTAAAGTAAATTATAATGCTTTGTGCCGTTTACTATCTTGTGCTCTTGATCATGCTAGCCGTATTTTATACTTTACTATTCGGAAATTGCATTACATTTGCGATTTCTGTGCTAACTCTATAGGCTTATAGTAGGATTTTCCCCTTCAAAACGGGACTTCAGCACCCGGGGGATGCTGAGTGGGCGGGTCGTGAATAGGGCTAATTGTCAAGGACAGAATGATCCAATATTACAGTGCTACATTACATTTGGTATAACATAGCAGATCTACATGCCCACAACATGCTTGTGAGCATGTAGATCGGCTATTTTCCCAATTTCTGCCTCTATATATTTGACAAATTGGACAATGTTTAATTTGTCATTTTAGAGGTATTAAAAAAGTCCTTAAATTGGCACTTTAGAAATGTGAATATACCCTCTAAAATAATTGGGGGGTCGTGTGTGATGTGATGATGACGTCATCAAACGATAAAGTCGACTTCAACTCAACTTTTTACTGCGTCGAGTCGACTTGCAAAAATCACAAGTCGTTAATGCCCTAACGCACACACAGCAATTACTTTTGCTTTAGAATATGCTATAGCACGTGAAGTGTTTAAACATGTAAAGAATACAATTGTGTCATTCTCCTGTTTTCTTGTGACCTGTTCAGGGACCTTAAGACACCCTTCTCAAAGTGGACAACTGAGCAGGTGTGTGATTGGCTGGAGGAGATTGGTCTCGGCCAATACGGAATCCTTGCTCGTCACTGGATCACCAGTGGTCAAACTCTGCTGTCGTCCACCCCACAGGACCTAGAGAAGGTACGTGCACGCACACACACACACACACACGCACACACATACTCACTAACCGTTTGAGACCTAATAACCAGAATTAACAGAAATTAAGTGCTGAAAAGAGAGCTGAGCCAGAAGACAAACTCTATATTTACTGAGCAATCTTCATTCCTACTCTCACCTACAGTAGGTCATGACCAAAATAATAAGATAGCGGATCATGGATGCAATCGGTCGAAATGAGTTTCCTCAGACTGGAGGCCGGCCTCTCCCTTAGAGATACTGTAAGTTCAGTCTTAGTAGAACCACTGCTCCTTGACTTGGAAAGGAGTCAGCTTAGGTGGTTCGGGCATCTAGAACGGATGCCTCCTGAGCGTCTCCCTAGGGTTGTCCTCGCTGCACATCCCACTGAGAGGAGACCCCGTGGCAGACCAAGGACCAGATGGAGGGATTATATCTGGCCTTGGAATTCCTCGGGATCCCCCAGGATGCTAATGTTGCCCTGGAAAGGGAAGTCTGGAAATCTCAGTTGGAACCGTTACCTCCGCAACTCGATTCCGGATAAGCGGTTGATGGATGGAAGTCATGTAAAAATATTAACAGAATATTAATTAAATAAATCACTTAAAAAATATAATCTATAATTGTTCTGACATTGAAGTTGGAATGCCCATCCCTCCATCCAAGTTCTTTCGTACTTTGAGACTCAAAGAACTGTTTCACTCCAGTACAACGGTGTCGGTAGCCAACACTCCTGATGCGAACGAAACTGTGAATGAACTTGATGTGGCTCCTTTTCCCACTACTAATCTGACTGAGGGGAAATTCACCCCTTTCAGAAAAAAGTCTTCTTTTATTCCGCCTAAGAACAGGAGCGCATCTCTTGATACTTATTGCCGTTTAGTTGAGTATGATGTACTATCTGCCTTAAAGAAAAAAAGTGAATATAAAGTGTTTAACAACATGTCTAAGTCGGAAAGAGATCAGATCACTGAATTACAGAAAGATAACACCATTATAATTCGCCCAGCAGATAAAGGTGGGGCGATTGTCATACAAAATGCATCTGATTATGATTCTGAAATCAGGAGACAATTAAATGACGATACATTCTATAGAAAACTTCCGTCTGATCCGACTAATTCCTTTATGGCATCTGTACATGCACAATTACAATTGTGGTTTGAAAAGGGCGAAATAAGTAAAAATGAATATGCATTTATGAAAAGTGATTTTCCTGTCATTCCTGTAATTTACACTTTGCCCAAGGTTCACAAATCACAGACAGTGCCTTTAGTGGGTAGACCAATAGTTAGTAGTATCGATTCTCTAACTTCTAATATATCTACTTTCGTGGATTACTGCTTAAAGCCATGGGTTACTGCTCTTCCCTCCTATACGAGGGACTCGATTGATTTTATTAATAAGTTGAAGTCTGTGAATTTACCCACCACAGAGTGTCTTTTAGTTACACTGGATGTCAGCAGCCTTTATACCAACATCCCACACAGGGGAGGTGTGGAGGCTGTCCACTTTTTTATGAGTCAAAGAGACCCACTCATTAAACCCAGCACAGCTTGTGTCACTGACCTTACCGAATTGGTTCTTACTTCTAATTACTTTTTGTACCAAAACGATTTTTTCTTACAAACTAAAGGGACAGCCATGGGCAGCACAATGGCCCCAAATTATGCTAATTTATATATGGGTTATTTTGAGCAACACTTTGTTCTTGATTCCACGGTTAACCCTTTCTATGCTAACATTCTGTTATACAAGCGTTATATTGATGACCTGTTTATTCTATGGGAGGGTTCTGCAGAGAGACTTAAACTTTTTCATAGTTACCTCAATTCTGCAAATACGAATTTACAATTCACTATTGAGTCCAGTGACACCAACATCAGTTTTCTTGATGTGTTGGTAATTAAAAAGGACAATTCTATTCAGACAGACCTATACCGCAAACCCACCGATAGGAACACTATATTAAGAGGTGATAGTTTTCATCCTAGACACCTGATACAGAGTCTGCCTATTAGTCAGTTCCACAGAGCCAGAAGAGTCTGCAGTACAGACACAGGGTTTAATACACAAGCTTTGGATCTGACCAACAGATTCTTAGAAAGGGGGTATAAACAGGAATGGGTTGACAGTGCAGCTGATCGTTTTAAGACCATGACACAAGATGAATGCCTAATACCAAAAAATAGACCTAAAAAAGCTAACGCTCCTTTTTGTGTGCTCCGTTATTCACCCATGGGTTTTGATTTCAAAAAAATAATTTCCAAACATTGGCACATTATTCAGTCAGACTCGAGACTTAACACCATATACAAAGAAGCTCCTGCAGTTGTATTTAAACGCCCTCCCAACCTAAGGGACCAGTTGGTCAGATCGTATACACCCGCACAGAAGAAAAAAGGCACTTTTTTAGAAAATATCCCAGATGGGAACTATAAGTGTGGTGGATGTGCCCAGTGTGTCTTCACTAGTAAAATGAAGTCCTACACACACCCCCACAGTGGGAAACAAATTAAAATCCGTGGTATGATTACTTGTAGCACCACTAATGTGGTCTATTTGATTAAATGCCCGTGCGGCCTTGGGTATGTTGGCAAAACGAACAGACCCCTTCGAACTCGCATGAGCGAGCATCGTTCCAATATTAGATGTGGGGACGAAAGAAATCCTGTGGCCCTACACTTTAAACTGGCAGGGCACAGCATCTCTAGTTTCAGGTACATGGGCATAGAAAAGGTTGAAAAAACCCCTAGAGGCGGCAACCTAGAACGCCGCCTATTACAGAGAGAGATGTATTATATACATTATCTCAACACTATGGGCGCCCCACACGGTCTTAATGAAGAATTTGATTTGAAGCCTTTCCTGTGACTTGTTTTTTCTTTCCTAATCATTGTACATTATATTGTTTTTATTCTTGTTGCATTGTTTTTTGAGTTTTATTTGTGAATTCTGACTTTGTTTACACTGTTTATTGTTATTATCATTGTATATGACAGTAATAGGTTTGGTACACTGTTACCTTTTGTTAGTAAATATGCTGGTTTTTTTAAATACCCTATACCCTGGCCTCCTATAATGTGGCTGATTTGACTGTGGCTGATTTGACAATCAGTCAAGATCATTGGGGCGTTGGCTGATTTCAGCTGATTTCATTCATGATTTCAATCATGATTTGTGTGAATTCTACCCAGCATGCACTATACTTAAACCTTCACTGTGACACATTTGTTCAGTTTACACCTGAAGAAGGCCAATGTAGGCCGAAACGTTGTATTTTTTCCGCTCTATTAATAAATTTCTGGGGAGCTTATAGACAGTGTGCGGACCTTTTCTTCTTTTCCAGTATTATTTTTTTGGTCCAGCACCCGTCGCAGTCCTTTTTGGATGTGCGTGTATCTACAGACCGCTAATGCCCATCCCTCACACACACACACACACACACACACACATGCGCGCGCACGCACACACACACACACACACACACACACACACACACACACACACACACACACACACACACACACACACACACACACACACACACACTCAGACTAATGCAGCTGACAAAATAATCTTCCATTCAGCGCGTCAATTAATCTTTTGGTTCTACCTGTCTGTCTTAGTTCCTGTCTGCCTCTATAATCAGTAACACCCGTCTCTCCTCTTTAGTTTCACCTTCAGCTGTGTCCTTAGTTTCTTGACTTGCCCTCTCCTCTTGATGATAATTTGATTTACGTGATTCATTATGATGGCTGTGCTTGCTTTTGTTCTCTCTTTTTCACTTTGTTATACCGTGAGCGCTATAGAGCAGTGAAGTGGGACGTTTTCTTCCTCCATTCTGAATTCCCATTGACATTTTTCATATCTCGCGTCATATAAGAACAGTGTTCCAATTGTAAAAAAATGATCTCAGCGGTTTGACTCGTATGGATATGAAGAATCAACTGATGGTGAGAAAACGCTAATGTTACTGTCGCCGAATTATTTACATTTTTGCTAGAAACAGACTTTATCAAATATGAGTGACTGACTATCATAAACCATAAAGAGCCACCTCCCCGACAATATCGCAAAGACCGTTTGTTTATTTTTGGACCGCAATGCTTATATGAGAAGATTTTAAGATGACTGAATATTATCCTCCATAGAGAAATTACTTCCGTGAACCGGGGGATGAGCGAGTCATGTCATGACTTCGTTGCTCTATATAGTATTATTATATATTTCTTTTAATGTGAAATGATGATGTCAGCATTGTCTCTGTCTTTCATCATCAGGAGATGGGTGTGAAGAATCCCCTCCACAGGAAGAAACTGCAGCTAGCCATCAAGTCATTTAGCACCAAGCAGGCTGAGAAGTCCTCAGAACTGGACTATGTCTGGGTCACACGTATGTACAACACACACACACACACACACACACACACACACACACACACACACACACACACACACACACACACACACACATAAGGGCGGCCAGCAGCTGGCTTTTTTAGCACAGGGGCTAATGAATTTTATCAACAAACAATAATGAATAATACTAATACGACAGGTGCCAGCTCCGAATCTATGGACTGTAGGTGAACGGATAGGGTTTTTGTGAGACTGAAGATGCTTTCCAGCATAAAAAGTATGATTTTATTGTATGGTACATATAAGTCAGTGATTTGTCTTTTACATATTCATATATATTTCATTTATTTATTCCTTAAATATTTCTCATCCCAATTGGGTTTGTGAGGAGGGGGGCTTAGGGGAGGCTAAGCCTTCACCAGGGGGGCTAAAGCCCCCTCTAGCCCCCCCTGGTGCCACCCCTGGATTCTTTACGGTCTTTAAATGTCTTATGTGTCTTTTACTTTTCCCCTGCTGACCTTTTAATTTCATTGTGTGTATTTGTTATCACAACGACAATAAAAGGAACTGAATTGAACATGGGGTATGAATTTCTCTATGAAGTATGAAGTAAGTAAATAAAGTAAATTAAAGCTTATAAAATTATATAAATGATAATAATTCTATTCATCTCATGTGTTCCAAGGCTGGCTAGATGACATTGGACTACCTCAGTATAAAGACCAGTTCAATGAGGGGCGGGTGGATGGACACATGATGCAGTACCTGACTGTGGTAAGTAACTACATTATAGGCTTGTATTATTGCTTTGTGAATAGACTACGGCCTATATGTTACTATTATCTTTTGGAAAGCACTTGTGGTCAACTGCTGTTGTTTTGAAATGCGATATATAAATACATTTGACCAGACAACTGCTGCTGGGACCAACGTAGCTGTTCAGCTCTTTGGTCTCTAATGTGCTTATGTTTCAACACAGTCACATCAACAATTAAGGACGGGACCATATGAAACTTATATGAAAATGTGTGTGGCCAACATAATTTCAATTAACGATAGTAGTGATAATCAAAATGTGCTTAAAACTCTTAAAATGCCACTTTTGTTAACCACTTGAACCACAGCATCCCTGCTCTGGGCTTTGCAAGTACAGTACCAGTACAGAGCTAACATGTCCAGTCTGTTAGTCATCGCTGAGTTGTGAGTTAACATACTGTAATTATCAGAACAACTTGAGGTATTTTGAACTATACAGGTAGATGAAAGTACTACAGAGTATTATTGCAAACGGGATTTTGTGTGGTTACGGCACGATACAAGTTCTTTATCCTATGACAGAGCGACTTATCTACTTTGCTTCGCTGTTCGGGCGGTATGGCAGGTCCAAGGCCTGGATATATCACTATATCACCTTTGGACTCTGTATCTTTAATCATAAAGAGTAGACCTGTTCTGGTTTGGTTCTTCAGTGGGCTTTCGTAAGCCTAATTCTGCTTCACGAGGTGTAAGATCGTGAAATCAATCGGAAATAGAGCTCTCCTGAGTCTCTAATCCTCCATCTTGTCTCCTAATTAGGTCATTTCCTTTGTTACAATTATTGAAGCTCATTATTGACTCATATTTAGTAATACAATTTAAATAATGTTTTTAAAAATGTATAAAACATGTATAAATCCTTATACGATGTAAATAACCTGTGCCTCTCTGTCTCTCTGTCTCTCTCTCAGAATGACTTATTGTTCCTTAAAGTGACCAGCCAGCTGCACCACCTCAGCATCAAGTGTGCCATTCATGTTCTACGTGTCAACAATTTCAGCTCAAACTGCCTCAAACGCAGACCCAGCACTGAGGTCAGGGATGGGGGTGTTTATGGGTGTGGATGTTCATAGATGTGGATGTAGTTTGGACCTTTCCTCTAGCTTAAACCGTACTGTACAATGTGTGTATGATCATGTTTAGGGATTAGTGCAAGGATTATTATTGTAATACTATACGAGGAAAATGATATACCCTAAAAATATATATTTGAACCACTTTCAACCTGGCATATCTAGTTTGGTCCTACTTTTATAGAGTGATAATAAACGTGTTAGAGGCTATTTTTGCACGGATATATGAATACAGGTGTGTCATGAGATTTGTATATGCTGAGAAGTAAAGTAATACTGTGTGTGTGTGTGTGTGTGCTACAGAACCAGACCACTCCCAGTGAGGTGGTCCAGTGGTCAAACCACCGGGTGATGGAGTGGTTAAGGTCGGTGGATCTGGCAGAGTATGCTCCCAACCTGCGGGGCAGTGGCGTGCACGGAGGGCTGATAGTAAGTACACACCAATCCCTTTGGGCATTTTGCCATCCCACTCAAGAATCCTTTGGGTGTATTTACAAAGCATTCTGAAAATCAGTGCCAGGGCCGCAACATTCAGCATCACCTCATGTTTTTAACATAGTAGTCTGGAGGATAGTTACGAAAATCGTTCACTTTTTCATAAAAGCGTGAAACTTGGTACACTTGTACAGTTTGGGGCCCTGAACATTTTCATATATGGAGCCATCGCAAAAACGCCCCCTGGTGGCCATGGCAGACATTTTACTTTCCGCCATTACCAATTAATGTATTTTGCATCATAACTTCTGAACCAAACATGATAATACAGAATAGGTGATGTCTACACCTATGTTTTGATGGTCAAGGATTTGATTGATATCATGTAAAACATTATAAACTGTTCAGGTCAATAGTTAATGGTCAATTCAGTGATGTTGTGAGGTTGTCCCGTGGTTTGTCCAAAGATTTTTCATGTTTTCATAAAAGCATGAAACTTGGTACACTTGAACTTGGTTGGTGCCCTCAACATTTTCAGATATGGAGGCATCACAAAACCATTTGTATATGAGCCATAACCAAATAATGTATTTATTTCCTGAACCATAAATGATAATACAGAATATGTGAACAACACCTATGTTGAAGGATTCCATTGATAACGTGTACAACATCATAAACTGATCAGGATCTGAGCAATGAAATAGATGAGATTATGTGGAATACAATTTCAAGCATATTTCATGCCATCCCACTAACTGGGGCCTAATTTACTGTTATGTTACTTATTAGTGTCCACAATAAGTATTTAGTTTGGTTTAAGCTTTCAGAAAGGACTCTGCATGTCTGCAACTCCCTGGGTGGCTATGTTCGCTTAGACAATGGCTTCCGTCGAACCACTACCTTCTAGCCAGTCCCCCGGTATCTTGAGAGCCACCATCTCAATATGCATCCTCAGGGACGTTGAAGTTTCAATATTGAGCTGGGTGCTCGTTTTTGACCCCGCCCCTTTTTAAGTAGGTATTTGTACTTTACTTGAGTATTTCCAATTTCCAATACTTTTACTTCTACTCCACTACATCTCGGATCCAAATATTGTACTTTTACTCCACTACATTTATTTGAAAACTTTAGTTACTAGTTACTTTTCGGATATAAGTTATAATATTTTAAAACACACATTAACCACTTTAGCCATTATACCTAGGTTGTTTGAAAATAGCCGATCTACAAGCTCCAAACGCATCATATCACGACGCCTTGTGAGCTTGTAGATCTGCTATTTCATTTTGAATTGAAGTACATCTACATTGCAGTATTGATACTTTTACTTAATAAGTAAAGAATGTGAGTCCACTGGTCTTTGCCATCTCCAGGCAAACGTCACAATGCAGTGTCAGCCTGGCTTCATCAAAGTCGTCTCCATAGAATTGCACCATGCGTTTGCGGGCGCTGTTTCCGACAACACCCTCCCAATGTGTGTTGACCATTTCCACACGTGAGAAAAACTTTAGCATGATTCTCAAAGCAAAAAAACGTGCTAAAAGTGTCTAGCTGCATACGCAGGCCACGGGCTGAGTGCAATGTAGTTGGAAGCAATGGACTGCAGCGATGCCGTTTTAGTGGTCCAGCGTGTGGGGCACAGGGGTCGCAGAGATGGTGCGTCTTCGTCTTGGTAGGCTATAGTATAACAGAGCTACATCATACAGCCAGGATGTGGGGCGGTCTTTGACGCTGTGTTAGCCCTATACTCTAATTGAAAGGGACAAAGCCAACGTGTGAAAATCGGCCGAGTGCCAGGAATGCGGTTTGGCCAGTTTGGGACAAAGTGAAAGTGAACTTGTGAAAACGGCGGAGTGCTAGGAATTTTCGGGAGAAATCAATGGTCACATAGCTGGGTGCTTGAGCTCTCAGGCGTACCCTATATTTCCGCCTCTGTGCATCCTCCTAAGACAATCACAAAATGATCTTCTCCATGTGAAAGGGGCCAATTCCACTGTATTTGTTTGGTTACATTGTGCAGAGTTTGGTCCATTGTGGCATTGTCACAACAGGTACTGTACTTGTGGATGTACCCTCTGTACTGCTTGATTGATGACATTCATTGCATGATGAATCATGGCCACATTTTGAGTCAACAGGGAATAGGGGAAGGAGAGCTGACATGGCAGGGGTGAGTTCCTTTGGTTGCAGCTTATTGGCATGAAAGGCTGCCCAGGAGATGTGTTCTGCTGGTTGATTTTCCAGGACACAGGTAGTCACTGACCCTAACCATATTCTTTAAATGTGTAGAGTTAAACCTTGATGTCTGTTCCTGGCTCAGTTGATCTAGGCGGCAGGAGTACAGTTTATTTAAAACTAAAGACAGACTTCATTTCTTCATTTGCACAGACATTCTCAATATAGTAAACCAGCTCAGCAAAGGCTTTGCTATGACATACCATATCATTGGTAACATGTATTTTTTTGTGCAGTTTGGCAGCTTTGTTGTAGTATCCTGCTAAGCAAGGTGTATGGTATTTTGCCACTGATGCAACCATATCACCTGCACTAAGTTTTTGCCAGGATTTGCTCATGACCATCAAATCAGACATGACCATCAAGGTACTTCCTTCATGAAGGGGTTCAGCAGACGACAGATCTTCACAAAAAAGCACTGAGATGAGTCAACCAAAAATAAATAATTATTGTGGACACCATCATAACAGTAAATCAGGCCCCAATTAGTGGCATGGCATGATATATGCTTTACATTTTAATTCTGTATAATCTCATCTATTTAATTGAAATCCTCACTATATCACTGAATTGACTAATAATTAACCATTCACCTGAACAGTTGATGATGTTGTACATGGAATACTTGACCATCAAAACATAGGTGTAGACATCACATATTCGGTATTATCATGTATGGTTTATTAAAGTTTATTAGACGCAACATTATTTGGTTATATTTTCAAATTTTGTATCCCACGATTTCTGAACCCATTTTTTCATCCAGTGCCAATTGCCTAAACTGTAATACTAGGCTCTGCTCTCCCTTTGCCACGCCTGGGGAGGGCCCTGAATTGAGCTCATGTTTCCTTCAGTGCATGAGGAGTGAACAGGCCGCTTCTTATCACCTGACAGGGAGGAACTTCCCCGGTTGGACGTAGCGCGTGGAGGAACACGTTGTTCCAACCAGTTCCTTTCCCCTCCATCAGTGGGAGGCATTATAGAGACTAGGATTACTGCATGTTTTTTGTGAGGGTATATACCCTAGGAGACACAGGTAGAACATGCAAACTGCACACAGAAAGGCCCTTTTGCCAACCCCACCTAGGGTGTGGGTGCTGATGACTGGGACCCCCAGCACCCCCAGCGGGAATCAAACCCAGGACGTTCTAGCAGTGAAGCGACAGCACTACCGACTGTGCCACCGTGTCCCCATTATTTGGCTATGGCGGATATTAAAATGGCCGCCATGGCGGATATTAGAATGGCGATTTTGTGATGGCTCCATATCTGACAGTGTTCAGGGTCCCAAACTCTACAAGTGTACCAAGTTTCATACTTTTATGAAAAAGTGAAAATAAATTGGACAAAACCACAGGACTACCTCACAACATCACTGAATTGACCATTACCTATGGACAGTTTATGATGTAAATGATATCAATGGAATCCTTGACCATCAAAACATAGGTGTAGATATCACATATTCTGTATTATCATGCTTGGTTCAGGACTTATGATGCAAAATACATTAACTGGCAATGGCGGAAATTAAAATGGCAACCATGGCCACCAGGGGGCGTTTTTGCGATGGCTCCATATCTGAAAATGTGCAGGGCCCCAAACTGTCCAAGTGTACCAAGTTTCATACTTTTATGAAGAAGTGAAAAAGAATTGGACAAAACCACGGGACTACCTCACAACATCACTGAATTGACTATTAATTATTCACCTGAACATTATATGTTGATTGTAAATGATATCAATGGAATCCTTGACCATCAAAACATAGGTGTAGACATCACATGTTCTGTATTATCATGCTTGGTTCAAGAGTTATGATGCAAAATACATTAATTGGTAATGGCGGAAAGTAAAATGTCTGCCATGGCCACCAGGGGGCGTTTTTGCGATGGCTCCATATCTGAAAATGTTCAGGGCCCCAAACTGTACAAGTGTACCAAGTTTCACGCTTTTATGAAAAAGTGAACGATTCACCTAAAATATGGTCATTATCCTCTAGACTATAGCAGCATATTAAGTATTGAAAATGTAAATGATCAAGTATTTCTGTCAAAGGCTATAAGATCATGTCTGACCCTACCCCCCCACATCAGGGACTGTTCAATCTGCTGCCCTCTGGCAAGAGACTTGTGAACTCTGTAAAAGCTAAAAAGTGCAATATCCCCTGACCTTTCTCCTACATGCTGCTTAAGAATCCTGTTATATCTCTGCAATTTCTCTCTGCAATATCTCCATGAATATGACTTATTAATATGATTTTATTTATTAAGTGGTGTTTTTAGTGTTTTTAGTTTTTAGTATTTTAACGTTCTTTTAACTAGGAGCCAGTGAAACAAATCAGTTCATTTATGCATTTCATGTATACCTGTATGTTGAATGACAATAAAGCTATCTATAAAAGCACCTCAAAATTGATATACAGTAATTGAGTAAATTTCTACATTTACTACAGTGCAGCACTGTAGTAAATATAGACTGCAGTCTCGTAGCATCTATAAAAGAACAGCGAACCCTTGGTAAAATGCTCCCTGGTTTACACAGATACGTTGTGTCTGTCCCTGTAGATTCTGGAGCCCCGGTTCAACTCGGACACGCTGGCCATGCTGCTGAACATTCCTCCGCAGAAGACCCTGCTCAGACGCCACCTGGCCACCAACTTCGGCAGCCTAGTGGGACCCCAGGCCCAGCAGGAGAAGCGGGAATACACCGAAGCAGCCGGTTACACTCCACTCAACATCACTGCTAAAGTCAGGGTAAGCTGCCAGAGAAATAAATAAAAACAACTTCATGATTGCGGCATGAAGCACATTATGGGTTACTAAAACTATATCGGACGCTTTTGAGGTTGCAATTTATTTATTTGTCCAAGATCTGGATGTGCAGCCAAAGGCAGTTGCATACAAATGCAGCATTTACCGTCATGGTAGACTCAGCAGAAGAAAGGGAAATTCGTAAGGCAACATGATATACAGTACCACATGTCATATGAACTATGCACTGACTACGCACACACACACACACACGCACGCACGCACGCACGCACGCACGCACGCACGCACGCACACACACGCACACACACTCTCACACATACACACACGCAAACACTCGACAGTTTTCTCACTTCCTCCATCGCTGAATGAATGCACCTTAATCCTTGGTGGAACCTTGGTGTGTCAGCTCAGTAAGCCCTGAGCCTTGCATATCTGCCTCTAAGCTCCTGAATGCAGAGGAAAACCGGACTGACACACTGCTCCTCCTCACAGCTGTAAGACTCAGCAAGCAGCCTTTAGCCACGAGTCCCTCTGTATGCTGTCATCTGTTCATGAGAAAAAAATTAATCCACGTTGAAACATGACTCACATGCTGTGCAAGCCATGACCACGGGCACTTTCTTTCCACTGGCAAATACTGTATATTGTCACTGTCGGGCAGAAACCTCGTATCTCCAAGTTTCAAATTTGAACGTTTTTGTGTAAAGCAAAAACCCTGCTTCTTCACACAAGACTGTCGCACAGAACTAGTGAAAATAGCAGATCTACAAGCACACAACGCCTCGCAGTGCGAGGTGTTGTGTGCTTGTAGATCGGCTATTTTCACTAGTTTAGATCATTTTTAAAATGATAAATACAAAATGAACGGTTTTGGACTTACAAGGTTTTCACCCGACAACGGCGATATACTGTATACTATGCTTACTGTATGTTCGTGTAGCTATACTGTATGTATCGTTACAACAACAGATATTTACCACAAAAATATATTATTGTAAGCAGGTGCCGTTTGCATTGTATAGTGATTAGTTACTGTTCAAATCATACTGTGTAACTTTTTTCAACTTAACAACGAATCCAAAGTTTTTTGTGTAGCAGCAAGAACAGGAAGGGCTTTCGTGGAATCCCTGTATTTACACTGTCAGAAGTGATTGTATTAATTCTAACATCCTTTATCGTTTTCCACATTTCATCTGACTGCAGCCAAAGAAGTTGGGCTTCTCTAACCTGACCCACCTCAGGAGGAGGCGTTCGGACGACTCAACAGATTACATCTGTCCCATGGAGGCGTCCTCCTCCTCCTCGTCCTCCTCGCCTCAGTCGTCATCGGGTCAGTCTGTGGTGAACGGCTCCCAGACGCGGCCCTACGCAGGCTTCAGGGGCCTGAGCCCCATCCTGGACCGCGAGCCCGACCGCAACAACAGGGACCAGGTGGGGCTCGACGACATGTGAATCCATCTCCATGGCCGTGCCATGATGACAGCCATGGACGACATGGCAAAAAAAAACAAAAAACAATGACAACACAATGGAATCTGCGCAGTCACGCTTCCACTCACCCCATCACCTTTTATACTATTGCGCGCTTCCTTTGCTTGCAGCCCATAATCCCCCAGCCCCTCTCAAACTCACCCCATTCCTGATTATCTAAAGATGTATCAAAGGTCTGTTGATAAGCTACCCTGGTTATTTCAGAGAAATAGCCTCCTTGCCATGAAGTGATTAATGGTGTTGACTAACTTGCCTCGTGTACTTGAAGATGTTGGGAGAAAGATATTTATTTCACCTCTGGTGGAATATCTCTCTCCAACCCACTGTCATGTCCGACACCCTTCAGCTGTGCCATGATCCAACTCCAAATGACAGACCAGAGCACAACTGGACTGCAACCAGGGACGTGCTGGCCATTGGGAAAAGCGGGACAACTCCCGAACGGCCGGTTCATTCCCGGCCAACAAAGTAAATCGTCACTGTCGGGCAGAAACCTCGTATCTCTAAGTTTCAAATTTGTAAATTTTTTCGCAAAGGAAAGCCCTGCTTTATCATACAAGGCCGTCGCACAAAAGTAGTGAAAACAGCAGATCTGCAAACACACAACGCCTCGCGATGCGAGGCGTTGTGTGCTTGTAGATCGGCTGTTTTCACTAGTTTAAATCATTTTTAAAATGATAAATACAAAACTAACGGTTTTGGACTTACAAGGTTTCCACCCGACAACAACGAAATATAACTCATGTAATTGGCCCACTTGTCATGATCTGAAATGGCAAAGTAGCAGCAGCGCTATAGAGAGAGATCTCTCTCTATAGTGCGCAATGAGGGCCTCTCCAACTCTTTTTCCCGGTCTGAATCAGGGGCCCAGCATGTCCCTGACTGCAACTGTTCATTGTGACGTCACCTCCTGTATTACATTATGTGGATTAAGCTACAGTACAGTGTCAACATTTATACACCTCTGGTACATTCTGTTTAGTGTGTATGCGTGTGTAGGATAATCATTTAAAACTTTTTCCTAAATGGTTTAAATGAGGAAACCATTTTGTCAGATGATTGATGAGAACGTGTGCAATATTTGCACAATATTATAGAGGGATTATATTTAATATTAATGCAGTTAATCAGCTGAACAGATACTGAAATTGTGTTTTAGTACATTTGGCAATTTTTGTACTATTTTCATATTTGACTGTTATAGTATTTTTATAGTAAAAATACTGCTTCGGGATAAGAAGCAATTCTTTGTGGTCATGTAAATGTAAACAGATTTATCCAAATTGTTTAATAAAAAAATCTCTAAACAAGCATGTAATGTTGTTTCTTTCCTTCTAAATAGGCATGCTATAGGCATAGGCCATCAGCATGCTAGGGCGGCTGTAGCTCAGGAGGTAGAGCGGGTTGGCCAATGATCCGTGGAGGTTCAAATCCTGGCTCCTCCTGTCAACATGTCGAAGTGTCCTTGGGCAAGACACTGAACCCCACATTGCCCCCAATGAGTCGGTTGGTGCAAGCTTGCCACCATTGGTGTGTGAATGGGAAGTGAGGACGCTAGCGTCGAATGTTCGCCGCATTCACTTCCCAATGTATCAATGAATGAACCATTGTAAAGCGCTTTGAGCACTTGGAAAAGCACTATAAAAATGCAATTCATTATGTTACCATAACCTCCATCAACCACTAACCTGTTTATTTAATCGTCATCTCAACATCGTCGTGGCAGTTGGCCTGTCCTCCCTCCAGCTGACCCATGTGCACCAAGATGGCTGCCTATCAGAGATGGCTGATATCAAACGTTATGGTAACACTGGAGGAGCATTGAGAATATGTATCCAGTTTAGCAACAATCACCTGCTTGCAGCACCGAATTGTTTTCTTGACAATGCTAGTTTTTTAACGTTTATTCAAACCAGGGGTCTTCAACGTTTTCAGGCCAAGGACCCCTTAGCTGAGAGAGATATGAAGCAGGGACCCCCTCAACATATTGTATAAAATGTGTGACAGATTTTCATCGATTTCATAGATGGATTGATAGACTTGTGTGACAGTACTTGTCATCAGTCTATGTTGGATTTGTGTTTTCAGTTAACTTGACCTTTCACTCTGTACTTGGTCTGCTCTTTTTTACCTTTACACCAAACCTATTTGCCGAAAATAGCCGATCTACAAGCTCTCAACGCCTCGCTGTGCTATTTTTGGCTAAAGTTCTCCTCAGAATAGGAATGAGAGGGTTCAAGTTGTTCATTTAAAAGAATGTCACAAAGATTTGGCGGACCCCCTGTAGTAACTCTGAGGACCCCCTAGGGGTCCCGGACCCCCTGTTGAAGACCCCTGATTTAAACAATGCTCCTTGTTCAGGTGCATTACTAATCCATTCCAATTGTTTTGCATAATTAGATGAATGCAGATTCCACTATTGTTATTGCTTCGCCATCAATCTTATCAACTGTCATCTGAGCACTTTATCTGTCATAATTTCATTTGATAAGTAATCAAATGAAATATTCTTGTCACCGGTAAATATAGTGACATCATGACTGAATGTGTTTGTTACAGATGGCGATAACAGAGGGTACCAATTTAAAGATAGGAGCCCTGTCTGAAGGCATCAACAAGCTCACAGTGAGTGCATAATATTACACCTAGAATAATATGAGATCTAGCAAGATCACAGTAGTACTATAGTTACATGATCTAAACTTAAAATATTACACCCAGAATAATATGAGATCTAGCAAGATCAAAGTAGTACTATAGTTATATGATCTAAATTTAAAATATTACACCCAGAATAATATGAGATCTAGCAAGATCACAGTAGTACTATAGTTACATGATCTAAACTTAAAATATTACACCTAGAATAATATGAGATCTAGCAAGATCACAGTAGTACTATAGTTACATGATCTAAACTTAAAATATTACACACAGAATAATATGAGATCTAGCAGGATCACAGTAGCACTACTAGTTACATGATCTAAACTTAAAATATTACACCCAGAATAATATGAGATCTAGTAAGATCACAGTAATACTACTAGTTACATGATCTAAACTTAAACAGTAAAATAGTGCAAATTAATTAATTCACATTGCAGTCATTTTATAGGTATAGCTGTAGCCTTGCCAGCTCAGTGGCCTTGTGGTTAGAGACTTATTCTTGGTGTGAAGTTTCCATATAATAAAACAAGTCAAGCTTTTATTTCTTTTTACTTGCCTTGGGATCAAAAGCTGGCGAGCTGCTGTTCTTAAGTGATCTAACTGCCAATAAAATAATCACATAATAATGTATTGCTCTGTGGTGAGGTTGCACTTGGCATTGGCATGACAACCCCTATCCAACAAAACATATCGCAGCTCTGTGTCCAAGGACAACTTCACCATATATATGCAATAGGGGTGGGCAATATCGAAAAATACAATATCACAATATCTTTCCAAGCGGTTAACGTGAGACCTTGACATTTTAAAGTTTGAGAACTACTGATTTAGACCAAAATGCAGGTTTAAATGGATTCTGCAATGAATCTCTGTCTTAAAAATTCAACAGGATTTTTTTTTATAAGGCTCCCTCATTGTATCACAATATATAAGATATCTCTGAAAAGGCATATCGTGGAGACATTTTATCGTCTCAACTCTCAACAATATTTATCACCATATCGCCCACCCCTAATATGCAAGCTCTCTAACCCCTAGCCCACTCCCATGATGCTTTGCTTCCAGTACCTCCTGGACAGAGATGAGCTGCAGAAGGAGAGGAGGCGGGCTCAGACGGCTCTGGTCTGATGGGACTGTCAATCAACCCCACCCAGAGACTAACAGCAACCTGCCTCATAGCTGTACCTCAAGGCTACAACCTAACACAGTGTGAAGCCTCTTCAAGCCATGTTTGTTAGCCAGTACCACTTATACCTCATATACCGAGAATTACTATAGAGATACTGTAGTATCAATCAATCAATCAATCAATCAATCAATCACTCAATATAGTGAGAAATGACATTGGTGTAGGACAAAGCACATACTGTAATGCTGACTGTTTAAATGATCGCATTGTCTTTTCTACAACAATTAGCCCAACACAAGGCATATTTTCAATGCTTTGTCATTTCCCTATGCAATAATCCAGTAATGTTGATGTTGTCCACTACATGCATATACTTGACTTTATTTTGTTACTATTATACCATACAAAATATGGGATAAATGTGAACTTTAATCTCCATAAATAAATAAATAAAACCCAGCAAACTGTTGTAGTGCATGATCACCCACACTACATGTCCTTGTTTATGCCTGCTTTGAGAAGATACAGTTTTGTGGTTTGTTTGCCCATTACACCCTTCAGGCTCTTCCGTGTCTAGATGCTGCTACTCCCAACTAACTGGTAAGATTAGTCCTTTTTTATGTTGACTTACTCAGCTTTTTGCTACTTAACACACCACACCAACGCTAAGACAGTCTGGCGATTAGGAACTCGATCCCAGATCCTCCTCATGATCACAGCTGGGTTAGACATTTGAGGCTGCTGTTGTGCTGTTTACCTCCTCGGTGGACTAACCTCTAAGCTTCACATCACTACAGGACAGGAGAGCGGGCAGTTCTACGTCAAGACCCATTCTGGTGAGTAATGTTATTGACTTCAAATTCATTTCAGTTCTACTATAAATCGTTGTTGTCGGCTGAAAACCTTGTATGTCCAAAGCCTTTCGTTTTGTATTTATCATTTCAAAAATGATTTAAACTAGTGAAAATAGCAGATCTACAAGCATTGTGTGCTTGTAGATTTGATATTTTCACTAGTTTAGTGCGACAGTCTTCTATGATAAAGCAGGGCTTTACTACGAAAAAGGTTACATTTGAAACTTGGAGATGCTGGGTTTCTGCCCGACAGTGACAAAATGCTGTTGTTAATTTTAACTTCTAAATATTGACTGAATCAAATGGTCAGATAATTTGCCTCCACTTGTATAAAATGTGTCCACAACAGAAAGTTAATAGGAGTGTGAACGGCTTGCTGATTTGCTTTTAAATTCACGATTCACGATTCGAGTAAAATCGTGATCATGACAATGACAGATGTTTCCATTCAGCTCTTGAAAATGCAAAGGGGGTATTTCACTTTAAAACACTTCTGGGGGCAATTTAACGTTACGTTTTTCTGATGATATTGCATTGCATTATTATTGTGTCATTCAATTTGACAGTTTAGAGATACATAAATATTTGTATTTATATTTCTCCAGTGTATCAGGGAGACCACCATCTGACCTGTTGTACCCCATTGTCCCTACAACATCATGGGCCTGTTCAAGAGCAAGCCCTCTGCTCCACGCATCCAGCGCCCCAAGTTTCTCTCCTCTTTCAACGCTTCCATACGCAGCTCTTCCAGATTCTCCAGGCTCTTCAACAGCTCCACCTCCTCCACCCCCACCCCCTCCTCCTCTGCCCCAGCCCCAGCCGACCCGTCACAACCCAGCATCTTCTCCACACTGTGGCGGCCAAGTCTCTCCAAACCCAATGAACTGGTCCCTCTGTTCAGCGACTGCATCTCCACCGCATCCTCCAGAACCCAGGAGTACCTGGGCTTCAAGGACCCAGAGGACAAGTTCCACCCCAGCCCCGAGGTGCTCGATCAGGTAGAGTAGAGAACACAGTTATGTGTGCTATGAAGACTGCATCATAAGTCCTTTCCAAACGTGACGTCTTACACTTTACTACACTCACAAAGAGGACAGAATAATGTATTTACTGCCCTCACAATTACTGTATATGAATCATTAGATTATTAGATATTTAAATCCTCACTGTATATTTGGCTAAATAAAAAACAAATGTAGGGTTTGCAAAACGTATTCACCTGATGTTGACAAAGATGTTCACAGGTTAATATAGTCGTATTGTTTTTCTAATTCCTGCAGATCTTCCTCATGACCTACATCTCTCAGAGTGTCAAACTCAACCTGACAGAGATCTTCAACTGCACGGCCATGACTCCTCAGCAACGTGTCCTCCTGGGGGTGGACTGGGTGTGGGCCGTCCTGGAGAAGAACAGCAAGAACCCCCGGATCCAGATAGCGGTCCAGGTGCTACACCTCAACGACACCAGAGAGGGCGCCGATGAGGAGTTTCCCCCAGAGATGTGCACAGAGAGCGTCTACATGGCACAGCTGGAGTCCAGCCACAGAACCATGTGCGAGAGGATGGTGGATTTCTGTGCATCCATTGGCAGTGACTGCTACGCTCTCTTCATGTTCTTTGGCAGGAAAAACGACGGGGCGAACATCTACGGTGTTCTCAGCAACAACTTCCACGCTGCCATTGGGAAATGCAGCAAAATTGACCGGGGACTGATTGAGAACTTCTTTAAAGGGTCGAGGTATCTCCACACTCCCACCGGCATGCTGCAGTCCATCCTTACCAAGAAGGAAGGAGAACCTCTCACCTTGCTGATCAAGTTTGTGTGACATTCTATTGCCAGTAGTGCAATTTTTAAACCAAATACTGAAAAAAAAAAAGAGAAAAAAATCTTTCTTGGAGACACTTATATGCATGTCAAGAACCGCAAGTAACAGCACATAACGCTTGGGACAGTAACTGCTATATCCATAGCAGCAAAACAATAGGCAACAGTGTGAGGAGTAAAAAACAATGAATTTAACAGTTAATAAATATATGTTAAAATGTGTGACATTTTAAATGCTGAATTTAAAGTCTCCAGTGATTGTGGGTCTTATCCAGTGTGATTAGAAATTCAGATGACGTATTGTGTGGTGAAATTCATCCACTCTCTAGTTTGCTTTGCTGATGTGCCCGGCAGAAAATAATGGTGGTGAAAAGGTGAAGGTATTTACTTTTTTGCATTTTTGGCAGCTACCCAAAGAATTAATTACTGTAGTTACACAAATATTTTGAACAACGTCCCACAAGTCTTTCCATGTCACATGTTTGTTCTTTCAGGGAGTGTAATAAGAGTATGTGATTGCAGACTTCAGGCAATCCCCACTGGCAGAGGCGTCACAAGGGGGGGAAAAGTGGGACTGAGTTACCAGGGCCCAAGGTGGAGGGGCCTTAATTATTTTATACTTTAGCTATTGAAAAATAGCAGACTTACAAGCTCACAGCGAGCTTGTAGATCTGCTATTTTTGAAAAGTTGTGAAAATGTGTGCAAATCTTTGAATATACTGTATGTATTTTTTAAGCGAACATTTGTAACTCAAATTTTGCTTCTGGGGGGTCCCTGGAACTAAATATTTTGAGATGCGGGTCCTTGGCCAAATACATATCATTTTGGGGGTACTTCACATGAAAAAGTTTGAGCACCACTGACATAGAAACATAGGTTTAAAAAATATTCAAAGAAATGTTCACGTTTTTTTCGTCTGAGTGAATCCTTGTACCTAGGGCCCAGAATTTGGTGCGACACCGCTGGCCGCTGGCCTTATATAATATACTCGGGTTGACAAGTTCAATCTGTCTGGTCTACATGAAAGGCACAGTTACTCAAATTAGATCAATCCCCCTCTATCCCTTATTGAATAAGTAAATATGTGCCAACTGGTTAAAGTGTTTACTTTAATGCTTATCACAAGCGCACACACATACCTGAGTACCTTGACCTACAGTACCTGACTTTTTGAATATCATGATACTGGAGCAAGAGTCTGATTATTGGCATTTTATTTGTATTTTAAGCCTGATACTTAACGATTGACTCTGCAGTCAATGTATTGTTGGTCATTTCCATGTGACACTGCTTTTTTTCTTCTTTTTTTGCACATCCCCATTCATGCCAATGTCTTATATAGCCATTAATGTTAAAAAAACAACACACAAACCACTGAGGTATTTTATGTGGTTTATGTGGAGGCTTGCATACTTTATGCTTCAAGAAAACATCTGAATCTGAGTTGAAGCAATGATTACTGATAACTTTAGAGCAGTGGTTCCCAAACGTTTTAGCCTGTGACTCATAAGAGATTAGACGTTTGCTTGGGACCCAAACTAGTGAATAACACGTTGCTTCGCTCCGCAAGCTTGTAGATCTGCTATTTTCTACTTCTTAGACATTTGTTTTCTAATTCATAATAGATTTCTTCATGACATTGAAGGGGAAAGAAACATTGAATTTTGCTTTTAATTCATGAAATATTTTGTTTTTTTGGGGATGTTTTTTTTTTATGTTTTGAAATAATAATTAAAAACAAAATGTAGGAAACAAAAAACAAGAGGACCCATAAAACTCAGAATATTGTGATGTCACATCCCATTGTGTGACATGACAGTATCCTAAGAGCAGTAAAAAGGTTTTACAATTTGCAGGTTGTGATGATATAAAATGAATAAAATATATTTATGGATATTGGGGTCGGTCTTTTTTAAAGGTGGAGGAAGTGGTTCCTGGCACAGCAGTTGAGAATGTTCAAGCCGTTTCCAAGAGTATTAGTCGAACATTATGAGTTACTACAGTTAACGTCGCTCATCCTACATAGTAAAATACAAATTCAAGCATGCATGCAACTTTCACAATTTTATACACAGGAAATGGTAACAAGTTCAGCTAAACATGAGTGGCCTTTTAATAGAAAGATAGTTGGTTTAAAGTTAGTAGTAATTATTCACTGCTAAACTAGTTGAGTATAGTCAGACAAAAACAGTGCTACAATGAAGTGAAATGAATGAAGGAATAGTGTATTAAATACTGTTGTCAGAAGATACAGTGCTTTACATGGTCATACAAACACATTCTTTAATTTGACCAAAGGCAGCTTTAAAAAGGTATAAAAGCAAAGGAATACTGTGTTACAATTAAATAACATTGAAGACATTATTCATCCCTGAAAGTACCCCCCTCTTTCTCATGTGTATGTACAGTATGTTTTATTTATTTGTTGGGCGTATGAGCTTCAGGCAGGGCTGAAGCTTATCCTATAAACGTCACACTTAACACTGAGCGGTCCGTGAGATACGTGTGCCTGCTCACAGCAGGACAGGGCCGTTCTGGTGAACCCCTAATAATCTTACTGACTTCACATTTTACACAGTGCACTCTCTTGGGTCCTCAGCAGTACACCTGCTATGAACGGTTCATGAGATAGGCTGAGGACAGTCAGACAGACACAAAGACAAACATAGTAGAGAATCCTGGAATTGACAGATTTGATTAAACACACTTGATGTGACCACCACCAGTCACCACGTGGTGTCGCCAAATCAAACAGAAAATCCTAGCGAGTTTGACTTTCACACAGAAAGAGCAAAGCCTTCCTTAAAGGAGTAGTTCAACCCCAAAATGACTTTTTTTCCTATTGATTACTTATGTCATGGATACTTGAGTTCAATAATATCTTTTGTTATTTTTCGCATTCCTAAGACAAAAAATGGATTTTAGTAAATGTACCCCCATTGATTCCAGATGGGGACCCACATGCATTCGGGTCCCCATCTGGAATCAATGGGTGTGAATTTGTTGTAATGAAATTATTGTCTTAGGAATGCAACTAAAACAAAAACAATATGATTGAACTCAAGTCTCCAAGGCATAAGTAATGAACTACTCCATTAAGTGAAGACATTTCTGGGGCTGCATCATTTATAGTTATAGAATAGAAACTAAATGTCATATGCACATTTTTGGAGCGGTGAAAGCGCTCCCAATAAACAGGTATGTCCGTGGGTATGTGGGTGGCTGGCTGGCTGGCCGTGTCCGTCCGTCTGTAGCCTGGCAATACCTTGAGTGGCCACACACAACACACTAGTTAAAGGAGGGGCGCTGTTTTGTGCAGGCCAGGCACACTCACCACTCACTCACACGCGCACGCAACACACACACACACGCACACGCACACACACACACACACACACACACACACACACACACACACACACACACACACAGGGTATAGCTACTCAGATTCACCGCTCCACTTCAAACCGAGGTTTGATTTTTACCTTACAAACACAGTCTATCATAGTTCATCCTTCTTCATGGTGGGTTCGTCTCTACCAGTTTCACGCTCACATTCACACTGATCACCGTTGCCAGCCGTCTCAGACACAAGCTCCATGTCTGGATGTGTTGTTGGCTGACCCGCCTGTCGCTCGGCGTACATCTGCAGTACTTTGTAGTAGTAACAATACAGTCTGTTGGGCTGCAGCAGTTCTCTGGCAGCTGCCTGGCCTGCTTCTGCAATTTTCCGCGCTTCCGCGTCATTCGCTTTGGCCCATTTGATTTTGTCAATGAGGTCAGACAAGCCTCTCTCCACGGTGATGTAGTGGATGCCTGGTTTTAGATGTGTGTAGAAGTGCTCATAATACGGGGAGTTCTGTTTCAGGACCAGACTGTTTCCCAGCATTAAGTAAGGAAATCGATATGCTGCCACCGTTCCATCCACGTTCACTTGGTACTTGAACTAAACAGTAGGACAAAATTATCAAAATTATTACAAATTGACATTAAACAAAATGATTATTATTTTTAACATACACAAAGCTTGCCATGGTGAGTAATGGGGACAGACTATGGAACAATAATTCTTCTCTTACCTTGAAGAAATCAAAGAATCCGACAAGCGATGCTTTCCCAACACTTTTCTCTCTGTCCTTGAAAAAGAACCACCCTGTTATTCCTGCATCTAACAACTCCGGGTTCTGCTTGGAGAGAGAGGCCAGGTGAAGACGTTCCTCCCGACTGTCTCTGCCTCGGAAAAAAGCCTGCTCCGTTTTATTGGGCCACGAGGGTCCTAGGAGATGCAGATCAAACGTCATACTTTTAGGTATTCCGTTTATCCTGAACAATTAATCTGTCCGACTCCAGATGGATAAAGAAAGATGCATTCACAACTAGTGCAACGGTGTTCAACAGGGGGTCCTCCATATCTTTCTGTGATAGAAACTTTTTTTTCTCCTTTTCTATAATAACCACTTTAACTGTAGCCAAAAATAGCAGATCTACAAGCTGAGCTTGTAGATCGGCTATTTTCGGCAAAGAGGTTCGATTAAGAGGGGAAAAAAGAGTAGACTAAGTACAGAGTGAAAGGTCAAGTTTTGACGGTTCAAATAAATATCAGAGAACACAAATTGACATCAAACCAAAATACACTGAGGATTGTGCTGTCAAGCAATGAAACTATATGAAATTTATGAGAAGGTTATGTGGGGGTCCCTGCTTCATCTCTCTCTGAACCAAGTGGTCCTTGGCCTGAAAACGTTGAAGACCCCTGAACTAGTGACATTCTGGAGAGAAAGCTAGATTCGAATAATTTGTCTGTTTAAATGAAACAATATCACAACAATTCTTCATTACCTCCACACAGATCACAAATTACTACTATAGGTTATGTGAGTTACCTGTGTTTCCTTGGATAGACAGCAGGTCATTGGTCACGCCTCTCATGGCCTCCAGGGTGGAGTGAGTGCTGTCATAGGTTGGCAGGATGATGTCCCGGGTGTCTGTGGAGCCGCACCACGAGATGATTGGAAAAGCATCCTTTTTCCTCGTCTCTAACGGCCAGTCTCCAACATTGATGTAAAACTCCACATCAGGCAACCGCACCTTTAAGATCAAATGACATCAATTCACGCATGAACAGGAAGTAAGACATCAAGTGGCTATTATAGAAATGGGAATTTGAGCCAGAGTTGTAAGAGTTGATGTGCTTGGTGCTGGTGACAACACTAGCCAACATCACTAAATACTGACAGAACATTAAAATAGTTTGGCAAATATACAGGCGAGGAACACCTGTACATTCCAGACAGGATTTAACCACTTTTCCTATTCCTATTGTTTCTGCAAAAATAGCAGATTTGTAAGCTTTAGATCGAAAAATATATTTAGTGTAGAGCAATGTCGGGAATCCAGTCAACTATAGGGCCCTTGGTATAGAGTATAAGGTTTAAGTCACCGTTGTTCGTTGCAAATCAAATCATTAAGACTGCTGCTTATGGCCGCTTAGTTTAACATAGTCCCAATTTGGTACTGAAATTATATGCAGTTCTCTGTCACCTTCATACAGCGTGTCACCCAGCAATTAATGGATGGCACTAGCCCTAGAATGTCTGTGATCTTACATATAACACTTTGTGTAATATTCCAAATACACAGCCATAGATCGGTCCCATCCACTTGAGGTTAGCAGACTGATCTGCGAGGCACTTTAAGCATCTGTGCTTCTTGTGTCCTCACCCAATAACGAATTCCTAAGACTTGGAGTCAGATTCATGTGAGATTTTGTCCTCTAATTTTATATCCCTTTGAAAGAAACATGCACACACAACTACTAACTCACACAATCTTACCTTCCTTTTTAAGGAGAGCAACATTTCATCAGAGAACATCTTGAAGTCTGTGTATTTTCCCAGTGTGCGTCGATACACCTGGTTATCGAGGATGGTATAGTGAATGAGACCTCCTCTGTTGGCAAATCTAGACGGAAGCTCCTGGCGGAGTCGCTGCAGATCCACTATGGGAAAATAACTCAAGTCCTCCAGAATCTGAGGCTCCTGGGCGGGACATTGCATGATGCTCTCCCAGATGTTAACATCGGGCTCAGGACAGTCACAGTATTCATGGTAGAATGGACCTAAAGGTTAAGAAAAGGAGATAATTAAGATAAAACTAGAAATACTGTTCCTACGAAACAGTGTGGGCACCATGTATGGGCATAAAGATCTACTCTTTGGTTGCACCTCATCTTTTATACTGTACTGCCTTCGTACTGTCGAGGAGAACTTGACTGTACTGCCTTTGTACTGTCGAGGAGAATAGGTTACGTACAACTATATTTGATTTTATAAACACTGGCTTAACACATGTAGAAGAATGATGTGGAAAAGTAAATACCTTTAAGGATATAGGGTGATTTGGCAACTGCAACATTTTGATGAAGTATTTCAATCTTCAGCCCCGTCATCGTACTGCCATATAGTCGATATCTTGCAAGGAAGGAGCCATCTCCTCTGTCAAGTGGTGGAGGAACATGGATCCGGATGTGTTCCTTATGGGCCAGGGATGTTATCCTCACTTTAAAAGTGTCCTTACCTACAAACAAACAAGGTGTTTTATGCAGATGTTACATTTATCCCTTCAAATATGCTGAGACAGGCTTGTCATATTGGGGGCGGGGAACATAGTAGACTATTTCACAGATAAATGTATGACATTTCTGGAGTTACTGTCTAATAGTGTCTATGCACACAATAATCATAGAAACGAAATAAAGCACTTTAAGGAGTCAGCTTAGGTGGTTCGGGCATCTAGTACGGATGCCTCCCAATCTAGGAAGGTCCTACTGGGACGATCCCGTGGCAGACCAAAGACCAGATGGAAGGATTACATCTCCACACTGGCCTGGGAACACCTCGGGATACCCCCAGGGAGGGATGAAGTTGCTCAGGATAGGGAACTCTGGAAATCTCAGTTGGAACTGTTACCCCCCGCGACCCGATTCCGCATAAGCGGTCGAAAATGGATAGATGGATGGATAATGTAATGTTTAGCCTTATGATGAAACGTATAGGGAAAATAGACTACAACTAGCCCTTACCCGTTCAAAGATATGAGCTCCTAAATGATGTGCGTGGGTTATGGGATGTGCACTGTGCACACAGTATATGAGGGATGGAAAGTAACTTTAACTGGTGCTTGCATGATAATATGTTGGAGCATCAATGTAAGAAATACCCGTTTCGTTTAATGGCTACAGAGATACTGTGTACCGATCTGCATGATTTTTGGACAACATCTGTAACAGGGCCAGACACCCCCCCCCCCCCCCACACACACACACACACACACACACACACACACACACACACACACACACACACACACACAGAGCTGGTTAAACATGTTGCCTCATGCTAGATGCAGAATAGATAAGCCTCATGCTAGATGCAGAATAGATAGTAGATACACCATAAAAATGCTAATATACAGCATACGATTTGTGAAAGTGACAAACGGGCTTCACAGTTATGTCAGGTGTGTTCATATGCTAATGGTGATGCGATTTCAGATCAATTGCTCCAGCCACTGAGGAGAAACGCTGTGACAGACACTCACTCAGACAGACAGACAGACAGACAGACAGACAGACAGACAGATGGAAAATTATATGTTTGACTAGCCCTTACTCGTTCAAAGATATGAGCTCTGAAATGATGGGCAGTGTGTGGGTTATGGGATGTGCACTGTGCACACAGTATATGAGGGATGGAAAGTAACTTTAACTGGTGCTTGCATGATAATATGTAGGAGCATCAATGTAAGAAATACCTGTTTCGTTTAATGGCTACAGAGATACTGTGTACCGATCTGCATGATTTTTGGACAAAATCTGTAACAGGGCCAGACAACAGATTTTTTTCCTGGTCATTAGTAAGGATGTATCATTTGATTCATTTACCTGGTGAGAATGTCAGGTTTTCTCCTTTTGCGTTGACAGCCTGAATTAGGAAGAAGCGCACAGGTAAAACTATGCTGGGGTCAAGACCTGAACCCCAGATGATAGACTTTTCTGGGCTGATTTCTGTGTTCTCACAGAACGGGAAGTTTGCTGCCCAAATGAACACAATCGAGATGATAAACCTACTGGAGACCAAGTTCTCGGTGCGCTTCTTGAAGACGTTCGCAACTCTTCTGCAAGTCATCCTGCTCAAGACTTCCTACAGTGGTCTGTTGTTATTATTTAAACAAACTTTTCAGTGTAAATGAATGTCTGCAACTTCTCCGCGGACATGTTGTCGAAGACAGTTGAGCGAACGAAGATAAGATGATGTTCGCAAAGTAAATGTGAGCGCAGCACACGGAACAAGTCGTGTTGACGTACAGTCCATCCAACCAATCATGGACCGAGTCGTGTCTTCCATATTTCCGGTCTGATCGGTCTACGTCTGCAGTCACTGGAAGTTCAACAGAGAGGCACATCTTTCTTTGCATTGATCTATCTGTTATCTAATAGTAGGATAGGTTATTATACACTATATGGATACTATATGGATGTTTTCTCATGCCAATAAAGCTCCTTAGAATTGGATACTATGGGGCTGTTAAGTATGACATCATTTTGTAGGCAGAGGAGAATTTCTGCCCCCAGTTTCCGTTAATCTTTTTACTATGTTTACTATTTACACATTTTTCTTCTCTTTGTTGTTGAAAGGAAAGTGTTAGAATTATACTTTAGTCGTTATTTTTTAGTCGTTGTTTTTTGAAATAGCGAGGGACAGAAAATGCTCTGGGGGCAGATTCTCCTCTGCCTACAAAATGATGTCACGGCTTAAAAGCCCCATATGGCCGTTACAGTGGTGGGAAAAGTACGATTTTTTTTACTGAAGTAAAAGTATCAATAGTCAGTCATTGCAATGTAGAAATACTGTCACAAAATGTTAAAGATCAAAAAGTAAAAGTACAAAAGTATAGGTAATTTGGTATACAAAATAAATGAATAGGAACATAGGGAATAACTTAAAGTAGGCCTACCAAAAGTAGAAAGTAGGCTACTCTCATTACACAGAAATTTCCCATTTCACAAGTTTTTACATTTTTTTGAAAATAGCAAATTTGTAAAAAAATGGGTAGGCTAAATAAGTTAAGTGCTTTTCTAGGATCTCATTTTAGTTGACCTTGTACCAGTGAACTGTACCGTCATGAAACTGTACCTTTTCCTATGCAAACTTCTAATAAAGTCTTCAATCAATCAATCAATCAATCAATCAATCAATCAATCAATCAATCAACCCTCGTCTGGATTAAGTGTGATCTGGATTTGCCCCTTGAGATGCAGCGTCTCATTTTAATTTAGAGGGGTTCCTGTTGTCAAATGATGGGGAAAGGATGCCATCTGTCGGTGTAAAAGTGTAAGTTTAATAATCATTCCCCAGCACACAGTGTTCAATAATCTGCGCAGTCAGGAAACCTCGCATCGTTCTTCTTTTCACTAATCAGTCATTAAGTTGCATGATGTTCTTTTGAGCGTAGTGAAATTAGGCTAACAATGTTTTTATTGCAGCTTTATTCCTTATAATTGTATTGCAGTTAGACTGTGGTGTAAGTAAGTTATACACACAATAATTTCAACAAACCAGATGTTCAATTTGACAAGCTTTATAGCCTACAGACTAGTATGTTTTGTCCTTTTCATTTGACTCTCTCTCTCTCTCTCTCTCTCTCTCTCTCTCTCTCTCTCTCTCTCTCTCTCTCTCTGACACACCAGACTTTCCAAATAAAAGACATCCTGCCTCTGCATGCGTCACGCAGGCTACACCTCCATCATCTCCATCCACAGTACTTTAGTTAGTTTGCCCTTTCACTCCACATCTGTACAAGGAAGAATGTCTGCTCCCACCGCTGCTGCTGCGTGGACGATGCTGTCAGTGGGCTCGTATTGTTATGTGTCTTTGTGTTTGTTAGTGACAGTTGGTGGTGGCGCCCTGGCGGACCCACTGGAGGACACACTGGAACGGGGCACGGTCAGTCTGAATGAAATGTTCCGAGAGGTGGAGATGCTGATGGAAGACACACAGCAGATATTGGAGGAGGCAGTTGACCAGGTTTGCCTTTCTTTTATAGTTGATTGAATAGGTCATTTTATCGTATTAATTGTATTCATGTTGCACAATGCATTCAGCCTTTAGGAAGTATTCCTAAGCCAGGATCAAATCCATGGGGAGACAGCATCTGTTTTATTCATGATAACTTTCTGGCTGTTTAAGCATGTCTATAGTATACAGTATTATAGGTTGCTGGTAGCCTACTTCTTTGCCCTATATTATTTTATTTATATTTTGAGCCAGGCTTATTAACAGTCATTTACATTTTCTACAGTCCTAATTGTCTGCATGACATTTATTATCACTTTTTCCAAACAATTTCTGATATCCTGGTTTACACCACCAGATAGCTGCAGAGAGTGCCAAATCTTCATCTCTACATTCACTGGACCTCAACTACCACAACCACACCAGTGATGGAGACAGAAATGTTCAGGTCCTAGACAGAACTGACAAGGTTGGCAGTGTGTATTCTATTCTATTGAGACTGGAAATGCATCTAATGTAATACTTTTCCTGTCATCTTCAACAAGTAGACAATTCTACATCTACTGTTTATGGTTGAAATTCTTTTGGTTCTATTAGTTCCATGGGTGCTTTCAGAGATGAGTTTGTTTTTCCTTTTGCTTCTAGCAATTTGACAACAAAACAGGAGATATTCATCTTTCACATATCCATACGGAGATCAGTGGCCAATGGAATAGTGTGCATCATGTAAGTCTTTATACTTAAAATATTTTATTTCTGAACATCTGTAAAGGATATTGTGTTATATTCCATGTGATTATGTTTGTTCTGTTTATGGACCATTGACTGAAGAGATCAAGGAACAATCAGTTCTTTACAACACTGTTAAACCACATCTAACTTCCCCAGTTTCAGACAGACCATATGTTTCTTATGTATTAGAAACATATGGTGTTTAGGTTAGGTTATATTTTAATTATGTTTTTCAATGTAATAATTAGCGGACCTATTCTAGGTATTACTACTTCTGCCATATACATTTCAGATTTCACATTGCTGTATCTTCTAAACATAATATACACACCCCAAGAATTCCTTAGTTTTGCAAGTAGAAACAAAAACGATAGAATCATTTCATGAACTGTGGTCGTATTGTCCAGACCACATTGTATAAAGAGTTAGGTCATCCTTAACTAGCGTACATACCATATACTTTTCATAGTTTTAGCCACCAGGAGACCAGAAAGCATTTAGGTCATTATTCCTCCTTACTGCCTGTTTTACCATCATGCAGTTTATACGGTAATACTTTTTTTTTAAAGTTTTTCTTCTTTCTTTTCCTGGCAACCTTACAGAATGTGGTTACATTTATAGGGAATGCTGCTGGAAACAAAATGCCAGCGAGCCAAGCAAGCAAGCTGGCAAGGCACTCAGGGAAAGATCTACTCTGCTGTAATGACTAAAAAGCCATTCATTTGAAAAAAAGAAAAGAAAAAGGATTCTCCCACAAACACCTCTGGAGACATTACACTTCAGTTTGGGTGCTAAACTAAAGTTGGAAGATGTTCTTATGACAAATGAAAATAAGTGACTGCTGGGCTATAGTGTGACTAATAGCAGCTGTAGCCATATGGGATTTATTAAGAAAATTGCAGACTACAACCTGTGGTCCACTGTGTTTAGTCTCGCTTTAGTCTGCAGTATATCTCTGTCTGCCCCAGTGGTCTCTCTCTTGGTATCAGATGAATAATCATCATTTGTCACAGCAAAATACTGAAGATACACGCACACAATATTTTCCAACTTCTTTCTTGAGACACCATTTACCATTTACAAAACAAAGGATCTTAACAAAAGGGAGTTGTCGAGAGTGAATTAGAACGGTGCACAGGACAATCCCCAGTGTTTATTTAATGAGAGTGCCAAAATGTACCAAAATGGCTTCCATTTCTACTCTTTTAGAGTTAAATGAATACTGAGAATTTAATTGTGTATGGGAGGGGATTTGTGCAGTCAATGCCAGACATGCAGTCCAAATCATGTCTAGACAAGGTTTTTCACACTGTAGTCAGTGTAGTGTGTGTGTGTGTGTGTGTGTGTGTGTGTGTGGGGGGGGGGGGGGGGGGGGGGGGGGGCACGCACGTGTGCGGCTGTGTGCATGCGTATATATGTGTGTATAATATTGTGTGTGTGTGTGTGTGTAATAATAATAAATGGTAATAACAATGCTGTCCAAATCGTGTCTAGACAAGGTTTTGCACACTGTAGATGATGTGTTTGTGTGTGTGTGCATGTTCACACATATACAGTACATGTGTGAACATATGCACTGCACCGGCATGGATGGTGATGTGTGTGTGTGTGTGTGTGTGTGTGTGTGTGTGTGTGTGTGTGTGTGTGTGTGTGTGTGTGTGTGTGCGCGTGCGCGCGCGTGTGCGTGTGTGTACGTGTGTCCATGTACGTGGTCTGCTTGAGCTTTTCTTGTATTATTTGATATAATAGAATAGAACTGGGTTTAAAGGACGGCCCTCATGTTGTGATTGTACTGCAAAATGGACATTGTTTTCGTGCTTTTGTTTTAGTTTTTAACCTTGTTTCAGTGACTTGGCTTGATTTCCACACAGACTCCCCTGAGGGAGGACAGAAAGATAAAACGCTCAAAAGTTGACCTCATTTTGGCCCATGCCGTTTCCTCTGTCTGCAGAAGAAAACATGAAGCTTGAATCCCAAATATTAAATCACTTTTTCTCAAAGGGGTTTCACAAGGAAGTCAGGCCAGACTAGTCCTACATTAAAACTATATATTCTCTATTAAGCTGGACGAGGTCAGATCATTTTTGATATACTGTTAGGGCAGGATCTACTCTGTTTAGTACTCAGCTAATCTGCTTTTGTAAACAAATACAGTATCAGCTATTCATTTTGTCAAACACTGACTATATGGTTTACTTTGTTTTGTTTGTTTACTAAATTAAATATACTAAGATGAGGAAATGCTAATTTTATGATTCCTTTTCAGTGGAGCTTACTTTGAAAAGCCTTAATGTGTTCTCTAATCTTATTAATTCTATGCTCTTTTTCTTTTTATAACACTGATATACCTCTTGCCAGGAGTGCATGGTTGATGAAGACTGTGGTGATATGAGATACTGCCTATATGAGATTGAGAAATCCAAATGTCTTCCCTGCATACCAGCGGATATGGTGAGTGTTATATATGTTATATTACTTGAAATCGGTATTAACAAAGTGGGCCATGAAATAGATTTTGTGTCTACAAAACACAATTCATTGTGAGTGCATTAATACGGTGCTTTTGGGTGTTTGTGTGTCCTCATTCAGCCCTGCACTAAGGATGAAGAGTGCTGCTCAGGGGACATGTGTGTGTGGGGCCAGTGTACAGTTAATGCCACCGGAGGAACTGAAGGAACTATTTGTCAGTTCCAGAGTGACTGCAGAGCTGACCTCTGCTGTGCGTTCCAAAGAGGTGAGGATAGTAGCTCTTAGCATCATTCCAGTGTGGTCTGTGTTCAGCCCATTGACTATATGACTCACTGTATACTGTGAGTCATATAGTCCATTTTGCAATACAGCTCCCTGAAGAAAGCATACTTTAGCCAAGCCATTAAGTACTGTTCCCATAGGAATTCACAGGGAGACTGTTTTTTCAAAAATCTCAAAAAACATAAAAGAGCGTTGCAGGGAACTACCAAAATCAAAATTTCCCATTATCTTTTATGCACACTATCCAAACCTCCACCGGCTGTCCCTCCGTCACTCCCTCCGTCACTCTGTCACACGTCACACGTCACACTTTTGCCCTGCTCATATCTCTGCAACCGTTGCCCCGATCCATGCCAGATTTTGCACACACACTCCTTGCCTGCCAAACTACAACCTCCAAGGACCCCCGGAGTTTCGGGGACCCCCAGGTCCCTGGGGGACCCCCAGGTGTAAAAAATTACCAAATGTGCAAAAATGACCAAATGACCACCCCAACGGGGCTGCTCTCTCTGTGTCACACACACACACACACACACACACACACACACACACACACACACACACACACACACACACACACACTCTCTCTCTCTCTCAAACATAATGTGTGACCTGCCAAGTGGCAAGGAATGTTGCCACTGTCCTCTCTCTCTCACACACACACACACACACACACACACACACACACACACACACACACACACACACACACACACACACACACACACACACACCCCTTCACACCAGGGAGTCCAGGAAGGATGAGCCTCCATGCTTAAATAAACAGACCTGGGTCCACTATCAAGATCTGCCTGTGGGTGTGTCTTTCCCTGCTCCTACAGATTTTGCCCTAAAATCATGCACACCAGTACACAGTATCTCTACAGTCATGTAATCACAACGCATCTGTCCCATCTAGCGCCACCATCAGGACGATTTTGCACAAACTACTTTTTGGCCTATTTATGGAGATAAGCGACCAACGGTCGCTTATCTCCCGATTAGGGAGTCTTACTGGTATTAAATGACAGAGTAAAATGTGTTCTCTCTCTCTGTTTCTGCAGAGTTATTATTTCCAGTGTGTAACCCCCGACTGGAGCAGGGGGAGTCCTGTGTGAGCCACCCTAACCTGCTGATGGACATGCTGGCCTGGGACCAAGAGGGACCCCGTGACCACTGTCCATGTGCCCCTGGCCTCCAGTGCAAACCCCATGGGTGAGAACAACAATGGCATCAAAGACATGCTCGGTGGAGTGAAAGAATTCAATAGAAAATATAACTTTTTGGAGGTGATGGTGGAGTTTAAACTCATCAGGGGTGTCATTTGTGTCATCAGGGGATGGCAATCGACATGCCCTAGTGTTCACATTTAACCTTAAATTCAGTTGTTTTATGCATACTGTCCCCAAAAACTGAATTGTTTTAGCAGATTCATCTGATTTCATCGCAATCGATGCCCATCCATCTACATGTGACACGTATTATAATTTAGATAAGCATTTTATAATTTTTTACCATATTACTTGACTTTATTCTTTCTTTCCATCCATCCATCTTTCCGGATAAACTTTATTATTATTCCTATATTGTTATTCCTCCCACAGTTTTGGTGGAATGCACTTGGGCCAAATGTCAAATCGACCGGTTTCTTCGGGACTCGTGTTACATAGTTTAATTTATATTAATTTATTTGAGAATTAAGTTTCTCCATTGACTTGAATGGGAAAATGAAAAATGTAACTTTCCTTAAATATAGAGATGACTGACATCATAGATGTCTGACGTCATAGACCACATGAGACTGACACAGTATGTCCAAATATGCATTCCAATATATGGGCTTAATATTGATAACATCATGGATCTCCATATATGGGCATAAAAGGGACAAGGATGGAATGGTTAGCACCGCTCAACTAGGGACAAGGACTGACAGATACAGAGATATCCATATATCGGCATGAACAGCTATTTCCCAGAGGATTCCTCGTGTCAGGGCAACCACACTTGCAAATTCTCTGAATTGCATCTTTCTAGTTTATTAACCACTTTCAATGTGGCATCCCTATTCTGGGGAAATAGTTGATCTACAAGCTCTCAACATCTAGCTTGATGAAACATTGAGAGCTTGTAGATCCCCTAGTATTGCTATTTCTTTCTGAAATTACACCTCTGTGTACTCTATTTAGAGCCACTGGTATTTCCCACTACATCAAAAATAGACGATCTACAAGCTCACAATGCACAGTGTGGTGACACGTTGTGAGCTTGTGGTGTTGGCCCTCAGAGTAGGGACATTAGGGTTCATTGCGACTGTCAGGTCGCAGTTACTATGAAAAGCTCCACTGGCTGTCCGTCAGTCACGTCACACTGTCCGTCAGTCACGTCACACGTTTGCCCTACTCTTATCTCTGCCACCTTTGCCCCTATCTATGCCAAACTTTGCACACACACTCCTTGGCTGGCAAATCACAACCCTAACCCTAACCCTCATTTCTCACATTCCCCTCTTCTAGCGCCATCATCAGGCCGATATTTATAAAACACATTTTTGAACACCACCAACAGATTTTGCCCTAAAATCTCAAAAGTCATGTCATCAACATGGATCTGTCCCATTTCCCATATTCCCTCCTGATTGCCTATAGCTATACAATTGCCTTCTAAAGTTTGTGTATGCAACGTGGCGGTCGCTTATCTCCTGATTAGGGAGTCTTACTGGGGTTAAACTGAGCCCATCATTGTTGTATTTTGTGCAGAAAATGTGAACAAAATCACTCCTGGGTTTCAAACAGTAGAGAAGATACAATGATCCATGGGTTGGCGGTTCAAATCCCAGCTTCTCCTGTCTACATGTCGAAGTGTCCTTGGGCAAGACACTGAACCCCAAGTTGCTCCCGGTGAGCTGGTTGGTGCCTTGCAGGGTTTCCACCGCCACCGGTGTATGAATGTGTGTGTGAATGGGTGAATGTAATGCACATTGTAAAGCGCTTTGGATAAAAGCGCTCTATAAATGCACCATTTACCATTTACTGTAAAATCCTGAGTGTTCATTCAACTGTGTACACATTTGGTTACATTTGCATTTTACTCAGAATTACAAATGGATAAATGAACATTGTATTAATATTGTGTTGTTTTCCCTAAAATCTCCTTCTAATTATTTTTAGACGTGGATCTCTTTGTGGGAAGTAGCTGGCTTCAGTCCCTGGAGATGAATGACTGATCATCAAAGAGGAAAGCTGGTATTATTTTAAACTGCCCTGTTCAGAAGTTATGCTAATTGATTCAGTTATTCAAACAACATCAAAGACTGTTCCAAAAAACTGACAATGCATGGTGTTGTTTCTGACAGGACTCACTGGTTGCACTACTGTATCATTTGTGCCTTACTAAAATGTTTTAGATAGCACATTTCTATGATATAACTACATGGAAATTAAAGACATGTTCTTAGTTTTATCGACTAAGGACTAAGAAGAGTATTGTTGAAAGGTGTGTATCTTTTAATATGAATAAACTTTGAAACAAATGGACATCTTATTTACAGTTTTGTATTTTGAATAGGGTAAATGTAGCTTGGAACACTAGGTGGCAGCATTGCGTTCTTTTTTTTTATAGACTAGATTGAACATCACTCACTGTCCCTGCCAAATCTAACAAACCACCCCATATGCATGTATGTGCTTGTGCGCGCGCGCACGCACACACACACACACACACACACACACACACACACACACACACACACACACACACACACAGATTTTAATTATGATCCCTCATGAATATAACACCAAATTAATGTACATAAATAACATGTAATTAGACAATGTACAAACTATAATTACAGCAGTGGGTATAGAGTGACACTCTTTGTCACACACACATACACATATTGATTGATTGAAGACTTTATTAGAGGTTTGCATAGGAAAAGGTACAGGACAGTACAGTTCACCGGTACAAGGTCAACTAACTAACACCACAAGAAAGCTTTTGGCTTGTTTAAATTGGGTCCCTTTTTACAACTCGTACTCATACAACATTAAATGACAAATAGAACACAGTACTATGCAGAAAATATCGTCATAAGACAGTCGGAAAACAAAATAAAAAATAAATGGTATTTACATTAAAAAGGTCAGGGGGAGGTAAGGTTATGCTATGTCTTTTTTACCAGTTTCGAGTTGCAGCCACTGTGGCTTTTCAGAGCGGTTTTAAAGGAGGGTATAGGGATTTAAACTCCTTTGAGGCATTCGTTAGGGCCTTCCAACATTTTGGGGCATAGCAGGAGAACAACTTTAACCCTTAGTTTGAGCCAAATCTGGGTTGGACATGATTTGTGGAGCTGTCTCTGGTGGTAATTGTGAACATCCTTAACATTTAGGAAGTATTTTGGCACATGGGTATCTTATTAGTAGTGTAGTGTGTCTTGTACACCAGACCCATTGCAATATGCTGTACTCTGTCAGCTACCATGAGCCAACCCACACTTAAAAATGATCAGGGGTCAGGTGAGCCTGAGATGGAAGGTTAAGCAGTAGCCTAATCAGTTTGTTTTTGGGCTGTTTGGAACCTTGCATTTAAGGCCTTTGAGGCAGCTGCGATACCATACGTGGACACAATAGTCAAAGTGGGGCTGAATGAGTGCTCTTGCTAGAGTGTTCACAGACGTTTAATTATTAATCAACACCAACCACCGTGAAAGTCAGAGGAAATGAACAGGAGATTTTTTTTTTGGGACCAGTAAACCACGCCCACTTTTTGTTTTGCCAATCAGACCTTCCCATTTTCAAAGCATAACATTTAAAAATGCATTAACACTTATTCACAAATCATTTGGACTATACTTTTTTTTTTCAAAACCTTCAACACCAACATTCAATGTCCCCTATCTGGAGGAGAACAATCTGTGAACCCATCTGTCTTGAGAGATTGGGAGGAGAAGGACATGTTTCTCAATCTCGAAAGCCTCAAACTGTCAACACAAAACAATGATCTCCTGCATTCAAATTCAGTCTCCCCCATTCAGTCTTCCATCCATCCATCCATCCATCCATCTCTCTCTCTCTCTCTCTCTCTCTCTCTCTCTATCTATCTATCTATCTATCTATCTATCTATGCTACATTAGCCTATATATTATGTGTGTGTGTGTGTGTGTGTGTGTGTGTGTGTGTATGTGTGTGTGTGTGTGTGTGTGTGTGTGTGTGTGTGTGTGTGTGTGTGTGTGTTGTGTGTGTGTGTGTGTGTGTGTGTGTGTGTGTGTGTGTGTGTGTGTGTGTGTGTGTGTGCCTCTCTCTGTCCCTGTCATCAGATTTTTGTGCCAGACTTGCCCAGAGTCTTTCCTGTTTCATCTTTTCTGTCGCTGCTACAGTATGACACCTGAATTTCAAGGATCAACAATTCAAAGGAGCTTTATTGGCATGAGAAAACATACATTTACATTGCCAAAGCAAGTGTTACAAGTAAAATAAAAACAGTTGAAAATGGGGAACATATACAGTTGGAGGGGGTACAGCATTGTGTAAACAGAGTTAGCCTATGTCGCATTGTGACATTTTATATATATATATATATATATATATATATATATATATATATATATATATATGTTACAGTACGTTTGGGTAACTCAGTACGTTCATGGTAAGAGCGCTTGTTTTGTCGTTCACCACACACCAATCACCACCAGATGGCGACGACAGCCATTCACTACTGAAGGCGCTGATGTCACTCGTTTGCTAGTCTCGCGTAGCCAGACAACTATTCCACAATCTCTGAATGCTATATAGAGTCTGGAACAGCAGCTCCCGAACGGCGGGTATCGAAAACGGGCATTAACGTTCAAAAAAATATTTTTTAAAATGTCATTTCTGCTAAGCAGCAAGCTAAACATGCTTATATGATTTTTATTTATCCACAAGTTTCCTACGCCCCATAGTGCATTGCGCAGACGTCTGCATCGATCTTCCGCCGCCGATTTACAAGCTCACAGCGGGTTGCATCTGCGACGCGACGTGAGCTTGTATGTCTGCTGTTAAACCCGTAAGTTTGGTCCTGATAGTCTCCAGTAAACTCCCGCGGAAACTTGTGGATATAATGATAAATATGTGTGATGTGAGACTGAAACGGAAGTGACGTGGGGGATTCACTTCCGCTTCATCTCGCACTCGCCGTTTCTTCCCCCAAGAAGTATCCAAAGAAGGAGAAGTCACTGGAAGTCACGCCCACACCACGGTCCATGCGCCATGACACTTTGGGTGGCGGAAGTTGCAACGGAAGCTCGATGAATAACATTACATCTATGAGCTTCGGCTGGGACAGCTCATGAACAAAAAATAATTCTGAACGATAGAGACCTTTGTTGTATAGTCGCTCCAGGAATATAAAAGAAGACATATCACAGGTATTTTTACAATCACTTGCTTTTCGATGTGCACGGTACATAATGTTATTGAGGCAGCTAAACAGCGGCGGCGGCCGTTTCTGTCTCGGAGCTATCGCGAGATTTGGATTCCAGACAGGGAATGGTGGAGAGTCTCGCGATACTATCTAGTTCAAAAACGTAAATTGTGCTCTTTAGATGCCTCTATACTGTTGTACAGTGTACTCACCGAAAAGCAACACAGCACAAAACAATGTGTGACATGTTTTCTTTTATATTCCTGAGCTGAGTGTTTTATAAAGGTCTCTATCGTTCAGAATTATTTTTTGTTCATGAGCTGTCCCAGCCGAAGCTCATAGACGCAATGTTATTCACCGAACCTCCGGTGCCACTTCCGCCACCCAAAGTGTCATGGCGGATGGCCATGGAGCCTAAAATGACGTCGGTGTCCCTTCCTTCTTTGATCTTCCTTGTCTTCCCCGGTGCGCCAGACTGTATGCTGGGAGCATTTGCCAAAATCGCGGAGGCAACAGTCTGGCCTCGCGAGACTACTCGTTTGCGACTCTCTTTCTTTATTTACTAGCCTAGCTCGGCAGTGTTTAGCCATTAGCTTACTATGCCTTAACCCTAACCCTAACCTTAACCTCAGTAAAACTATGCCTAACCCTAACCCTAACCCTAACCCTAACCTCCGTGGGGTGAGGCGCTATCATTCCTGCCGACGCTACGATGTTGTGGCTCAAAGCGACCGCTTGTTCCGCCCCGTGCCGCACGACGAGTGCTTCGTTTCTCGATCGTACTGTTTCTCTATCAAACCGTGACATATATATATACACACACACACACACACACACACACACACACACACACACACACACACACACACACACACACACACACACACACACAGGGTACACTTGGAACAAATAGCAGCATTATTTTTTCTCAAAATGCATTTAAAGGTAGCAGCTCTGTTTCACACTGTGCAGTAGGTCTAGATGTCAATCCATGGTTTGTAGTCCTTAGGGTGATTGTGTTTCTAGCCTTCTTTTGTCGCAACAGTTCACAAATCTTGCTGCTGTGTTCGCGCATTGTTGTATTTCTCCTAGTAGGTATGGGAGTTTTTCATCATTGGTCATGTTTTCTAACTCACTTCGGGTGTGTGTAATCTGTGGGAAGTATGTGTCTCTGATGTCTTGGTATAGTGGGAAGGTGGTTAGGAAATGTAGCTCTGTTTCTACCACATTTTGTGAGCAGTGGGTGCTAATTCTGCGCTGCAAGCATTGTTTGTTGTTTTCCGCTGGGTGTGGAGTATAGATTTGCAGAGTTCTGCGTGCAGAGTCTCAGTTTGGTGTTTGTCCCATTTGTCAAATTCTTGGTTGGCAAGATCTCACAGCCATAGAGGGCGATGGGTTCTATGTCTAGTATCTTTAGCCAGATTTTTATTGGGATATCCTTTTGATGGCATAGAAAGCCCTTCTCGCATTTTCTATCTCACTCTCTCACGCACATATTAACACACCGCCGTTGTAGTGCACGAATAATAAATCATCTTGAATCTTGAACATAAGTATTTTCTAAAAGACTTCAGTTCAGAATCAAAGTAACACTTCCTTTTCCGTATATGGGGGGGGGGGGGGGGCGTGGAAACTTTTTGAGTATCTAACGAAGCCTAGTCGTACGACCTACAACGGTGTCGCGCTTAACAGAGATCTACATCTCACGACAACGCGTCCCGTCGACGCGCGTACACAGGCACAGCTGCTTGTATATCTGCGTTTTTTTTGTGGTCGACACTGTCGTACGACAAGATAAGCCACCCCCAGACTCTCCTCTTGTTGCTGACGTCACACAGTGTTCATTCTGATGGGACCACCCTTCATGTTTCCTTCCTGTTCTGTTCTGTGCTCTACTTTCCACTGTGGACTCCCTCTATGCTCCCTCCTCCCTCCCTCCGCGCCCTGCTGCGTCTTTCCTCAAACTGTGGCCGTTCTTCACTCACCCAGCACCGGGGGAATCACAAGTTAACAGCCGGGGCGCAAAGAAAAAACATCTCTTCGATCGATATTTCAGGTACGTGGTGAGGCTGAGGCAAGTCAAACGAACCACACGGACGCGCGGTGACACGCGTCGTTATCTTGACTGGATATGTGTGTAGTAGACTATATTTTAAATCCGTTAATAATAACGTTGATGATAAGTAAAGAGGATTGGCATGAAATGAATGTGGGGCTGCGAAAACCAAACCAACGTGCGACAGCATGCATTTCATTGCCAGTCACGAAAGGGATGCGCAGCGCAAGAGAGGAAGAAGAAAACGACGAAGAGGGAGGGGTGGCTAAACCTAAACGCACTGCTAGAACTAACGTTCCATTATCTTATTCTTTGACATTTGATTTGATCATATCCTTGAACTGTTCAAAACAAGAGGCTTTGGTCTGGTTCAAGCCAAGGCCACCTATTGCTCTCCTTTCCGAATCCGAGGAAGCGATTCATTGCAATTTTGGTTGACTGATGGTGTCACGTCAAAAAACGAGGGACGCACGAATGGGAAATTGCTCCTCTCTGCTGTGCTTGCCTTCTTCAACCATACATTATTATATGAATGGGTCTGTCAGTTCAGTTATTTCGTAGCATGAATTACCGTATGTCACATAGAACTTTAGGTCTGACGGTTGCGCACGACCACCGTGACTGGTACCGAAAATAGCAGATATACAAGCTCACATGTTGCTGACACCCGGGTCGCCACTATAGTGTAAATCAGGCTTGCTTTATTGAAGCCTATTTTATGATGAAATGTATTGATTATGTGAGTTTTCCGTGTGCTCTGCAAACGAACTGTTAACGGGTAGGGTATAATGATGGCGGTTGTAGTTAGTAACGATGCAGAAGCAACATCTGTGTGTACTGTAATGACTATCACGCGATCCTTTGCATTCCTACTGGCAGTGCTAGTGTTGTCCGAGGCTGTGCCACCTCGAACTTAGAGAAGTGAGACAGATGTGTCGCTCACTGAATGGGGGGAGATCATTGTTTGTCTTGTGTCAATCTGGCAAGCCATCGTCAAAGAAAAGGTCGATCCTGGAGCCCAGTTTTAACTCGAGCTCAGTTAGGCTGTACTTAAGTTGAGAGACTGGTCTTGTGTTGACAGTTTGAGGATTTCGAGATTGAGAAACGTGTCCTTCTCCTAATCTCTCAAGACAGATGGGTTCCCAGATTGTTCTCCTCTAGATAGGGGACATTGAATGTTGGTGGTGCAGGTTTTGAGGAAATAAAGTCAATAAATTGTTCAACATGCAACTCTAGTAGTAACCAAATTCCATCTGCTAAACCTTTATGGCATTTTAATCATAGAATGTCCTAAGAAACAACATTACTGGGTTTCATATAATCCATTGGGGTTTCAGTAGACTAATGTATTGTCAAAGTCATAAAAGATGGAGCATAGCTGAACTTATACTCTATATGCATGCAGTCCAGCTGGTCTGTCTGTTTGGGAGACTGAATGGAGGAGACCATTGTTTGTCTTGTGTTGACAGTTTGAGGCTTTCGAGATTGAGAAACATGTCCTTCTCCTCCTAATTTCTCAAGGCAGATGCTTTCTCAGATTGTTCTCCTCTAGATAGGGGACATTGAAGGTTGGTGGTGAAGGTTTTAGGAAATAAAATATCCTAATGATGTGTGATCACTATCCATCCATCCATCTTCAACCGCTTATCCGGAATCAGTTCGCAGGGGTAACAGTTCCAACAGAGATTTCGAGAGCAACTTCCTGTATTCCCTCTGGGAGTATACAGAGGCGTTCCCAGGCCAGTGAGGAGATATAATCCTTCCATCTGGTCTTAGGTCTGCCACGAGGTCTCCTCCCAGAGGAAGGCGCTCGGGACTCGGGAGGCATCCGTACTAGATGCCCGAACCACCTAAGCTGTCTCCTTTCCAAGCGTAAGAGCAGCAGTTCTACTCCAAGTCTCTCTCGGGTGACTGAACTTCTCACCCTATCTCTAAGGGAGATACCAGCCACCTGTCTGTGAAAACTGGAATGGAGTGTGATCATTAGCTAAAAAATACATATGAATTGTCAGGTGTGTTGAAGACAGTTGAGTGACATAACCCATTCTTCCTGTAACAGAGAAGCTTCCATTCATATGCCATTTGGTTAATAATACAATAATACTTTTCAGTATTTTATCCTTGTCAAGCTATGTCAATGATATTGCCTTAGGCCAGCCCAGTCCACACCAATGAAATGGTGAACTCCTTGCAACAAAACCATTTTAAGGCCAGTCCAAAACAATGCAACTCCTTGCAACTGGCAACCTATTATTTTGTAGTGAAATAAATTACCTTGTTTTTATGTTTTTTGGGGATTATGGTTGCAAGGAGTTGTGTTGCGAATCATTGGTGTGGACTGGAGTGGTCATGGGCAACAACATAATAATGAACATACATCTAATACTTTATCCTACATGCATTAGTTTATGCCATAGCCTCATTGTGTTGCCTGTGCATCACGGTGTTGTCAGGGCAAAGCCAACAGGTGTTTGAATTGGTATTAAAAAAGTGCCAGATATACAGAATGATCTGTTGTGTTTAAATAATTAAACCTGAATAGGTCTATGTCTAAACAGAATAAGGAACATTAGAACCTACATTATTAGGACAGGAGTTTAAAAAAACATTAGATTCAAAACAAGTACCAATGCAGTCAGTTTGCCAGTATTTAAGTGTTTGATCTTGATCAGCATTGTTCCTCTGGGGGTATTTATGCCAGAGCTAAAGAAGTCTCTCATCCATTACAAACAAACCATTTAACGTACAGCAGGAGTCCAAGTGCCCTTTCCATCGATTTGTGTGTGTGTGTGTGTGTGTGTGTGTGTGTGTGTGTGTGTGTGTGTGTGTGTGTGTGTGTGTGTGTGTGTGTGTGTGTGTGTGTGTGTGTGTGTGTGTGTGTGTGTGTGTGTGTGTGTGTGTGTGTGTGTGTGTGTCAGTGTGTGTGTGTCAGTGTGTGTGTGTCAGTGTGTGTGGTGCAGACTGCGGTTAACCTCCATTTGTTACCATGCATATATGAAAAGGTTTTTTTACGCTTGGCTGTGGATCAGCTTTCAGGGACAGCTCAGATGAATGGTAGCATGCCAGCCTGGTACTCACTTCAGTGAATTAACTAACTTGGTTTAATACTACAAGTTTGTAGTCTTCCGGTACATCAACTAGTGTTGCCGAATAATTTATCACTTGTGAGAGACCACTGACCACAGAAGAAAATATTGCTTTTACCAGTTTCACTCTGTCCCATTTTCCTAGCTGCCCTAGTTCAGAAATTCACAAATGGATGGCAAAAGCTCCAGAAATTATTTTTAGAATTCGCCTGAATGAGATGTCAAGTCTTGAATGAGATGCCTGCAAAGTGCATACAGGTGCAGCATCCTTTTTAGAGCTACAGTATATTGGTATCAATGGAATTTGCAATGCCACAATAGTTTGTAATGGCACTAAGATGGTAATATACCCGGGCAATGAAGTGCAGTGACAGTATATAAACACATGTTTTTTTTAGACATAATAGTTGAGGCCTTTGCTCTGTCAGGTCACTGTTCTGTTTGCAACCTTCCTTTTTGGTATGATTGAGGATTTCTTTTACCTCACATACAGGCAGACACTTACAGTTATTATATTGTGTACTCACACTGCATGATAGAGTATATGCAGGTATACCTCAGAGGTCGCGCTAGGATTTTTAACAGCCCGTCACCGTGACCGGCATGATTAAAATTTACCGGATATCTGAAGAAAATACCGGACATAATCATTTTAATGCATAAATTACAAGCAGGTGCACAAACAGCCAATAGCAACAGTTAAAGTATTAGGCCTACTCACTGCATAGTTGGGACTGAAAACGAATTGAATGAAAAAGTAGGCTAAAAAGAAAGAAAAAAAAAACGCTTCAATCTTGCATAAGCTGGGGAATTAATTATATTGGACTAATCGTGCAGACTGTCTGCATGTGGCACACTGCTTTCACAACAAGGTCTTTCTGTTGCTGCATCTTTCATGCCAACAGTACCATGTCTTGACTTAAGAATATTGAAAAATAGCAATTGCTTCATAAGGTTGATAAATTCATCTGGCCAGCAATGAATCCAATACTCACTGTCGAGTGGTGACACAGACAGACAGTGCGTCCGTGCGCATGTTATGCAACTTGAAAAGTTGAAAAGGCTCTTCCTACTGTCTCCACTCCATCTCCTCATAAAGAACTTCAATCAAGTGTATAATGTTTGTTTATATGGGTTGATTGCTGACCGTGCGTGCATTCCTTAATTCCCATGGCTTTACATGCAGTGCATCGCAAACTGACACTGAAATGAGCGAGCGAACGAGCGCGAGAGTGAGAGAGAGAGAGAGAGAGAGAGACAGAGAGACAGAGAGACAGAGAGACAGAGGAGCAGACAGCGATAATAATAAATTACCATTGGTTTTTCAATCGGTCAGAATGTCCGGGAGGAATTTTATTTTCCGGTCTTGGCCATAAAAAATCGGTCAAAACCGGCAATTACCGGTCTAACGCGATCTGTGGTATACCTGTGTAGAGTGTCGGGAATACCAGCTTGAACATAATTGAGTACTGGCCTTAAAATGGTTTTGCTGCAAGGAGTTCACCATTGCATTGGTGTGGACTGGCCTAAGGCAATATCATTAAAGGTGATACACCATGCATTTAAAAAGTAGTTATGTCATATTGTTTATGTCCCAAAAACGTTTTTCAAAAGGTTTGAGGCTAAATTACCACTCCTAAATAGAGAGCCTCTCTCATTTTTGAATGGCTCTCAGAGCATTTTCAGCTACAGTACCACCTTTGGCCTGAACTGCGCCACCCCCCCCCCAAATCTTTTTGAAAAAAAAAAAAAAAAAAATGTAAGCATTTTTTTGTTTTTTTGTTTGTGATGACGTCACAATCGGCAGATGACGTCACAATCTGCAGCAAATCTGGACAGCCTGTTTTGAGAACCCGTGGGATACTTTTAACCTTCGCCTTCTCAAAACCAGAGAAAGACACAACGGTCAGAAATAGGACTTTGTGAGGATAGAAGGTGCTAGTGGGACCCCAAAAAAAGGTTTTAAAATAGGAAAAGTGAAATTTCATGGTGTATCACCTTTAACATGGCTTGACAAGGATGAAATTGCACAAGGTTGTATTATTAAACACATGGCATATGAATGGAAGCTTCTCAGTTGCAGGAGGAATGGGTCATGTCACTCAACTGTCTTCAACACACCTGACAATAACTACCGTAGTTTTTTTTTGCCAATCAGACCTTCCCATTTTCAAAGCAATCACATTAGGACTCTTTATTTCTTCAAAACCTTCACCACCAACCAACATTCTGTGTCCTCTATCTGGAGGAGAACAATCTGGGAACCCATCTGTCTTGAGAGATTAGGAGGAGAAGGATATGTTTCTCAATCTCGAAAGCCTCAAACTGTCAACACAAGACAAACAATGGTCTCCTCCATTCAGTCCCCCAAACAGACAGACCAGCTCGACGACTGCATGGATAGAGTAAGTTCAGCTATGCTCCAGCTTTTATGACTTTGACAATACATTATTCTATACTGGAAACCCCTATGGACTATATGAAACCCATTAATGTTGTTTTATGATTAAAATGTCATAAAGGTTTAGCAGATGAAATTTGAATTTGGTTACTACTAGAGTTGCATGTTGTGGCTGGGATTTGATTAAAAAAATAATAATTAATGATTAATTACATATGATGTGTTTTCAATGTCCTGTACAGACTTTGAATTTGTACACATCAGTGTTCTTTGGAGTCCCAATTTGAACATGGAGGAGTTCCAGAAGCATGAGCATCCCTCGAAGAAGAATCTGCAAATCCTGTACAATATGATGAATGCACAGGTGGCTGCAGTCCAGAGTAGACCCAGTCTATCCTAATGGATGGGTCACCCAGCCTATCCTAATAGCTGACTCTGATCTATTTGTCCTGTTACTGTACTGGGGGGTTTGTCTGATGTTCGGTCAGTAGTGCAGATTAGGGATGGAAATCGGAATCGGCCAATATCAAAAATCGGCATGTATGATATCAAACCGTCCGAATCGGTGACCGGCAGGTCACTGACATAAATACCGGTTTTATGCCAATTGTGTCTATGGCACTGCACAGCATGATGCTCTGGTCCTGTGACTAAAGTAAACATTAGCAATTAGCAGCCAGTCTACTTAGTGGCAGCCTACAGAATACAGATGGTGCTGATTACCTTTGCAATGTAAGGATATATTCCATAATCCTGTGTCAATGTCATCTCCAAAAAGAAGGGATAAAAAGCATGCGTCACCTGCTTTCCTCCTGCCTAGTCCAGATGGTCATATTAGACTGGATATTAGCTGTGATTTTGGATATTGTAATATTGTGATTGATTTGGCATTAGTGTTCTTCTAGCTTATTGGTACTCAAATTGAAGTATGTCTTGTAGGCCTACTTGGCCTGAAAGGGTATTGGAGCAACCCTATTTTCTAGTTCTTAGCTAAAGAAATCTGTATCGGAAAAAATCGGTTTTGGCAGGTCAGACCTTCATAAAACCGGTGGATTGGTACCGGCCAAGAATTTTGCAATCGGTCCATCTCTAGTGCAGATGGTGAAGTGGACTGGCACACCATCATGTACATACAGTAAAATAAATGCCACAGGGCATTGGGTGACAAATGTAAGGGAGGTTTTCCTGGGGATGTGACACTTGTCCTCTACCCCTTTGGAAAGGGCTAGGCATCGGCACAGAGAGTAGGCCTACTTCAAGAAAGTGGAAGGAGGAAAACGCCTGCACACTGTTCATATGCTCCAAAAACTTACTTTTACTAGACCTTACCCGTTCGAAGATATGTGCTCCAAAATATGTGCAGAGTGTGGGTTGTGGGGAAAGTTACTGTAACTGGTGCGTGCGTGAGAATATGTGGGAGCATATGTGGGAGCATCATAATGTAAGGCATAATGTATGCGCTTGCTCCACATAGTTTTTTCATACCCGTTGGAAGATGAGAGAGAGAGAGAGAGAGAGAGAGAGAGAGAGAGAGAGCACATTCCTAACTGTGAGAGAGAGGGGTGTGTGTGTGGGGCTACAGATCCCATGGCCTGGAGGAACGGACCGTAACCCTGACAACAGGCTAAGAAAACGCTAATAAACAGCTTTAATTTAGGAGAAATGAAATTCGGGCTCCGTCACCGTTGGTATAATGCTAATGGCCAATACCATGTGAACTTTGGGATCAGTTGCTGAAGCGAGTGAATAGATAAACGTAGATAGAGAGCGTTAGAGCGTGAGTGTGTGAGTGAGTTTGCTGGTTTAATAGATAGATTATAGGCAACTGGCTGCAACGTTTCGACTTTACGTCTTCATCAGGCAAAAGTTCCTGAAGACGTAAAGTCGAAACGTTGCAGCCAGTTGCCTATAATAAAAGTAAGTTTTTGGAGCATATGAACAGTGTGTGGGTGTTTTTCTCCTTCCATTATCTGATACCTTGATGTCCAGCACCTGGCCTGAATATAGGCTTGAGATGTGCACACAATCTTGTCTATGAACTACTTCAAGAAAGTGCCATGCCAGGTCTCATTACAGTGCTCGGGGTACAGTACCCGATGCCACCCGCAATGACCTAAAAGACACCTTCCTACTGATATAAACTTGCTATTGCACATGCTGCTTGTTTACCTTTGGATCATGTTGTGGAAGCCTGCAGATCAGAGGGTTTAGAGCCACCTGCACAGCGCAGATGCATCACTAAATCCAGGTGGGAACTTGCTAAAGGAGGGCCTGTCATGCCCGCTGGTTCCGCCCAGGCAGTGGCGCCAGTTAATTAGCTTGACGTCACCAGCTGCAGCCCGTTGAAGGCCTGCGGGCCTGCGGCCAAATAACTGCAGCTGCCATGCTGCCAGTCTCGCTTGCACTGGCAAGTGTGAAGGCGGTGAGCTCCGCTTCTGCTGCAACGCACTCACAGTACATGAAGGTGAAGACAAAGACGAGGAGGCTGAAGGGAATTGGGAAACGGTTGATGAAGCTGGTGAAGGCCACTGAGTGTGAGCTTGTGGTAGTGGTTCTAGCCTAGGTAACTTAAAGTGAACTTGTAGTTGTTTAGTGTATTCAGTGATTTATTTGGCTAAATATCCAAATGATGTAAATGGTTGTAAACATAATCTAGGTTACTTTCCCCCCCTTTTTCTTGGGCCAATGTTGTCCACGTCTGGCAAAATGTATATTCTTTATTTTACCTGATAATGAGATATTGAAAACATGCTACATACAGTATGCAAGTTACCCAACATGCAACTCTTGACATCCAAGTAAAATCTCATCCCTATGGCCTATAGATGACTTTTCAATCGTAAAGGTTAATAAGAAACTGCATGACTGAATCTTTCTTTTTTTCAAGATTTGTTTTGGGGTTTTTATTATTAATAGACTAGAAAATAAGTATGCAATATACCTAATATAATATGCATATTATCCTATTAGAACTTTCATTTTTGGTGATTAAACTGTCCATCGTTTTGGCAGCAATGCAGGTGATTTCATTTTCAATGACTTTTTTTTGCTGTTCTCAAGCCAGACAGTGTGCAGCTTGGTAGTGAAGTCACTCGGCCATTATATTCGGACAGGCTTACAGCTGGACTTGGCATGCTGTGTTATGCAGCAAATGGTGCATCTGCAGCATTGGCCAGAGACTAAGCTGAACAGGGGCTCTGTTCCACACACAGGGGGCAGGGCCCATAATTACAGCTAATACATAAAATGTCTTTCGGAGACTCGGGAGAAGCAGTTGCGCTTCATTGAACTGTACTGCAGTAGTTGAGAATAATGCAGGGTAATATAACTTAAAGTTGACATGTCTAATCTCTATGTTTATGGAACAAATGTATGATATGAGTCTCTCTGTATATTGTATTATTTTTTTAAACATTTATATATATTGTTATTGTCAGTATTATGATGATATCTGTTGGAGAATTCAATAGACCCAAATTGCCCAGCCCTAATTCAAGGAGAAGAGAAATCTGTCATTCTTCTGTACAAACTCAAAACTCCACAGGATTGGAACTCAATTCACTTCGGCTTAAATATACTGAGGGGCCCATTGTGTGTTCTGAATAGATTGATGCTTGTATTTGAACTTGAAGTTGAACAACATTCTGCTGGTGTTGCCAGCATGTAAAGCTGAATAACTGGTTTAACTGAATCACCTAGCTGAGCACTGGCAGGGTTGCCAAATCCCAGGGGACGCCTCTGACTTGAGGTAGAGCACAACATACTGTAATTACAGTATGATCCTATCTATCTGATTGTTTTGGCTTTCAACTGTGCAGATTGTAGGCCCAGTTTTGTTTTTTTAGCTTTTTTGTTTCTTGGTTTTAAAATGATAATCTTGTTTTGCTGCACTAGGATCATCAGACAATAACCAATAACCGAAAATAGCAGATCTACAAGCTCTCAAGGTTATTCTTTTTTCTCGATTAGAGCATTTAAAGGGGTCAAACTAGCAATATGATTAGATCTATGATTTTCCATAAAACTATAATGGTCTTGGATATTTCATAAAAACAAAGGTTAAAGCCTCAATCTGTCATTTCTTCTCCTGGTTGGCAATATGTTAAACAGCGTGATACAATATCACTAAAACGTAATCATTTCTACATAATTGTGTTACCGGTAATTGTTTAGGAAACAGGCTCCTTTCACACTATTTCATAAATAGGACTCGGTTGGCCATACACATTTATTTCAGTCCCTAATGCATGGTATACTGTAGCTTGACTGAATTCTGGATGAGAATTCTGGAGTCTGCATTTTGGTTTGTGTGATTGAGAGTGTACATTCTAGCCTGAACACTGCAGCAGTTCTCCATCCATGCAGTTCAACCCCCAAAACCTCCCAGGCAGGCAGTCAGGAACGATCCTGAGACAGATCAGTGCTTCTCTAGCCTACAACATAATAGTGCAGAAGTCATTCTGTCTGTTTCCTAACTTTAACGGTCCTAAAATAATTATTACAGAAGTCGGTTACGTGTATTTTACATATATGAAAAACATTCAGATGGGAGCTGTTTGTTATGGAAATGTACTGGTCTATGTTGGAGCTCTTTGACTATTAAGCCAAGACTATTGGACAACAGTGTGTACCGGACACCTGCATAATAGGGTCCCTTTTTAGAGACTACTGATTTGGAATAAATCTTGGTTGCTATTATCAGTTAGGAGAGTAGGAAAGAGAAAGCAGGTATTTCAGTTGACGATTGTACCACTTATCTGATGTGTGCTGCTATCAGCGTAAGTGGCTGTAACTCAACACCTTTAGCTAGCTACTGGATAAGAATTTCCGCCAACGCCTAAAAGATAAGACTGCAAAGGTTGAGACAAGCAATATTAATACTAGTAATATCTCCCTAGTACCCAAATACGCTTACATTAATCCAACATTCGGTCTTAAATTTGAAACTAATTTATTGGCCCTACCAAACCTGACTCAAATCAGGCATACCTGACCTAACATATTGTTGCAATGCACTTCCAATGTTATAGTCTGCATAAGGCTCATATCAATGTCAACTGCAATCTTGGCTTCATTAACACTCATGCTGCCATAGTTTTTTCCTGTTCGCGGCCGTTCAAAGTCTTGTCTTTTATGTGGAGAAGAAAAAATATGATATGGTCCATAGAAAACAGGCCGTTTTGACCAATATCAATGTCAACTGGAATCTTGGCTTCATTAACACTCATGCTGCCATAGTTTTTTCCCGTTCGCGGCCGTTCAAAGTCTTGTCTTTTATGTGGAGAAGAAAAAATAAGATATGGTCCATAGAAAACAGGCCGTTTTGACCAATATCAATGTCAACTGCAATCTTGGCTTCATTAACACTCATGCTGCCATAGTTTTTTCCCGTTCGCGGCCGTTCAAAGTCTTGTCTTTTATGTGGAGAAGAAAAAATAAGATATGGTCCATAGAAAACAGGCTGTTTTGACCAAATAAGCCATATGGGAAAAGAAGCAGAGATAATTCCATGTTTGTGCAGCGAGTTTGTATACAATGCAATGAGGAAAGGTAGGGTGACCATATTCTGAAAACCCAAAAAGAGGACACTCTACCCGGCGCATATATATATATATATATATATATATATATGTGTGTAGGCTACTCCTAAATTTACAGCTCAATTATGCCCTATACCACTAATAGCCTATTATTAGTTATGTATTTATTTTTGAGGGGGTTCCAATTGGACCCTGTACAGATCTATAGGCTAGAGAGATCCACTGATTTAAAGTAGACTATGCCTTTTGACTCCTGTCCTGTATGAACGTTCAGCTTTGTAACAAAGCTGAACGTTCATACAGGAGTCAAAAGAGAGGTAGCCCATTATTCAAACCGCTGTATCTTCTGCTTTACAAGGTTGTACAAAAGATTCTGTCAATTTAGTTAGCAGAAGAGCTCTCACCTCGCGCACAGACTGTCTTGTAGGCTACTTTGCAGTCACAGTGTTGATATGGGCTTGAAGCAGAACCTTTATTTGTAAATGGACACAGAAGTAGGCTACCAGCTTTGCTGACAGAACGCTCTGCTTCTCATTGTTGGTCACTGGCACTTTTCGCGCATTTCATCAGTGAAACAGCAGCGCGAGCTGCTGCAGAGCTCTGCTCTGCCTCTGATCTGAATGAGACAGGCTGAGGGAGCGATCGCAGCGCAGGCAGAGAGTAGTATGAATAATACAGGTTCCGGGGTTTGGGGTGGAAATCCGACTCTCACAGTGTGTTTCCAAACGAACCATTGAACGTGCATTGTAAATGCCCGTGCTTTAACTGTCATATGCGCGAAACCCCAGACATTTGAAGGAATTTATAAAACCCCCCCGGACAGCCCGGACAGCCCTCTAAAAGAGGACATGTCCGGGCAAAAGAGGACGTATGGTCACCCTAAGGAAAGGGAAGTCACCAGAAGCGGCTTTCGCGAGGCATCATGGGAGATTGAGTTTTTTACACTCACTAGCGCGGGGGGGGGGGGGGGGGGGTCATTATCACATTCCCAGTGGACGTGTTAGGCATCCCATGTGTTAACCTAAAAGCAAAAATGCAGAAGTGTTCCTTGATACAAGCTTCAGCTTGATGATTCTCTTCCTCAATCCTCAATCTTGTGTTTCTTTCTCTGCAGGTGGTGTGGTGTTGAAGAGGGATTTAGTCCATTAGGTTAGGACTGTTGTCGCCATGGTGAACATCCCAGAATACTATGCAGGAAAGGCTGTGCTGATCACAGGGGCAACAGGCTTCATGGGCAAGGTACTGTACAGTGTACGGCCAACAGTGTACATGATTTTTCACACAATACGGGCTACAATTTAGTTGTAAGGCTTTGTCTAAAGCAAAACAATGATTTTGTATGCAAGCAATGCACAGTTTTGAATATCTGACTTAACAATATGTATCTAGCATTGATCAGGTTGCACACACAAATTCCCGAGTGTTCATTTTAACTTTGAGATAGCAAGAGTGAAATAAACTCTGAGCATTTTGCTTTGCACATACAGTAGACCCCGGGCATCTGCTGTTTTACAACATCAGAATGCGAGGGGAATGTAAAATGGTTTTCTAAACATTTATTCTAGGTGTCACATGATCCCAAGACATCAGCCTCGTCTGGCTAACTCTCCAAACTCGTTAAAGAGTCTGGTTTGTATCAGGCAAAAGTCCCACTGGTTTAGTTCAGCACATCAATTATCCTCTAGTGATTATACTTTTTTTTAACTAATTGAATGTGCTTTTTATCAACAAATTGAGTAACCAGTTAATTGTTATTTCATATTGGTCACACAATCGGCAAGGACTCTAGAGACTGAGAGTGCGGTACCTGCCACTGAGTCGTTCGGATATGCGGTGGTCTAGAACTGCCGATCCGACCGATATTTCCAGTACAGACCTACAGTATGCTAACACTGATCATCTTCCCCCCCCCCCCCCCCCCCCCATTCACTCCAGGTACTGCTGGAGAAGCTGCTGAGGTCTTGCCCCGAGGTCAAGGTTATGTATGTGCTGGTCAGACACAAGGCTGGCCAGAATGCTCAGGCTCGCATCGCTGACATGATCAACTGCAGGGTGAGAAGGAAAACCTTTTTCTTATTTTTTTGAACCCTAGTGTCCTTATTCTGAGAACTTTAGCCACAAATAGCAGATCTACAAGCTCACAATGCCTCATTGTGAGCTTGTAGATCGGCTATTTTTGGCAAAGAGCTTTGGTATAGAGGGAAAAAAGCAGACTAATTACAGAGTGAAAGGTCAAGTTTATTAAGTATTAACGGTTCAAGTGGTTAAATATCTGAAAACACAAATTGACATGAATCCAAAGTCAAACAATGAAACTATATGGTATATCTATGCTTCATCTCTCTCTCAACTAAGGGGTCCTTGGCCTGAAAACGTTGAAGACCCCTGGTATATACTGTACATTATGTGAAGCTGTGCAGAGCCCACACACTGTTATTTCTTGCAGTGCTTGCTGAAGTTCTGTTATTGCTTGTGAAGTTCTGTTATTGCTCGTATCACTTGCTGAAGTTCCAGGGCAAGGTGTATTTGGGGGGGAGAGAAGGAAGGGAAGCTATATGGCTGCAGACAGGGAGGAACAAAAGACATGTAAGCCCTCAGGCATGCATGGAGGATGTGCTTGACTAGTGCTATAAGGAAATGAAGAGAGGAGTGAAACAGAGGGCTAGTATGCCAGTTTGGATAGCGAGAATGAAGAAGATAAGTGATATTGGACACGCTTAACTTGAAGCTGGTCAAATTCAATTGCAACACAGGTGGGATCAAATGCAAAACGACTGAGGCCACGTTTACACGGCAACGATCAGAACAGCATAACTGACATTTGATTTGGCTGTTTTCTCTAGAGACTGTCACTGTGTAAACGTGGCCTGAGACTAACTGTGGGCATGGAATGCATTAGGAAGAAGGGAGGACAGGAAGTGGATGGATGAGAAAACAATGAATGGAGCTGTAGGCGGAGAGAATGGAACACATTTGCCTATAGACTTGTTATTTATGTGTCTCCATTTCGGTAACCATAATTAAAGTGTGTGTGTGTGTGGGTCCCTCTCTTTTCTTTGCTATATCATTCTGTTAGTTGTTTGACAGATTGCGAGACGAGCAGCCAGACTTTGCAGAGAAGATCGTAGCGGTGAACAGTGACCTGACGCTGCCAGAGCTGGGCCTGAGTAAAACGGACCAGGAAACTCTGGCTGAGAACGTCAACATCATCTTCCACTGTGCTGCCACCGTCCGCTTTAGTGAACCACTCAAGTGAGATTTCCATTAATATCCTCCATTACACTTTGTCCTGATTTTCTTGAGACAATGCAGCTAACTGAGTGGGGAGGCGACTAGAGATTTCACAATTATGACATTTTACATGACGATTAATTGACACTCAAATAATTGCGATTAACGATTTAATTGTGTATTTGTAGTTGACAATTACATTTCTGTTTGGCTTTTAGGCTTTGAAGTTGCACATGGCAATCATGAAACATAACTTAAATATACAAACAAATTACTGACATATTTGACAAAAATACTTAAAAAAGAATATTGATAGTGGAAATAGCCGATCTACAAGCTCACAACAGGTCGCATCGCGAAGCCTTGTGAGCTTGTAGATCTGCTATTTCCACAACTTTTTGAAAGTGTTTGTAACTATATTTAACATTTCTCAACATGGAAATGATTATGACGATTATGCAAAATAATTGCGATTACCTCAAATAATTGCGATTAGACGATATTATGTAATAATTGTGACAGCCCTGGATAAACATAGTCAATAAACATAGCTACACTTAAAAACTTCATTATATAATAAATGACACATTTTTATCACATTTTTTGTCCTGCCCAAACATGTACATTTCAAGAGTGTTGCGTTCACATTCCAGTGTCAGTTCACCAGAGAACTTTGTACCCTTTCTATTGTTATTGTTAAGGGTGTGTAGGCCACACTTGGCACGGTGGTGTTGATGGCTTGTGACTGAAGCGGAGTTCGCTATGAAACAAGAAACTAACTTGACATGTCTTCCTTAAAATGACGGAAATTATCACACTTCCTTTTTCTGGAACTGAGCATGTTGCTTAAAGGAAGTTGTGCAAGTGTTAACTCCTCTTTACGCACCTATTAAAGATGCTGTGTATCTTTGCTGTGTCTTTTGGTTTTATTTTATATTTGAAAGATAGAGCTGTTCTGGGAGTCAAACATCATTTCGCGATCATGCCGGAAGTAGGGAGAGCAAATTATTTTTTAATTAGAGTTAAGTTAAATTAGTTTTTACTGCTGAAGAACAATTATTCATCTTTTTTTTATTTTAGAAACTACGCTTTTGGTCAGCACGCCATCGTCACAGCAATGAATTGTTAGTACATAAATCACAAAATACCTACAAGCTTCAAATACTATATCATAATGGCAGATATGTCATCAAGTTCTGTTTACACTTTTATTTTCTTATTGATATACTAATGTAATTTGTAGCTGTTGGATAGCAGCTTCTCGGGCGTGTGTCCCTGATGCCTAATATTTTGAGAAGGGGGTCGGCAGCCAAATACTTATAATGTTGGGGGTCCTTGACACGAAAAGGTTTGAGAACCACTGATGATGGGAGCATTAGTTTTTCAAAAAACCCTAGAAGGATTTAGAAGACATTCATAGAATCGGGTCAATATATTCAAAGACTATTCAAAAATAGCATGGGTGCTCTGTTTGGGGTCTTCCCCTCACTACCATCTCTCTCCAAATTGGAGAAGGATGTTTTGTCCTTCGTTACTCTGTTGGCCAGGAGACTAATTCTAATTAACTGGAAATCCCCTACCCCTCCCTCATACACTCACTGGTTGAGAGACACTTTGCACTGTCTCAAACTGGAGAAAATTAGACTCGCACTAAATGGCTCCACCGAGAAATTTGGGAAGGTATGGGGTCCTTTCCTTCATTTTGTTACAAACCTGAATCCATCTCTGATTGAGGATATACTATGAGGATGCATGAGGTCCATTGGAGTTTGGATATGATGGGTTTGCTGTGTCGGGTGTGTTGTCCTGCTATGCGGATTATATGGATTTCATAGATATGGATATGTGTTGTTTGACTGATGTTAATGTTGTTTGTTTTTGTTTTGTTTTTGTTTTTTTGGTTGTTGTCTTGTCTGTTTGTGCTCGCTTGTCTGTAAAAAACATATTTTCTTTATCCTATATATATTTTTTATTGTTGTTTTGGGTGAAAACGGCAATCCTTATACCACTGTTGTATATTTGATGTTTGTACAAAAGAAGCTGCTACTCTTACTATTGTGCCACTTCATTGCCTTAAATGCTTCATTTGAAAATCTAATAAACAAAGTAAAAAAAAAAAAGCAAATCTACGAGCTCGCTGTGAGCTTGTAGATCTGCTATTTTTTTAATAGCATAGCATAAAACAATGGTTAAAGTGGTTAACATCTAGAGTGACACGCATGCGTTCCACGTCTTAATGGCTTAAATCTCTCCATTGCCCTTCAGAGATGCCATGCAGCTGAACGTCCTCGCCACCCAGAAGATGGTGGCGCTGGCCCAGCGGGTGAAGCACCTGGAGATCTTCCTCCATGTGTCCACAGCGTACGCCCACTGTGACCGTGAGCTCATTGAGGAGGTCGTCTACCCTCCTCCTGTAGACTACCGGAAACTCATCGACACCCTGGAGTAAGTTGGCTGTTGCTTCTAATGTGTTGAGGATGCAGTTGGTACAGTTGATAAGATTGATCCAAGCTCGACGTTGACGGCTTTAAAGTTTCATGTCCCAGTGAAGAAAAAGGTGGAGACGGACAGGGATTGCTTTCTCTGGTCTGAGTTTTACGTTAGCTGGCTGAAAGAAACTATCGATTATCTTCTTAGTGATTATTCTAGATTACTTTTTTGATTAATCAATTAATAGAAAAAACTATGAGTGCATTTTGAGCCCTATTTTATACATGGTTGTACAACAGTGTCAAGCACGCGTGAGCAGGTAGATTGGCTATTTTTTATTACATTATTAAAATCTTATTGATTAAATAAATGTGTTTGATTAACCCATTTAGGCCTAACCTATAGTTAGACCCAAATCAGAAATTAGCCTACAAAAACAAATATGTTGATACATACTGTACATGTACTGTAAGCCCCTCCCATACACTAAAATGTGTACCCGGCCTGAATGGGTTAACTGTGGTGTTTTGTATCCAAATGCTTTTAAAATGATTCAGAATTTTAAATGAGGTCTAATGTTGGTAGATAGTACTAGATACATTAATGTTGGTAGATACATTAATGTTGGTAGATACATTAATTCAGGGACTTATTGGTTGGATAGTTTCTGTTAATTTGAAACTACTGTTTGAGCAGTTTTCCATCTATTTGAAAATACTGATTGATTTTTAAATGGAGACCATACAGACCATAGGAATGAAACCTTGTGTTTCTCCCTCAACTGGTCTTGCCAGACCATCCTTTCATGTCATCCAATGATCCGATGATCGTAAGGAAAACAAAATAGGTTTTCCAGATATCACCATCTGTTGGGCTTGAGTGTGACATGACTATTAACCCATTTAGGCCTAGGAATTATTGACTGCTTTAACTATTGAAAAATAGCAGATCTACAAGCTCACAGCGCGGCACCGAGTGCCGCGCTGCGAGCTTGTAGATCTGCTATTTTTGAAAAAGTCGTAAAAATGTGTGCAAATCTTTGAATATATGTATTTCGAAAGCGAACGTTTGTAACTCAAATTTTGCTTCTGGGGGGGTCCCTGGAACTAAATATTTTGAAATGGGGGTCCGTGGCCAAATACATATCATTTTGGGGGTCCTTCACATGAAAAGGTTTGAGCACCACTGACATAGTAGTCTCTCAAGAACAGACTAACTGAGCTCCAGTTAAGTGAAAAGGACCTTTTCTTTGACGATGGCTGGCCAGATTGTTGACATACAAACATCGGTTTTTCAAAAAATCTTAGAAGGATTCAAAAGACACTTATGTAATCGGGTCAAAAATCTAATTTTCACGATTTTTCAAAAATAGCAGATCTACAAGCTCGCAGCGCAGCACTCGGTGCCGCGCTGTGAGCTTGTATATCTGCTATTTTTCAATAGTTAAAGCATAAAATATTGCGTCATAATGTGTTCAGGCCTAAATGGGTTAATAAGTTGGATGTTTGCTATAATTAACACGTCACTTTACATAATTCTATTCCTATTGATTGCTAGCAGCACTACACTGTTAAATGTAAATCCTTAAAGATTATGTAGATTAACGTCAGTCAATACAGTATGGTAAATGGCTGCTGAGCAGAACTTCATTTGGAAAAGGGCAGATGTTGACTATAGATTAGCTGGATTTAAGCATTACAATTTCAGCCGTGATTTATGTAGTTGAATAGTGATGTCTTAGTAGAAATCTAGCCTTTTTTTTTTTTTGAATAATATGTTTATTACATTTTTAGACATACATTAATTAGACAATAACAACACTATACAAGAAAATGAAAGAGACAAACAAACTGGAACAACAAAAACAAAAGTATAAATCATAAGCTCAGGCAATAACATGTAGAATGGAAAATTGTATACTTGATGAGCGAAGCAATCAATCCCCAGCCCCCCCACGACCCCCTCAGAATGGAGAGGGCAGGCGCCCGACCCAAATCGGAACTAGATACACTGAGCACAGTTCAGCATCAATCGAGAAACTTCAAGACAAGTAAAACAGCGACAGATAAAAGTCAAGGCCGACAGGGGAACCCTTTAAGCACAGCAGCAGATAGCGTGGAGAAATCTAGCCTTTAAAGAATGATTGTGCAATACACATATTATATGTTCATTTTAGCTGTTGAGGCTGTTGCTGGAGGGGCCTTTCATCATAATGGCATTGCTGTGGAAGGGAAGTGTGGAACATAGTTCTGGGAAATAGCGCACGTACCTTTGTGTTGCTGCAAAGTTACTTGCATGTTGCAGATTTCCCTGCTTGGTAATAAATAGTTACTGTATAGCAGGGGTCTTTAGTGTTTTCAGGCCAAGGACACCTTAGTTGAGAGAGAGATGAAGCAGGGACCCCCACAACCTTTTCATAGATTCCATATCGTTTAATTGTTTGACAGCACAATCATCAGTGTATTTTGGATTCATGTCGATTTGTGTTTTCAGATATTTAACCACTTGAACTGTCAATACTTCTCCCCTCTACACCAAACCTCTTTCCCGAAAATAGCCAATCTACAAGCTCACAATGCCTCGCAGCGCAAGGCGTTGTGAGCTTGTACTGTAGATTTGCTATTTTTGGCTAAAGTTCTCAGAATCTGGTTAAGAATCTGGCTTAAAAGCAGATTTAATTTTTTTCTTTCTATAACACAAAGATTTTGAGGACCCCCTGTAATAACTTTGAGGACCTCCTAGGGGTCCCGGACCCCCTGTTGAAGGCCCTTGCTGTATAGTGTATACTGAGGAACTGAGTAAAATGCAATCAGACCACTGTATAGAAAAGAGTCATATTTATTTATGACTGGTTAGTGATTGAATAAAGCGCTAACTACTTAAGAGTTCTTCATTGTTGGGTAGGTCAAATACCTGTGGCCTTCAAGTGGTCTTTAAGGTCCTTCATTGACATTGCTAATCTAACCCTATTCATTAACAAACCCTTCAGCTACAATATGGAAATTCCATTTAACGTGGCTGACTGCCTTACGTCATCATGTGTACAAAAAGCTTACCTATTGCATTCAAACTCTGAAGGCTGGTCAGTGGTCCATTCAAGCCACAGATGAATGATCTGTATGGCGTGACAATTGTCTGTTGTATGAAAATGGACGTTTCCTCTTACACAAAGACTAATGTGGATAAGGATTTGCTACTAATGTTATGCAAGAAACAAGGTTATGCCATGGCATAACTTTCATTGCATATCCACCTTTCTTTATATTTAGTTTGTTAAGTGATTGATGACATGATGACTGTAGAGAGGGTTAGGGTTAGGGTTAGGGTTGTCCAAAAATGTGTTTTGCAAAAATCTGCCTGATGGTGGCGCTAGAAGAGAGAGCCATGTGTAGAAATGAGGGGTGGAGGTTGTGATTTGCCATCCATGGAGTGTGTGTGCAAAGTTTGGCATTGATAGGGCCAGCGGTAACCTCGCGCCACCAGGCTTTCTGGGAGAAAGCCTGGTCTTCGTTTACGAAACAGGTCGTTTGATCCGGTCTAGACCGGATGGCATCCTATGTCATTTTGTAGTAAAAATGGACTACACTTTGGCAGGAAACGCCAAACCAGAAACAGTTTTAACCCAAAACAACAACTACTTGCGCATGCGCCACCAGCCCACTGAGCATTTTGAGGTATATTAGTTGCCTAATAGTGGTGTTTTTATCTTCAACACCACGCGTTGAAAATCAGTGTTGTAAAGGTCTAGATTTGATATTTTTTGCTAGTTGTTTAGTCGGCTATATTTACACGGGTTGCTACACTAGACCACTATTAGTCGGTTACAAAAAGTCTACATTTCGCCGTTAGCGGCCGTCGAAAGTAGTGAAAAGAAGGGCGACGGTGGGATTCAATCCAGCGATCTCTGACACTCAAGTCGGCGACGCTATCCACTCGGCCATCAATGCTGATATGATAGTAAAGACTTTCTGGCCGTATTAAAAGGTGACATTGCCCACCTGTGTTCATTTTAGGGTAGTGCGCATTGTTGAGGAAACTACATGTATTGGGCGCCTAATAATTATTTTGTTTAATCAATACATATTGAATGATTTGGCGGAGGCGGCGCCGCGGCTGTGTTTGACTGTGTGTGTTGCTGTCAGAAATGTAATTCAGAGTAGCACGCTGTCTGGACGTTTCCACTTTACAGTGAGTGACCACACACAATCACGGTAATTAATTAACACTCTACCGGCTTACCGCGCCTTAGTACCAAGGATAACTTTTACATGGTCTAAAGATAGTCGTTGAAAAGCTGTATTTAAAACGACTACACCCAGACCGTCCAGACGTATACCTTATAGTGATGAATGGCTATTAAAATAATTTTACACCAATATTTGGCTATCAGTTCTGCAACGTGAAGTTGTTTTTTTAAAGAATGTTTATTGAAATATGGATTAAATCTAATTGTCTAAATTCGGTGTAAATATAAACGTTGATAAGGCGACTATAATTAGTTGGCTAAATCTCGGCTAGATCTAAACTATACTTAATAATGATCAACGGATATTATAATTATGTTAGTCCAATATTAGGAGATCAGTTAAGCACCTTACTGTTGTTTTTTTTAATAAATTGTTATCGAATCATGGAATAAATTGCAAAGTATATTTTCGGTGTGAATATAACCGGAATCTAGCCGGGTGAAATTAAGGCTAAAAAAAAACTAGTCGTGTAAAAAACGACTATTGCTCAGTGGGAGGCTACGCATGCGCTAACTGGGTTAAAACCGTTTCCGGTTTGGTGTTTTCCGGCCAAAGTGTAGTCCGTTTTGAATACAAAATGATGTAGGACGCCATCCGCTCCCGACCGGATCAAAAGCCCGAAATTGGAAGCGATCCCAGGCTAGGGCCAACGGTGGCAGAGATATGACTAGGGCAAAAGTGTGTCGTGACGTGACTGACAGACGGTGGAACTTTTCATAGTTACTGCGACCCGACGGTCGCAATAATGAAATAATGATTTCTTTATCTTGGACTGGGGAAATTAAGTGTGTGTTGTGTTTTCTCCAGGTGGCTGGATGACAAGCTGGTGTCTGTGCTGACTCCCAAGCTGATTGGGGAGCGTCCCAACACCTACACCTACACCAAGGCCCTGGCAGAGTACCTGGTGCAGCAGGAGGCAGGCAACCTCAACGTAGCCATCGTCAGACCATCCATAGTGGGAGCCAGCTGGAAGGAACCCTTCCCTGTCAGTGCTGCAGCCTTCACTGTTATTTTATTATTTTAATATTGACTTAATATGAAGGTGGAAAAAGTATCCCACATACTGTATATTTTGTACACATTTTTTAATTTGACCCTCTTGTACAAAAGTCAAGTACAAATGAAATGCATGTTGATGAAAGATAAATTATTAGGGGAGACTTGATTTCAATGTCGTTTCTGTGTTATGTGGTTGAAATGTATTATTATTGCAACCATAGGTTGCAGTTTACTATCAGAACCGTCACATCTTGACCGTGTCTGTCTGTCTGGACGGGTAACGCTTGTCTTTTTTGTTGATTGACACTCACGCTCTGACATCACTGTGATGTCATGGGAACCAAATCCCCTTTTTTGCCATATATGGAGATCCCTGTGGTGCCAGGGGAACCAAATCCCTTTTATGCCCATATATGGAGATATGGAGATCCCTGTGATGCCAGGGTTAACCAAATCCCTTTTATGCCCATATATGGAGATCCCTGATGTCATAAATATTAAGCCCATATCTGTGAATGCCAATATATAATCACTGTGATGTCAGGGGAACCAAATCCCTTGCATTGCCATATATGGAGATGCCAGGGGAACCAAATACCTTTGGCCAGATGGCCAAGACATGGCGCGACCTTAGAGGTCATTTTTCGCCCTTAGGCGTCGTACTGGTTATTATTATATAACTGATTATTTCGTTGATAATCTTCTACTCCTCTGTTTAGGGCTGGATTGATAACTACAATGGACCTAGTGGGATATTCATTGCAGTAAGTGTTGGCACCCTGCCTAAATACATAATTGTACTCTTGTGGTCACACTAGAGGCGTGTCCCCACTTAAAGGGATATTCCACTTTCAAAAAACTTTTTGTCATTGTATGGTCTAATCAGGCTTGTATGAACACGCTGAACAGTTTTTAATTTGCTTCATTCAGTATTTAGATATTTGATGTAAATGTTATCTGGCCCTCCAGGCTCAGGGCCTCTCCCCACACACACTCATTGTAACTTCAAACTCCATTTTAACCATGATAGATTATTTAAAAACACCCATAATTTTTTCTGGTGACTCATACTACCCCCCTAATACGTGAGCAGGTCGTGTTTTTTCCTTAACGCTTTTCATTTATTTTTTATATATTTTTATTGTATTACATTTTTTCCATTTTCCCAAAGAATTATTAAAAATACATGAAAAACTTTATGGAAAAAACACAGCCTGCTCATGTATTAGGAGGGTAGTATGAGTCTCCAGAAAAAATAATGGGTGCCTTTAATGAATCTATCATGGTTAAAATGGAGTTTGAAGTTACAATGAGTGTGTGTGGGAAGAGGCCCTGAGCCTGGAGGGCCAGATAACATTTACATCAAATATCTAAATACTGAATGAAGAAAATTAAAAACTGTTATGATTAGACCATACAATGACAAAAAGTTTTTTTTGAAAGTGGAATATCCCTTTAACCTTGTTGTAACTCAATAAATAATTAATGACACACTTCTACAGGGCATTTATGTTGACAGTATTTCTCCACCCCCCCCCCCTGTAGGCTGGTAAGGGGATCCTGCGCACGATGAAGGCGTCAAACGATGCTGTGGCCGACCTGGTTCCTGTGGATGTGGTCATAAACAACACGATAGCTGCGGCTTGGTACTCTGGATCACAAAGACACAACAGGTTGGTGAGGTGTACCGTGGTCCTAGAAGCACAGTTCACATCAGTGGTGGAAAAAGTGCTCAAATGTTATACCTATCAATATAGAATTGGTCTGTTAGAGTAAAAAGTTCAGAATTCAAAATTTACTTGAGTAAAATGTACAAACGTATTGGCATCAAAATGTATTTGAAGAACCAAAAGTAAAAGTACTCAATAAGCAGAATGTTCTATTTTCAAATGTACATAAATCTTTTGAAATAGAAGATCTACAAGCTCACAATGCGTAACATCGTGACTCATTGTGAGCTTGTAGATCTGCTATTTTCAGCCAATCAGATGCACTAATTTCTCTTCATTCTATAATAATGTAGACTACTGTTGTTTCTTTTGACAGACCTAAGAACATCCTGGTGTACAACTGCACAACTGGTGGGATCAACCCCTTTCACTGGGGTGAAGTCGGTATGCAGTCCCGTCTTATCTTATCCTGGCATAGCTGACTACTCACTGTAAAAGCCTCCAACAATATAAGCTCAGATGTTTAAATATAGTCTCTAATGACATACTTAGGTTGTCATCTAGGCTGATGTCTGGGTTACTACCCCCTAGTGTTTTCTTTTTTTTTTCTTCGCCTGTTGCCCTGTTCATTTGGTTAGTCTCCGGATATACAGGCGTTCCCTAACGACAGAATACATGTTATTCAGAAGTTCTTAGTCATTTACAGTAAGATTCCTGATGCTGCGTTCATACTAGCGGCATACAAAAGCTAAAACATTAGCCAGCGTGGCCAGGCACGTTGCTGCCGAGTGGTTGTTGAAGTGTGAGAGAGCGAGAGAGAGATGCTTCACTGTGTCATTGGAACACTGAAACCAGCTGACCTTTCTTCAAGCGCCTGTCAACCAGCGACAAGTGTCAGTTTGTACTGTAGTTTTTCATGCCACTGGTTTCCATTGAAAAGGCCTTGTAGCCTGTTGGGTTGTCACCGCTAGTGTGAACAAAGCATGATTGTTGTAACCTCTACAGTAAAACTTAGATTATGCTGAGACCAATTGTCCACTTACGTTATATTAAACATTAGTGGAAATATCAAAGATGACAGAATGTTAATGGAGTGACTTTCAAGTGATAACTAGCTGCAGCTTTTGCACACAAGATGTCGTCATCCTGGAAACTACATAGTAGGAGGGGCCAGGCTTAGTGAGATGGAATATAAGTAAAAGAACAGTAATTATTTTGTAACTTGGATGGATTGGTGTTTTTAGTTATTATAGGTTGTTCATGAGTATCCAATTTAAATTGTCCAACAAGTTTACATTACATTTGATTAACCCATTTAGAACGGGTACACATTTTGTGTATCATTATTTTATGCTTTAACTATTGAAAAATAGCAGATATACAAGCTCACAGCGCGGCACCGAGTGCCGCGCTGCGAGCTCGTAGATCTGCTATTTTTGAAAAGTCGTGAACATTAGAATTTTGACCCGATTCTATAAGTGTCTTTTTAATCCTTCTAATTCTAGGCCTAAATGGGTTAAACTTATCTTTTCAGAGAAGGGTAAAATGAGGGCCAACTCTGAAGACTTGTATTGACTACTGCTTGAATCCACCCTTTTGTCTCTTAGAGTACCATGTAATATCCACTTTCAAGAGGAACCCCCTCGAGCAGGCCTTCCGCCGGCCCAATGTTAATCTCACAACCAATCGCCTAATCAATCAGTACTGGATTACTGTGAGCCACAAGGCTCCGGCCTTCCTGTATGATCTGTACCTCAGGCTGACGGGACGCGAGCCCAGGTAATTCTGTCTACGCCGAGCCTGATGTGCCAACGCTTCTCCTCTTCTAACGTCAGCCGCTGCTGCTTCACTTCTTCTACTGCACTTTGTCTCCGCATACAGTAGAAGCCTTAACATCCTAGCTGTGATGTTTTTGTGTTCAGGTGCTGTGGGGGCTTAAGGATGTGTATAGCCCAATCGATTTCCCACAGGAGATCATAGGATTGGGTTCTGCCCTCTTTAAGTCTCTCCACTTGAAATATCAGTATGTAGAGCTGGGTTTTCAAAACGCTCAGTGCTAGGACCATCTTGGTTCTTCCAGTGTACAATTAGTTCACTAAGATGGACTTAGTGTTGAGATGCTTTTGGGAACCCAGCAGAGCCTTCCTGCCCTTGTCTCGATATGCTGTTCCATGTATACTGTGTGCTGTGATGTCCTCCTGTGCTGTGTATTTCTCTCCTACAGAGTGCGTTATAAACATGACCTTCAAGAGCAACCCGTTAGAGCAGGCTTTCAGAAGGCCCAATGTCACTCTGCGATCCAACCCCTTTACCAATCAGTACTGGACGGCAGTCAGCCACACGCTGCCTGCCCTGCTCTATGACGGCTATCTCAGACTGATGGGTCGCAAGCCCCGGTAAGGTCGTAACACCCCTCCCTGTCTATCAGCCCCCCCCCATCTGTATCACGTGTTCCCTCAAAGCATTCTGAGGGGCAGAAGAACCACAGATGTTTGCAGTGGTCTTGCGCAACTTCATGACATTGGCTGGACTTGACCGATTAGACAGCCACTAGCCCCGTATACATGCACACTTCTAATCGTATTAAAAAAAAGATTTTTAGATAAACCCGATCTAATTCTGCATGTACCGGTATACACCTAAATAAACCCGATCAAAACCAACACGATTTAAATTCTGATCGGATGCAGAGGGGTGGTCTAAACTTTTTTACGCCCCGATCAAAAGGAAAATCCTTCCATGTATACACCTAACCCGATTAGAATGTGACATGTTCTTTCAGCGAAGCACATGAAGCATATTGCTGATGAGCGCGACAGAGACAGAGAGGGGAGAGACACGCACGCACGCACGCACGCACGCACACACACACACACACAACGCCAAAAAATCACGAGAGAGAGAGAGAGAGAGAGGTTACAGTAACACACCGACCCAAAAACTTCACGAGCGCAAACTCACTAAATGGACCTGTACTGTACGTGTGGTGTGTGAGTGTGAGAGAGAGAGAGAAAGAAAGAGAAAGAATCTAGCGCAACTGGACGCTAACCTGTCCCGTTCATCTATCCTCCTGTCGAGTCCTGTGCGTCTTTTACCAGGTCAGATTGACCTGGCCACTAACTAATTGTCTTCTTGCGATCATAAATAACCTAAGAAACCACCAGCAAAATATCCTTTATGCTATATCCTTCATCAGATAAATAGCCTAATATTTAAAGGGGACTGGGTTAAGGAGATATAAGAGTCGATTTTAAAAGTATTTAACTATACAGACTTTTTGTTTATTATCGTGAATGCACTTGTCCATGAAGCCTATTATGTTCTATGGGCCGTCGGGCCAGTGGTGGAAAAAGTAGGCTACTCAATTGTCTTAAGTAAAAGTATCAATACTGCAATAGAAATACTCTGTACAAGTAAAAGTCCAAAATTCAAAATGTACTTGAGTAAAAGTATGAAAGTGTTGGCATCAAAATGTACTTCAAGTGCCAAAAGTAAAAGTACAAAATGTTTGAAAATAGCAGATCTACAAGCTCACAACGCGTCGCGATGTGACCTTGTAGATCGGCTATTTTCAAACAGCCTAGGTATAAAATAGGGCTAAAATGGTTTATGTATGTTTTATAATATTATAATGTACCGGTATACCTGCAAAGTAACTAGTAGCCTAACTAAAGTTTTCAAATAATTGTAGTGGAGTAAAAGTAAAATATTTGGATCCGAGATGTAGTACAAGTTAGCCTAGTAAACGACCAACTTCCGTTCTCCAGGAGGATTCATGAAATGGTTTCTGGAAGAGGGGCGGGTACGAGGCTAAGTACAAGTAGTACAAGTGAAAGTATTGGAAATTGGAAATACTCAAGTAAAGTACAAATACCTCAAAACTGTACTTAAGTACAGTACTTAAAGGAGTAGTTCACCACTTTTCAACCTGTCTTCATATAATAGGTCCTCACTAATGTTCATGATAAAATATCACAATTTTTTTCTACTCGGTCCAAGTCTCCTAGGAGAGCTGTGGGAAGTTCAGAATCCATCGTCTAGGTGACATCATCATTTTCCAAAAAAAGAATTTTAATCAATATTTTTGAAAAAAAAAAAAAGATTTTTAATATCGCGAGAACAATGGCTTCCACTTTAAAATTGCAACTTTTCAGGAATAGAAAGCCTGCAGTTTCTATAAGCTGGATTGGTAATCGATGATGTCACAAGACTATGGGTTTTTGACCAGCCCACAGCCCGCCTCTAAGAAAAAAAGAAAAAAAAGAAAAGAAAAGCTATTTTTGAGTGAGGACCAATTATATGAACATAGGTTGAAAAGTGGTGGAGTTCCCCTTTAAAGGAGTAGTTCACCCCCAAAATGACTTTTTTTCCTATTGATTACTCATGCCATGGAGAGTAGAGTTCAATAATATTTTTAGTTTTTTGTCGCATTCCTAAGATAAAAATGTGATAACAATAAATTTACTCCCATTCATTTCGGATGGTGACCCGTTTTGAAACGGGTCACCATCCGGAATCAATGGGGGTAAATTTACTCAAATCAAATTTTTGTCTTAGGAATGTGACAAAAACCAAAAAATATTATTGAACTCTACTCTCCATGGCATGAGTAATCAATAGAAAAAAAGTCATTTTGGGGGTGAACTACTCCTTTAAGTAAAAGTACTTAGTTACTTTACACCACTGCGTCGGGCGCAAATATGGATTGTGACGTGATGATGATTATAATAATAATAGGTCTACATGTATACAGAACAACGCACATCCCCTATAATCTAATTAAAAAAAGCTTTGCAGCTTTTTTTCACTTTGGTGGGGCTGTGCATTTGCATTAGGCTCCATTATTATTACTATTATTATTAATGGATACAGGGAAATGCGATCACAACACGATTTAAAAGTGGGCACATGTAAACACCAGATCGGATTGATCTCACCCCATTTTAAACACTTGATCCAATACCTTCAATCGGGTTTATTTAGATCAGATTGGAATGAAGCTGTCATGTATACGCAGCTACTGTGTCATACAGCAGGCGTTTCTGTCCAACACCGATTTGAGTGTTTTTTTCTTGTTTGTTTGTTTTGGGCATTTTTACAGCGTGGCTCTGCATGAGTCTAGCTGTCTCTAGAGTCGGTCTGTCTGTGTGTCCGTAGCGAATCTCGCAAAATCGCTGAACCTAATAATAAGTGCCAGATTTTTGTTCACACTGCCAGTAGGCAGCAGAATTACCTCCACTATTTGACCCTAAGATTTATACTTTTTTAAATATTTGACATCAATTTGAACAATTATGGATGTCAATAGGGCTCTGACCATGCTCAAACCTTGCCCAAATGTGGAGTCTATAAATGACTGACATCACAGGCTGACCGCATGAAGTCAGAGATTCACATTAGAGCTACGCCGTTCCCATGTGGATCCCGAGATCCGTATGATTAAAGTATATTTTGGGAATGTCCATCCTTTTCTTACATTGTTTTTGTGATGCTGCATTTGTCTTTTCATGCAAGTTGAGCCATTTTGCATGCTGAGATGGATTTTTTTGTTGTTGTTGTTGTTGTTGTTGTTTTTAATCCCAAATCCTTGACCATTGTTTGTTCGTTCCTTTGGCCTTGAACATTTCTTTGTCTTGAGATGAATCATTGTACCTTTTTTTTCCTTGTCAACCTCAACTCCTCATCCAACCGCAATCAACTCCTCATCCAATCATTGAACATACTCCGGTTCCGTGGGACTTGTTGTATTGTTTGGCCACCTCCAAAGGATGTGTTCAGTAGCAGGCATTTAAAAAGTGCCATCCAATTACAATAACTACAAATCACTGCATCTCAACTGACTCCTGACTAAATTGAATGTCCCTCTGAACACAGCCCCCGTGGCACATAATTAATTGGTAAATAGTTTGTGTTTGTGTCAGACGTTTTCACTCGGCATTTGGCTGTCTGAAGTGAACTTGGTTTAGTAGCTAACTCTCGCATTCTAGGGGTGTCATTTGATCCTGTGTGCCACTGATACTGTACTGTACTGTAAGTAACAATTACCTCTCACTCTCTTTCTGCGTGCCGATCAACCATGCATGTTTGTCACCTCTTCTGAAACACTGGCTCTAATGGAGGGAATCTGAGTCACCACAATTCAGCCTTTGTAAAGTAAATGGCTGGCATGCCAGCATTTCATCCAAATCATTATACTGGTCGGTCTGTTTTTGGATTGTGGCCTATTTTAAAGACAACAAATTGATATTGCTGCCACCATGCTCTCTGGGCTCTATTGAAAATGCTGTTGCTTAATTAAATAAATGCAGCTTTCTAACCAGCGCTGGTTTGAGTGCAGAAGTGATTTGTGTGTTGAATCATAATTTCAAGTCCACACTGTCCTCAGATACCCTCTTGAGATATGTACTGTACAACAATGCATCTTGTGTTATTAGTGACGCATCAAATCAACTCCTAACAAATCGGCACAGTTTGGTTGCGTAGAAGATATTCATCACATTTTTATTGAACTTTACAGAATTTATTGAAGACAAATAACTGGATTAGCTTGTGCTCAGCTCGGAGATCAGTTTATGAAGACTAAAACATTGATATTTCTGTACTTGGGGAAACATTGCTGTGAAGCAGCTGTCATTTGTTGTTCAACATTTTACAGATCAAACATTACCTCTGTTGTATTGAGGTTAATGTCATGAATCAAAGTGTGTTTCCTTGTACAATATTGGCCACATCCATCCAGCAGTGCATTATCTGTTCTCCTGGCCTGCACACCGACTCAATCCAGTTAGCTCTCAGTTGATTGCTATCAATGTCAATGTCCAGAAGGATAATGGACAGGCCCGAGGCCATCATATTCCTATTTAACATCTGCACGTACTGTAATTACAGTGAGATTTGCTTACGAAATTTAGTCTGAGAGTAGGATTTGATGAGATGTGACTTACACGATGCTGGGAATGTTCTTGAAGCAGCCATGGGGTGTCCTCATTTGTGTACTCGTAAACATTGGTTAATATTGTCGAAAATTAGATTTAACTTTGAGACATGAAATTAAGGGAAATTCCTGGTTCAATGGTGCATGTATAATATGCTTGTTGTCCTTTCCTCCATAATGCTTTAAGTTCCGGCTCTATTCTCCCTGCCTCCACTTCATAACATTGTCCTTACCATTCTTTACCATCCAAACCCCGCCCTTCTCTCAAACTCTCCCTCCTTCACCTAATCTTCTCATACCTCAACCTTTTGTTCTCCATCTGACCTCGGTTTCACACCACCTTGTTGTCACTTAACCTTTTCCCTTCTACTCTCTTTTCTTCATTTTCCCCCCCACCCATCCTGCTCTATAATGTGTACATTCTACTCTCCTACCATAAATCATTCATTTGACCTGACACTATATTCTCCCTACACCACCTCCCTTGGTCTTGTTGTGTCCTTGCCCCCCTCTCACCCCTTCCCTCCTGGTCTCAGGATGATGAAGACTATCAACCGCCTCCACAAGGCCATGATGGTTCTGGAGTATTTCACCAGTCACTCCTGGGTGTGGAGCACTGACAACATGACTATGCTCATGGCACAGATGAGCCCCGATGACAAGAAGGTAGGGATGCAAAGCAAATCATCCATGTCGCCTCCAACTAGGGTTGTCACGATTATGACATTTTACATTAATTGTCACTCAAATAATTGCGATTAGCGATTTAATTGTGTTTTTGCCGTTGATAATTACATTTCTGTTTGGCTTGTAGACTTTGAAATTGCACGTGGCAGATATGACACATAACCCAAATATACAAAGAAATGAAGGACATATTTGACAAGTTTACACTTAAAAAAGAACATTGATAGTGGAAATAGCCGATCTACAAGCTCACAACGCGACGCGTTGTGAACTTGTAGATCGGCTATTTCCATTATTTTTTAAATGTTTGAACATGTATAAACATTTTACATGATGATTAGATGATTATCACAAAATAATTGCGATTATGTCAAGAAATTGCGATTAGACGATTATGTAATAATTGCGACAGCCCTACCTCCAACAAGGAGGTAATGGTTTTGCCTGTTTTTTTTTTGATCAAGGTCTTTTTATTATCATTTTTTCTTAATGCAAACAAACATGAACATACAAATACAAATCCCCACCCACCCACCCCACAGACCTGTAACAAGAAAAGAAAAACACATGACAAAGACAAGGAAAAGAAAAGAAAAGAAAAGTAAAAAAAAACCTAAACTAAAATAGATATAATTGCACTATGTTGCGGTTACAATTTCTGCCTTCATGCTCTCTATAAATGACATGAAAGGTTGCCAGGCTATGTCAAATTTTTCAATTGATCCCCGAAGGGAATATCTAATTCTCTCTAACTTAATGAACTGCATAACTTCTCTTATCCAATGTGAGTAAGTGGGAGGAAGCGGGTCTTTCCATTTAAAAAGTATCAGCCTTCTGGCCAACAATGTACAGAAGGCCAAGACGTTACCCTTGACATTATTTATTGACACCTCCGGTGGCATAGTATGGTTTTGCCTGTTTGTCTGTCTTTTAGCAGGATATCTCAAGCAGGGATTTGCACAAAACTAGGAAAGGTTGGTCTTCGGAGAACCGATTCACTTTTCATGCTGCTAAAAGGGGGCAGGACAGTGGTGGTCGGGGGCCGGTCTCAGAATTAAATGCACATAAGTTCTGAACGGATTAACATAACACCACAGTCCTGGAAGAACTGATTAACTAGTCACATGCATCCTTAAGTTATATTGACTTAACCCATTTAGAAGGGGTACACATTTTGTGTATCATTATTTTATGCTTTAACTATTGAAAAATAGCAGATATACAAGCTCGCAGCGCGGCACCGAGTGCCGCGCTGCGAGCTTGTAGATCTGCTATTTTTGAAAAGTCGTGAACATTAGAATTTTGACCCGATTCTATAAGTGTCTTTTGAATCCTTCTAATTCTAGGCCTAAATGGGTTAAAGGGGATGTAGGTGGCAGACACACAGCAACAACTTGTAGACAAAGGTCTACTCTGTGCTCTACAGAGTAGCGTGTGTGTGTGTGTGTGTGTGTGTGTGTGTGTGTGTGTGTGTGTGTGTGTGTGTGTGTGGATAATCTTAGGGCTGCGAATCTTTGGGTATCCCACGATTCGATTCAGAATCGATTCTTGGTGTCACGATTCACGTTTTTTCTTTCTTTGATTCTTTCAAATCCAAACGATTTGAATTCAGAAGCGATTATTTTCCGATTTAAAAACGATTCTCTACTCAAACCGATTCTCTATTCAATTCATATATCAGGATCTACTCCAGTCTGCTGGCATGAAAGCAGAGTACATTTACGTAGATTTTATGATTGTAAAGGTTTTATCAACTCTTTCCAATAATGTAAACACACAAAGGTAAATCCAACCTGTCTGATTTATTTATGCTTGCACACATTCTTTTAACTTGTACAAACACAACATAATATCTAATAAATTATCGTAATAAAAACATCATAATAAAAAGAAAAATCGAATCGATTTTTTTCCTGCACCCCTAGAAACCGCTGGACCGATCAGCGCCACACTTTGTATGCACGCACTGTCAGTAGCCCACTACCTCCACAAATGTTATACTTATTATTGAAATGTTTAACTTTCATTGTTTTAATGGAAGTCAACAGGGCTCTGCTCAGGCTGAGACCTTGCCCACATTTGGATTGTCAGATGGCTTGCATCTCGGGCTGTTTGTCTGGTGGGGGTTGGGCAAGGCTAAGTGCACTGAAGGCGTTGCACACTGGAGTTGGCAAGATGAAGATTTACCATTGGCATAGTGGCATATCTGTCTGGATACAATAGAGTGATTCATCTCAGTGACTTTGCTCGCAGTGAATGGCCACATTGTTGTGCCTGTGATTCCGTTTTTTTTTTGCGACCTTGGAAAGAAGGTTGACAAAAAGAGAAGAAATGTACAAGTCTTCATCTCCTTTCCACAGTAGATTTAATTAGTAGGTTTTAATTTTGCGGTGACATTTTTTCACTGGATTTAAAATGTAGTTCTTGCAATAAATGTTGTCACTTTCTGTATTGTACACAAAAGCTATTTGTCCTTCAGAAACACTGCATATCCAAACGGGCCATTTAAAATGAAATTCTATAATAATCGTTGAAAAAGCTATGTTTTCCACGCCATTAATTAAAACGTGTTCCCTTGGTTTCCCTAGATGTTTAATTTTGATGTGCGTCAGCTGCACTGGGCGGAGTACATGGAGAGCTACTGCATGGGCACCAAGAAGTATGTCCTCAATGAGGAGCTGTCCGGCCTGCCTGCAGCACGCAAACACCTCAACAAGTAAGACATGAGCCATGAGAGCCCAGGATTACAGCTTAGGCCAGGACCCCTTAGGCCATGGCTACACAGAGCTAGATATTTCTGAAGCTAGACATTTTTTTGTGCTGTTGGGGCTTGCAGCCATATGAAGCTGGATATTTCGGCCGCAAAGCTGGATATTTTTTTAAACCAGATAAATAAGTGGAGAGATTGAAAAATATCCGATTCACTGCATCCGTGTAGACGGGGAACCCGGATATCTCTGAAGACTTTACTGTGTGTGTGTGTGTGTGCTTGTTAGACCTAGATATCTTTGTTGTGTGGACCTAGATATTTTTCTATGTGGATATCTGAAAAAACGGGATATATGAAATATCCAGCTCCGTGTGGACCTAGATATTTTTCTACTGTATGTGGATATCTGAAAAACCGGGATATATGAAAAATCCAGCTCCGTATAGCCATGGCCTTAAAATGGTAAATGGTGCATTTATATAGCGCTTTTGATCGAAAGCGCTTTACAGAGATTGTGCATAACATTCACCCATTCACGCACACATTCATACACCGGTGGCAGAGGAAACCATGCAAGGCACCAACCAGCTCACCGGGAGCAATGTGGGGTTCAGAGTCTTGCCCAAGGACCCTTCGACATTAACTCAGGGGGAGCCCGGATTCGAACTGGGAACCCTTCGGGAACCCTTCGTGCTCTAATAACGGTTTCTCTACCCCTGAGCTATGCCGCCCCAGTTAGTTGAGAGATGAAGCAGGGACCCCCATTAACCTTATCATAGATTCCATATAGTTTCATTGTTTTACAGCACAATCGTCAGTGTATTTTGGATTCATGTCAATTTATGTTTTCAGATATTTAACCACTTGAACCATCAATACTAAATAAACTTGACCTTTCACTCTGTACTTTTTCCCCTCTACACCAAACCTCTTTGCCGAAAATAGCTAGGGTTCAAGTGGTTAATATAAAAGAAGGAGAGAAAAAAAAGAACGTTTCTATCACACAAAGATTTGGAGGCCCCCCTTAGTAACTCTGAGGACCCCCTGTTGAAGACCCCTGGCTTGGCACTGGGTGAAAAAAATGGGTTACAAAATCGTGGGATAAAAATTATAAAAAAAGTAAGACATGACTGGTGGACATATCTTACGTAGGTGAAAGTATCAATACTGCAATGTAGAAATGCTCTGTTACAAGTGAAAGTCGTGGAGTAATAAATATTTAATACAATATTTCCCTCTGAGATGTAGTGGAGTAGAAGTAAAAGTATTGAAAATTGGAAATACTCCAGTAAAGTTAAAATACCTAAGAATGTTACTTACTTGAGTAAATGTACTTAATTACTTTACACCACTACCGCTCACAAAGCCACATCACAGTAATGAGACAGTACTATACTATACCACAGTACTATACTATACCGTACTATATTAAGAGCAGTCATTTTCTTCTTCTAGCTCAGCATGGATAAATCTGTGGATTAACACTAAAATATCCTGTGGATTTATATACATAATGCATTTAACGTCATTCAGCCTTCCATTAACCACTGAAATCTCTTTTGCGTGTGACTTCGGGGATGACATCTGGGCCGTGTCTTCCCTGCGTGTTAGCCAATGGTCAGATTATCATTCCTAGTGGGTAGTGCAAATAGATTAATGTGGTTCAACACTACTGTCTTCATCTGGGGTGGATAACTGGCAACGATGAATGACACATCACATACCCAGCCTTATTTAATCACACAGAGAATGAGAAAATGGCATTTGACCAACACACAAATGATTCAGTTGCTCTGAAAGAGAAACTGTCCCCAGGTGGTGAATTAAATGCTAGTCCCGCTGGTATTCCCCAGCGGTGTGGGGAGGGACTTGGCTGAAAACACGATTTATGCTCTATATTTTCCTTTTGTGCTCCAATAAATGGAAAAATTCAGTCAGCACTCATATTATCCACAGGGAAAATATGGCAGCTGACCAATTTGTGCCAGGTTATCATCCTCTGTCCTTTTTTCTGCATATGTGATGAGAGGGTTTTTTGATTTATTTATTTGCACAATAAAAAAAACAGTACAAGGTAAAACATTAGTAAAATACATGGAAATGAGCACAGGCGAGAAAGGAAGCCCATATAGGGCTTATACATGGTTCTCACCTATAATAATAATCAAGAATAAGTTAAAACATAGAATTCAAACAGGATACTGAATGACAAACAACAAGAACCGTGAGAGCGTGTGAGTGTGAGTGCGTGTGCGCGCACGTATAGAAATAAAACCACTTGAGGTAGAACCCAATGCAGAGGCTTGATTCATCAGGCTGGCCTTCAATCTATGTTTAAAATTACTGATTGAAGATGAGGATTTGGCAATAAGTATGTGTGTATTCCAAAGTAAAGAACCTAACTGACTATGAGTGATACTACTAAAGGGAGGCTGGATATTGTTTGATTGTCTAGTATTATAATCATCAGGGTGTTATGTGGATCAAGCATGTACCCCAGAGTCAGCAGTTAGTGAATTGAATGTTTAGAATAGACTACTATATCACTGTTTCCTCTATGTGAAACATGTCATTAGCCTGGTGTATCTTGTCAAGTCAGAGTGGCCATTGACCATATTCAACTGGCGACCATGTTTGAAATTTGCATTGAAACCGGGTGGCAACTGGGATGGCATTTCATTAACTTAATGGCAAGATGGCCGCCGGGTGAATATGGTCAATTGTGAATTTTCCCAAACCTGTTTCTGTTCTCTAGGCTGAGGAACATCCGTTACACCTTCAACACCGTCATGGTGGTCCTGATCTGGAGAGTCTTCGTGGCCCGCTCCCAGATGGCCAGGAACATCTGGTACTTTGTGGTCAGCCTCTGCTTCAAGTTCCTCTCGTACTTCAGAGCCTCCTCCACGATGAGATACTGAACCAGGAGTAAAGGAACGAAGAGGACAAAGCAGAGACGTGTGATGCCTGGGCTTGCAGACTTTAATACCAGTCTGCATTGCTAGCTATCTTTGGCTACGTGTTTACTCTGATACCAAGGCATACAGGAAGCATTAAGACCACCAGCTACACACTACTGTACGACCATGGACTAGCACTTGATCTATCGGCGCAGTCTTTTATTGCACAGCCATCTAACTTAATCTAAAATGAATCCCCAGCAAATTACCATAGCATCTGGACTTGGTATACAAAAGCAACAACCTTGGGCCCGGACAGACCCAGACTGAAGTTGGCTGCCAATTAGCTTACAAGAAAACAAGACCCCATACTCCCAATTCAAGCCCCCAGTTCACTCTCTCCTGTATGAGTAGCCCCCCACCCCCCCAAAGCCTCACACTCAACATGCTCAGATCATGCCTCACTGCAGGAAACTATGCATTGGATGATGCTCTGCTGCAAAAATCTCTTTGCCGATTTTGAGTCTGTCACATGGTCTCGTGTGTAGTAGTCCGTGCGATGTGAACTGCTGTGGGGTTACTACTTGGCAGAGGAAGATGCAGGTGCATTTTTTACATTTCACTTCCATCAAATGAAATGTTCGTAGCTCCAGTCCTTTGTTTTATGAATTTTTCTAAAAGGTTTCTTATTGTCTAATGGCAAACCTGTATCGTTGTCAGTCTGGCAATCTACATATCTAACAGTTGTTTTAATGGTAGCTATGGCTTTATGTCAATTGGTCTGTTTGCTCGGTGGAGAGGCTTAATTAATTAATTTCAACTGTCAAAGTTGTATTCATTGCAAATGTTTGGAACCTTTGGAAGCTACTAGATGTCTTTGCTTGACTTACCCAGCTCTGGGTTTTGGGCTATCGTTGGTATTTCTTTGTGAATACCATTTAAGGATTTCTCTGCTTGAATCTGAGAAAAACACATTCGACAGCTTGTTGGACACAAGCTATAGTCGGCTCTCTGATATCCAAGCACAAGGTGGATTGTACCGTTATGTCATTGTTTTATACTGTGCCTAAAGAATACTTAGTGTGATTGCTTTTGTGTCAGCAGATCTCACAGGCGGTTTTATAATTTCTTTCCCTTTTTTTTTCCCCTTCTCTCTGTTTGTCTGAGATCTGTTTCTGATGATCTTACACAAAGTATATATATATTTCCTTTTGCCAAAATACCTCTTTGCTACTGCTAACTGGCTCATAGCAACAACAAAAAAAAAGGAGAATAAAAAGTTCTTTGGAGGATGAGACGACGGTAGATGAAGCCGAAGATGTCACATCTGGAATACACAAGAGTCTGAATCTTTGAAATGCTACAAGGTAAACTTGATATACCTTGATGAGCTTGGAGAGTTTGCACTTTGGGAACGGTTCCTTTTGCCTCCAACATGCCTGTGGTAGGTGAAATTATTAACAAAGCCAATATAAGTTTATCCTTAGCGAATGAAGGATGGTCAGGACTGCATACAGGCTAGTGTGATGCAAGCATCGGTTGTGCCATTCACAATGGGTTTGTGTTTAGGTCAAAGCTGTTGTAGGTCAATATTTTCAAGTATGTGTTTATTTGTGTTGCCCCTTGTCCATAGTCAAACAGCATCCATTTGCTTTTTTTGTGTCATACTTTTGCGAGTTTGGAGAGGGTTTGGGAAACCATACCTTGTCGTCGGGCAGTGTGAAGGAAGAGCAAAATAGCTGCTGTGCAAATATGGTTAATTGTTTTTCTATATAGAAATCTTCTTATGGCTGTTGTTTATTTGTTTTAGTAGTCAGTCTATCCATGGGTTTGCATGTTGTCTTTGTATTACCATTTTGTTTGTTAATCCTCTTCATCTTGTCTCATCATATATACTGTAGGAACCAGAATCTGTACTGATGCCAAAATATGCATGTTGACTTAACTACTGTTTAGAATATATAAAACAACACCAACACCGCGTCACATTCTGTTTGGAACCTGTAAACAAGTTGTTCTGTGCTACTGTACCAAACTGGATTCTGACACTCCAGCGTAGTCTTCTTAGATGACCAAAGCGGGGAGTTGTGTGTACTTTGTTATGATGTTCCTCTCGGTTTCCGATGTCTCAACTGTTGTGCGCGACCACATGTGTCTAAAGGTCTAGTTAGTACGTGGCTCTGGGCACTTAACTTTGGTTGTTTTAAAGTTGGTGTGGTGAGTACACTCCAAATGTAAGTCATACAATGCAAGAACACATAACGATGATATTGTGTGGATGTCTGTGTCATGAAGCAGTTGTTATAGTCTACAAAAATCTTGGATTGGTTTGATTAGGTTCATTGTGGGGTGGGTGGGGGGGGGGGGGGTTAACCATTGGCATTGTGTATGCTGTGCCTGAACTTTGTCAATACAGTATATATACTGTATATAACAATATGGTGTGAGCAGTTGGATCCGTGTTTTCTAACCCGTTTGTGTACAACTCTATTTAGGTAGACTTAAATGTAACGATAAAGACATTTCAAAATCAAAGTATTTTTTATGCTAATGATATTGCGTGGATATTTATTTACTAAAGAGAAGCTTGGGGACATAAATGTCACTGAACCAACTGCAGCTGCTGTAAATCCTTGTACTTAACATAAGATGTATACATAACTGCAATATGTTGTTCACCCCTTTTTCGTCTGAATGTAATAGAACAAGAGCCCTCTGACTTAATTGCACAGGTGAACGCTTCCCTTTGTTTTCCAGAATTCAACGACCTACAGTAGTACTCTAGTAGTTGCTCGTATTTCCAATAATATCAGTGGTTTATCGCGTTTCCTTTTATCCTCTGGATTCATATATTTTGCGATAAACCCATTCCTTTAACTTTTATAGCTGTTCATTATTAATTCCATGTACCTGTGATTGCTTGAAAGTAGCAGTGGGACATTTTTGGTGGTGTATGACAATTGTAGTCTAGACTGTACAGTTTCCTGTATGTTGTTGCTTTACTTATCAAACCGAAGCAATGGAAGGTTGATTCAGGGTTTCTCTCTTCAAGGTTGTCTTACTAGTGATGATTAAGAGGTGAGAGTAATGGACCGGTCCTTTCCAGTTTCTCTGTGTTGATGTCAGGGATTCGGGCTAAAGGACCACTCACCAGTTGTTTTCTAATCAATCAGGGCATTGTTGCACATGTCTTAACATCATTCAGCGTTCATTTTTTGGGGGGGGCGTAATCTGAAATCTGTGGAAGCTACATCGCTCTGTTTGTATGAATAAATATGTACACGGGACATGTCAGTTGAAGTCATTAAGACTCACAGATATCGAGTTGGGATTTTACACCCTTTTTATTTTATTTTACTTATGGCGTTTCTATGCCTAAATTATATAAGGCTACTCGTATGTTAATTTAACAATTTCTTCTCACCGCCTCTTTGCCTGCTAAAAACATGCTTTTTTTTTTTATTGTCTTCTGTTTTGAATATTGTTCTTCCCATGAATAAGACATGCATCCTGTTCAAGATCACCTGTCTCAGAGATTGTTATTGCGGGTGGTTATGTTATCAAACTTATAGCGTTACTGTCGGGCAGAAATCTTGTATATATAAGATTCAAATTTGTATGTTTTTTCATAAAGTAAAGCCCTACATCACTATACAAGACTGTCCCACAAAAAAACGGTGAAAATAGCAGATCGACAAGCACAAACGCCTCTGTGTGCCTGTAAATGAACTATTTTCATCATTTTAAATCATTTTTTAAATGATAAATACAAAACGAACGGTTTTGGACATACAAGGTTTCCACCCGACAGCAACGATAGGGTAGGTAGGTTGATAAAGCACAGGCCATTATCTCTTCAGCTTTGAAATGGAGGAATTTATGTTTTTTCTGCAGTCTATGTAAATGGGAGAAAAAAAAGAAAGATTCAATCGGTGCCTTTTGTTTGTAAACCAAAAAGAAATAAACCATGTTAAATCATATGCCCTAATTGGAGATGTTTATTTTCTGGGAAGATGTTGATACTGTTCTTGAACCGCAAACACGATTACCGGCTATACTGTAGCTCATGCCAAGAGTAACAAGGTTTTCACTTCTCTATTGAAAGTGTAATCTCTGTATTCCGCTTTAAAAACCGAGGAGAGAGATTGAAGTGGAGGCTGTTGAACAGCTCTATTAAGATTCAAGATTATACCCTTAGAATCAAAGGCTTGGGCTGCGCCTTCCTTTCATTGTCTAGAAAAGCTGTAAGTGCTGTAGGCTATTTCCTCTAACCATTATGAATATTTAGGCAGAAATCTTTGGCATTTTATATGTATTTTTTCTCACATGGCCCTCTTCTAGTGCCACCATGAGGCCAATTCTTGCAAAACACATTTTTGGACACTGCTCCTACAGATTTTGCCTTAAAAGTCATGTCATTAACATGGATCTGTCCCATTTCCCAGATTCCCTCCTGATTGGCTACCATTGCCTTCTAAAGTTTGCGTATGTGACATGACGGTCGCTTATCTCCCGATTAGGGAGTCTTACTGGTATGTATTTATATTCCTAACAATACAGTGCCAAACGACTTTTAGATCAACTTTCTCACTATGGACTTCCCTGCCAGACGACTTAAATCGACTTTTACTTTAAAAAAAGAAGAAAAAAAAAAGATTTTTAATTTTTATTTTTTTATTTTTATTTTTTTGGACCCCATTAAATCTAGTAAACATGATTTCAATCGCGATTTTGCATGTTCCACCCCCATACAACCCCATCTTTCATACAGGGTAGCCATCTTTGCTTACATAACATGTAAAACATAATGGCTATTATCTCAAGAATGCCTGAACGGATTTCCAATCTGTTTTTTTTGTTTGAAAGCTGTGAACAGCCTGCACAAACATGGTGCATGATCTGTGCATGGGCGTGCATGATCTGTGCACTATAAATTACATGGAAGTCTATGGAGAGGGCTGGCAGGGAGAACCCAAAGAAGGCATATTTAATTGGCAGTAACTGAGAAGACCATGGGCTAAAATACATTGTTAATGCAGTTACTAGGCACACCCATAATGGAAAAGATGGGGCCGGATAACTGTTATGTAATTTAAATACTAATAGATACTAATCTGAACATGATGCCTTTAGTTGTCACTTGTTGCTGTGCAACCTGACCTTGGGGATTGTGGCGGGATATTGTTGCACAATGGAGAGGTTTTATGTTACTCTCCCTGGCGCTATAATGCTCTATCAGTCTATCTAGTCTAGCCCATTTAGGCCTAGAATTATTGAATGCTTTAACCAGTGAAAAATAGCAGATATACAAGCTCACAGCGCGGCACCGAGTGCCGCGCTGCGAGCTTGTAGATCTGCTATTTTTGAAAAAGTCGTGAAAATGTGTGCAAATCTTTGAATATATGTATTTTCAAAGCGAATGGTTGTAACTCAAATTTTGCTTCTGGGTGGTCCCTGGAACTAAATATTTTGAGATGCGGGTCCGTGGCCAAATACATATCATTTTGGGGGTCCTTCACATGAAAAGGTTTGAGAACCACTGTCATAGTAGTCTCTCAAGAACAGACTAACTGAGCTCCAGTTAAGTGAAAAGGACCTTTTCTTTGACAATGGCTGACCAGATTGCTGACATAGAAACATAGATTTTTTCCAAAAATCTTAGAAGGATTCAAAAGACACTTATGTAATCGGGTCAAAATTCGAATTTTCACGATTTTTCAAAAATAGCAGATCTACAAGCTCGCAGCGCGGCACTCGGTGCCGCGCTGTGAGCTTGTATATCTGCTATTTTTCAATAGTTAAAGCATAAAACATTGCGTCATAATGAGTTCAGGCCTAAATGGGCTAGTAGAGCAATGAGCAATTTGCAAACTTTAGGAGATACATTTTCAAAAAACAATTTCCCTTGCATTTCCTTAAGTGTATCTCTTTTTAGTTGCTTTTCTCAAAATAACTATTTTAACAATACAGCACTAGTCTGTGCAAATGGATGTTTAGCACAGTGTGCATGGGGTTAACAGCTTTTGGCATCTTCCCTGCTTGTGTGAACTGCCCTTAACAATGAAACATGCTGATGAAGTGCAGCTACGGTAGGTTGCCAGCTTATACAAAGAATTCATCCACATTAATGCTTATTGAAGCTATATTGCACTTAGTAAACCCGCAGACAAATGCTGTGCTGACATTATACCCCAAATGAGCAGACAGCTGCACTTAATGCCACCATAATGAAATAAAACATTTAAAGGATTATTTTTCTTTGTTCAAGCAGCTTTATAGTATGTAAAAAAAAAAAAGCGTGGTCACAGAATGAAATATCTCACGTCAGTGTTTGTACCTAAATCCTTCCCATTCACTCTCCTCAGTAACAGATGCTAAATACAGTATCATGTGTCCTTTATGTATGCAACACCTGGTAACAGCAGCATAGCAACCATGCTGGATACTGGATCACAACTGAACATAGCCATTGCCCCAGAGACTTATATTAGAAAGTTCTGCCAATGCAGGGTCAGAAACACATGGTTCATGTAACTCGAAATGTCACTATTTCCCCATAGACACAGATGCATTCTGTGAGCTTCCGGTTCAGCGCTTTGTCACTATTCGCCAATAGATGTGTATGTATAAGACCTAGCCCTATGAAGTGAACGGAGTTGGCACAACTCTCCAATAGAGGCTCTGCATTGCCTTGCCCACTGCCGAGTCACCCACTGAGGCATGCCCACTGGGGCTGCCTGGAACGTTGAGCAGCAAAAACAGGAACTAGGGGCTTATGGGGCTTAGTAGGGTGGGAGCCACATGGGCTATGATGAGGGGAGATAAAAGAGAGACACAATTACTGTGTTTGTACTGTTACCTCTTTTATCGGCGTGTGTGTGTGTGTGTGTGTGTGTGTGTGTGTGTGTGTGTGTGTGTGTGTGTGTGTGTGTGTGTGTGTGTGTGTGTGTGTGTGTGTGTGTGTGTGTGTGTGTGTGTGTGTGTGTGTGTGTGTGTGTGTGTGTGTGTGTGTGTGTGTGTGTGTGTGTGTGTGTGTGTGTGTGTGTGTGTGTGTGTGTGTGTGTGTGTGTGTGAGTGAGTGAGTGAGTCTAGCTATATCTTCCAAACCACTGTCTGGACTGATCTGTGCCAAATTTCTTGAGGACGCCTCAACTTACATTTGATCAGGCTGAGAACCTGCCCGACATAGAAGACCTACATCTCAGGGGTCTTCAACGTTTTCAGGCCAAGGACCCCTTCGCTGAGAGAGAGAGATGAAGCAGGGACCCCCACAACCTTTTCATAGATTCCATATAGTTTCATTGTTTGACAGCATGATCGATCATCAGTGAATTTTGGATTCATGTCAATTTGTGTTTTCAGATATTTAACCACTTGAACCGTCGACCATATTTAATAAAGTTGACCATTCACTCTGTACTTAGTCAGCTCCTTTTCCCCTCAACACCAAACTTCTTTGCCAAAAACAGCCGATCTACAAGCTCACTGCTATTTTTGGCTAAAGTTCTCAGAATATGGATGTTAGGGTTCAAGTGGTTAATATAAAATATGTGACACTATCACACAACGATTTGGAGGACCCCCTGTAGTAACTCTGTGGACCGCCTGTTGAAGACCCCTGTCATAGATGACTGAAGTCACAGGATGGCCACATGAAGTCCACAGATCCACATTGGAGACAAACCATTCCCATGTGTAAAGAACCATGCAGCTGACTCATTCATGCTCAGCTCCACAGAGTGGCAGAGAAAGCTGTGTTTACCTCATTTGTTGTCGTCTAAGCATCAGGCTTGTGTCTGTAAAATATACCGTATGTCACTGTCAACAGGAAGCAAGCTGTATCAGTTGTAGATGTACAGTGTGTGAAACATACATGGACATTCTGACCTGTGATATTTTTGACATACCTCTTAGTTGTGGAGATGCAGGGGGGCTGACAGTGGTGAATGAGCATGACTGGGTTTATTTAGCCCTGCATGAACTACAGAACTCCCTCTTTCATTCCCAGGTACATAATGTGTATACACGTATTGATTACTTACTGGCGGATGCCAAATTGTTGCCACATATACACAACCCTAAATATCATAACATATTGATTTCTGACCATAGCCCTCTCACATTTACCCTTAATCTAAGTGGTCTACACCCGTCTAGACCCTTATGGAGAATGAACCCTCAACTAATTAATGACTCTAAATTCTGTGAGTATTTACGCGCACAACTGACAATATTTTTTGAAGCTAATGACACGCCGGAGGTTTCCTCAAGTTTACTCTGGGAAACGCTCAAAGCATTTCTGAGAGGCTGTATAATCTCCTATATGGGGGCTAGAAACAAAAAGAACAAAGCCAAGCTTATAGAGCTTGAAAAACAAATTAAAGACTTAGATAAGAAAAACGCGGATCACCCCTCCATGGATTTATACAAACAGATATTAGAGCTTCGGATACAATACAACCGAATCACCTCCGCCAAGATTGAGAAATCATTTCTCTTTTTGAAACAGAAGTATTTTGAGTTTGGAGAGAAACCGCAAAAGCTACTCGCAAGACAGTTGCGTAAACTGGAGAGCGATCGCACAATACATAAAATTAAATCTGAACAAGGAACCCTCCTTACATCACTGAAAGACATTAATAACCGTTTCAAAGAGTTCTACGAAATATTATACTCATCTAAAACAAATGCCGCGCCGGGTGATATGGATCAATTTTTGGATCAGATTAACCTCCCTTCCTTATCAGATAGAGACCGCACCTTTCTGAACAAAAATATCACAATTTCTGAAATTGCGGAAACGATAAAAACACTAAATAGTGGCAAGACTCCTGGTCCGGATGGGCTTCCCTGTGAACTATATAAAGCATTTGCAGATATTTTGGCTCCACATATGCTTAAAATGTACACTGAGGCTCTTAGCAATGGGTCATTACCACAAACACTTAACGAAGCCATTATAACACTCATTCCCAAAAAGGGCAAGGACCCAGAAGAAGTTGGAGGTTACAGGCCCATCTCTTTGCTTAATGTGGACCAAAAAATATTGGCCAAGATTCTAGCTAACCGACTCAGTAAATTTGTGCATAAGCTGTCCCACCCGGACCAGACTGGTTTTATCCCAGGCAGGGATTCATCCTCCAACCTCAGACGCCTTTTTGACATAATATACAATCCTGACCCCCTAAGGGAAGACCTTGTAGTTGCATCTTTAGATGCCGAAAAAGCCTTTGACTGTGTGGAGTGGGACTACCTATTTGCTGTGCTTGAGAGACTTGACCTAGGAGATATTTTTATCTCCTGGGTTAAACTCCTTTATAGTGGTCCCAAGGCTCGGATTTTAACAAATGGGGTGCTATCTTCGCACTTTGATCTGTCCCGCTCTACAAGGCAAGGCTGTCCTCTTTCCCCGATTTTGTTTGCGCTAGCTATCGAGCCATTAGCGGAGTCAATCCGTATAGACCCTAACATTCATGGTGTTGACTGCGCGGGCACGTCTGATAAGATTTCGCTTTATGCCGATGATGTGCTTTTGTTCATCACTAAGCCTCAAATTAGTTTCCCTGCTCTTTTGAATAAAATAAATCAGTTCGGGACATTTTCGGGTTATAGAATTAATTGGACTAAAAGTGAGATAATGCCTGTTAAAATGGAGGACCCGTCCAGGATAGATCGTTTACCGTTTAAAATCTCCCACGAATCCTTTACTTACCTTGGTATTCAAGTTACTAAAGACTTCCCTTCTCTCTTCCAAGCCAATTATCCTCCTCTGATGGCTAAGTTGAAGAACAACATTGAGTTCTGGAAATCACTCCCCCTTTCGCTAATTGGTAGAACTAACACAATTAAAATGATGTTTCTTCCTCAAATATTGTACCTTTTTCGATGCCTCCCAGTGTTCTTACCCAAGTCCTTTTTCAAACGCCTAGACTCTATTATTCTCCCTTTCATTTGGGACTACAAAAGACATAGGATTAAAAAGCCCCATCTCTGTAAACCTAAACAGGTTGGGGGACTTGCCCTACCTGACTTCAGGTTATATTACTGGTCCTCTAATTTTGGGGCAATTTTGACCTGGTTAAATAACCCAGCTGAACCCCCCCGCTGGTTACAGTGGGAACGGGAAAGATGCCATCCATATTGTTTGGGGTCGATACTTTTATCCCCGAAGACTTTGGATAAGTCTATTTATAAGGGCAGTCCAGTTATACATAACGTGATTAAAATCTGGAAACAAATTAAATCTTATTTCGGACATAATTCATTATTCTTTTCATTTCCTATAACTGATAATCCCTTATTCCCACCGTACCAATTAGACAATAGGTTTTCACGATGGAAGGACTTGGGGATACGCACAGTTGGAGATCTTTATATAGAGGAAGATACATTTGCCTCATTTGCACAGTTGCAGGAAAAATTTGGACTCCCCAGGAGTCATCATTTTATGTTTCTTCAGGTTAGAGACTTTGTACGTACTTTTAACCGTACTTTCGAAACGGCATCACCTTCACAATTAGACAAGTTCCTTTTTCGGAATATAGGACAAGATATGAACATATCATACTTCTATGAGTCTTTACAGGCTATCGGCCTTCCTACTACCTCAGCTATTAAATTAGCATGGGAAAATGAGTTGGGGACCCCGATATCGGAGACACTCTGGGATGATGGCTTAGAAGAAGTTAACTATTGCTCGATTAACTCTAGACACTGCCTTATTCAATTTCGAACTATACATAGGCTTCATTATTCCAAATCCAAATTGCACAAGATATTCCCAGACATCTCCCCAAACTGTGACAAATGCAAGGCACCGGAAGCAAACTTATTACACAGCTTCGCACTATGTCCTCAAATACAGAGATATTGGATTAAGATTTTTGAGGCGCTCTCTGATATTCTGGACACCCAAATTGACCCTGACCCAATACTAATTATTTTAGGCACATCAGACCCCATTTCCAACTTGACAAGTTCACAACGACATCTCCTTTCATATGGTCTGATTACAGCAAAGAAGCTGATTTTAACTCATTGGAAAAAAGAGGAAGCACCTGCATTTAAACACTGGCTTAATGAAATGACTAGTACACTTCACCTTGAGAGAATACGATATTCCCTTAAAGACAGACAGGCACAATTTGATAAGATCTGGCTGCCCCTTGTCCGTTACCTGAGTAGAAGGATGATGTTAGTGTAAACAGACTGTTTATTCTAATGCATGTCCATTGGATAATTCATTCTGATTCTCTATTATGCGTTTCGTCACTGAGCAGTAGGGGTGGGAGGGTATGAAGGGGTTGTTTTGATGACATATTGTATTTTATTTCTTGTTGTTTTCAGCTCTTTCTTTTTCTTTCTTTCTTATATATGCTAAAACAGAAAATTGTTAATCTTATAACTGATACATCCTGTTGTTGATAATCTGTTGGCAATAAAACTTATTTGACAAAAAAAAGAACTACAGAACTCCCTCAAGCCCAAGCCCATCCTTCACTGCTCCACTAACTACATTACTGGGTCAGAGCAGATGCATATTTGGTAGTAGAGTAGACAGTCTTCTACCTCATCTAATTTTCAGTAAGGCAAGTACAGAACTGTCTGTGCACTAACTCTGAGTCACCTCTTGGCACATACAAATGTTCTCCGACTCCCATTGACAAACACATCACTTTCAAGTTTCAACACAATTTAGAACACAATTTACAATTTAGGCATTTAGCATTTAGTAATCTAGGATTGTAGGTAAACTAAGAACCTCGTCATCAGTCTAACAGTAGTGTGCCAGGTCAACAATGACCTGGCAACATAACATTGGCATAATTACATTTTAGCCTATGCGTAAGCCTGCAAGGTCGTCGAGGCTAGGGCAAGTGCTACGGTAAATGCTACAATTTATTTTATTTGTTGTAGGACTAACGTCTCATTAGTATCCACAAATGTAAGCATTTTTATGGCTCAGTTCAGAGGCGTCACAAGGGGGGGAAGTGGGACTGAGTTACTATGGCCCAAGGTGGGGTGGGGGGGCTTGAAACCCCAATGAAGAACATTCACAGGGAGGCCCACAGTGAATCCTTGTTCCCAGGGCCCAGAATTTGGTGCTACACCCCAGGCTCAGTTATAATTATTGATCGTGAAACAATCTTCTGTAAAATCACACCCAGTGTATGACAACGTCGTACAACACCGTCGTACAACAATTTATATTACTTTTTTTTTCATTGAGCTTGGGTTCTTCTAAGGCAGGGCAGCTCTACCAGCCCACTATTGGAATGCAGTAAAACTCCGGTTTCCTGTAAACCTTTGTCTCAAAGGGCAACTTGACCACTTTTTAACTCTGTTTAGTTTCTCCTCAACGTTTTACAAGCAGGATCGACTTTCAATCTGTCGTATTTGACCTTGGCAAAGCATTTCTGTGAAGGGACTATTGTTGTATGGCGGTGTGACGTTTTCAACTCTCTTCCTCCCACTAAACACCCTCTCCTTTCTTCTACTGTCTTGTTAATGGGGGACCCATTACAAAACTCTCCACACACATACACGTGCGCACACACATGCACACACAGGGCCACATAAGCCATTTTGTCTCTGGTAGTTTTGTGTTCTAGTGATGAAGGCACCTGCAGCTGTGATCTGTGTCAGCCTCTGGGTGTACACTGCTCTCCATGCCTCTCATACCGGTGAGTGATGACATACATAAAACTGATGTTTTCACCTCTATTGTAATAAAATACTGTAACCACAGAGTTAGAATACAATTCAGTGTCTGTCTGTAGTGAAGCTTGAGGGCATGCAGGCTGTGTTATGCAAAATTCTAAAGGAATGTATCGGACATACTGTATGTAAATTGTATGTATGTGGTTGTCATATAATGCATCTTCAAGAACCACAAATATCATCTCAACCAGGGCCAAAGTGTGGCAGCCCTCAGGAGAGGAGCCCTATGGACCACCAGACTCTCAGGATTGTTGGAGGTGCTGAGGCCAGACACGGGTCACACCCATGGCTGGTCAGTATCTTTTACTCACATTCTCCCTGGTTTGGGGCAGATTTTTAAAGTTTGTGAAACGTTTTCAGACTTTCTCAAATACTGTAGGTCTGGAAATGATCTTGTGTCTGTCTGATGGGTACACACATGGGTAACCACTGAAATAGCATTAGGGTTAAATCCTCATGATAACCTTGATACTATTGCAAAGGGCTACATTTCTCATTTACACACTGAATGGAAATGATGTTGATGTGAATGTTAGCAGGACAGCTAATTTGGTATTCTCTCGTAGGAGGTAATCACACAATTAGTGCACTCCTCTTGCAACCATTGCTAAATACATTTCGACCATTTGAAAATAGCTGATCTACAAGCTCACAATGCGTCGCATCGCGTTTTATACATTTGAAAATGTGACATTCTGAATAATGAGTACTTTCTACTTTTGGTGCTTTGTTACCAATACGTTTAACTAAAGTATATTCTGAATTCCAAACTTGTACTTGTAACAGAGTATTTCTACATTGCGATATTGATACTTTTACTTAGTTAAACAATTGAGTACCTTCTCCACCACTGTTCTTCTGTGCAGGTTTCTCTGAGGAACAGAGGCTCTCATTTCTGTGGAGGATCCATTGTGTCTGAGCGCTGGATCATGACTGCTGCCCACTGCTTCACATCTGTCTCAAAGTATGTGTACCAGTAAGAAGCCTCAGGGCGACATGCAACCAGGCGCTACCTCGCCCTAAAGGGCGAGGTTGTGCCAATTCTTGGCCATCTGGCCAGTGATGTATATCGCAGGGGTTTTCAAAGTGGGTGACAGGGCACCCTGGGGTGCCGCGACGGCAGTCCAGGCGTGCCGCAAGATCATTTGTTAATATTTGAAATGTATTTAGACACTTGAATAAATATTTAGTATCATTTTAAACTTGAAGTACAAAGTTATTTTCAGGTCCTGTTAGATATGGGCTTATGTCATATTGATGACATCAGGGAACTATATTTATGGGCATGAAAGGGTTTCTGTTAGTGTGACATCACAGTGAAGCCAGAGCGTGATGTCAGAGCGGCAAACCCATAAGAGTGGTTCCCCTGACATCACAGTGATGTCAGAGCGACAAACCCATAGAACCACAGTGTCAGGCGTTATAGACAGAGATACATACGGACAAGCTGTGACCGTTCACATACTAAACTTCGACCTTCGGTCACAATTACCTCAGTGGTTCTCAAACCAGGGGTCCTTAAGGGCTTTTGTGTGCACCCCAGACAGTTTTTAGGTTGGCACTAAATATTTCCAGATGGGGGTCCATGGCCTGATAGGGGTCCTTGGCATGAAAATGCCAATGTCCTTGACATAAAAATGTCAAGGACCACTGTATTGAGAACCCATTACAGTGGAATGGCCCCAAAGGAAACTACTTCTCAAATATACAAATGTCTGATTTCTCCTGCCTGGTAGTCAATGAACTGAAACTTGTTTCTCTCATTGCATTGCTCTGCAGGGAATTCCTCAGCAGAGTGAGCGTGGTGGTGGCAGAATTTGATCAAAGAGTACGTGATGAAGAGGAGCAGATCCTCCTCGTCAAGTCTGTCTTAATACATGAAAAGTACCAGCACGCTTTGCCCATGAGCTACGACATTGCCTTGTTGGAGTTGGACGAACGCATCCGTTTTGGCAGGTTTCCTTTGTTTTGTTTCATTTGACTCTCAATTTTTATCTGTATTTTAGTTATACGATATGTGTCGATAGCAGGCCTGGAATTTCATCATTTTAGGGGCAAGGCAACTTGGCCTTTGGTGTTGTCCATTTGTTGAGGGCACAACGGCCAAATGTCAGGGCAGGAAGGCTATCAAATAAAGCTAAAACTATTAATTGAATTTAAGGGTTAAGGATTTTAAATTGAATATGTAGACTATCTGGCTATGAAATAAATAAATTGGTAATTACAATCTGATCCATGCTCAGCCCTGCACAAATCAAAGAGACTGGATTGGTTTAAAAATGGGGACTCTCACTCAACAAAAGACACTGACATGACAAGAAAGAGACACTGGTGTCGACATGACAAGACAGAGACAGGGGAGAAAGTAGTACAGTCAGCTGCAGGGGCATTAAGGCCACAGTGGCCTCAGGGCATGCCATTTTTTTGGGGGGGGCACAAGGCCAAACTGAGGGGCAACGACGGCCATGGCCTTTATGGCCTCCCTGAAATTCCTGCCCTGGTCGATAGTCAACTTTCCTGGTTGAATAAATGTTCAAATATAACTTCTAGGTAGTTTCCTAGTTGCTCATTTGGCTAATGTGCATCAGGGGTGTCACACCAAATTCTGGGCCCTGGGTACGAGGATTCACTGTGGGCCCCCCATGAATGTTCTTCATAGGGGGAGAGGGGGCTTAACCCGTTTAGACTGGGAATGCATTATTAGGCATTATTTTGTGTTTTAACTTTTGAAAAATAGCAGATATACAAGCTCACAGTGCGGCACAGAGTGCCGCGCTGCAAGCTTGTAAATCTGCTATTTTTGCATTTTTTTTAAAAGTCTTTGAATATTTCAAATCCTTCTAAGTGTTTTTTGAAAAACCTGTGTTTCTTTGTCAGTGGTGCTCAAACTTTTTCATGTGAAGAAACCCCCAAAATGATATGTATTTGGCCACGGACCCCCATCTCAAAATATTTAGTTCCAGGGACCCCCCAGAAGAAAAGTTTGAGTTACAAATGTTCGCTTAAAAACTATAATAATTATATTCAAAGATTTGCATACATTTTCACGTCTTTTCAAAAATAGCAGATCTACAAGCTTGCAGCGTGTGCTGGGAGCTTGTATATATGCTATTTTTCAATAGCTAAAGTATACAATAATTCCAGGCCCCTCCACCTTGGGAACTTGTAACTCAGTCCCACTTTTCCCCCCCTTGTGACACCCCTAATGAGTATGCCTACTACAGACAGATGAGTTTCAATCCGGCTCATGAGTCATGACTCTGAGTCCCCCTCAGAATGTGTGTCATTCTCCATTGTAAATACATTGTAGATACAAGTTGTAAATACAAGCCTCTCATGTATATGTCTTGTTTTTAAAGGGGCCCGTGTCCAGCCCATCTGTCTGCCTCTGCCCAATGAGAGCACCCCTCCTAAAACCAGCTGCATTGTGGGTGGATGGGGCAGGTTGAGGGAAAGTAAGGATTTATAGCATTTAACCTATTCACTATACTGGACATACTAGTCGACTTGTGATGTACTGATTGATTGAATGATTGTTCAAATTTAAGTTAATCACTTCATCATTACAATTATGTATTATGTACTAGTATTATTATTTTATTCTATTCGTCCCCAGGGGGCCGTCTTCCCAAGGTATTGAGAGAGGTCCAGTTGGACCTGATGGAGCCAGCCCGGTGTAAACATGTCCTCCAAACTGTAAGAACATCTTTTCAGAATGGGGACTCAGGCCAGTCTCATCCTGCCTTCACTGTGCTTTGTGCTGGGCCTGAGAGAGGAGGAAAGGATGCTTGTCAGGTAGATGATAAAATATTTAAACTTTAACTGCCAACGAAATATCACTTTCTCTGACTGTGAAATAGATATATTCTGAAGAAATGGTGGATTCGGTTCACTTGAATTTAAAGACATTTGCTTCCCTTTAAAACTGTCTTGATTCAAGCAGAATTTCTAATGAGTAGATCAATCTTATTTCAATACATAGTCACTGCTAACAACTATGGAAGCAAGTGAGGTTATTGAACTTGGATTCACCAAGTGCAATAACCCTCCACCAATGTGCAGGCTTTTGCAAAAACACACACTGTTTGAAATATAGATAAATTACTTATTAAAATGAACATTCTTTGCAGTGTAAGTAGTCTAAATAAATAAAACAATTCCAGTCCATTCCTCAGTCCATCCTCTCCCTTGTCTGCCTCTCTCACAAACAAGGCACAGTTTAGAATACAAGTTATAACACATGGTTGGAATGCATATATAATATCAGCTTAACACTGCTTTTAAAGAACAATTCTCTTTCCACCTGCATTCCTGTCCCTCCTTCCCTCCCTTAAACCCTCTCTCTCTCTCTCTCTCTCCCTCTCTCTCTCTCTCTCTCTCTCTCTCTCTCTCTCTCTCTCTCTCTCTCTCCCTCCCAGGGGGACTCAGGGGGTCCTCTGGTATGTCCTGTGGGGCAGGGCAGCGGTCGCTGGGTAGCGGTGGGTGTGACGTCCTGGGGGAAGGGCTGTGGTCGGAGCTGGCGAAATAACGCCGCTCGCCCGCCCTCTAAAAGAGGCTCCCCGGGACTTTTCTCGGACGTCAGGCTGCTGTTGCCCTGGATCAAAAGCAAGCTGAGAGATGGTAAAATATGTACAAAGTCTAATGACGTTACATACTCAGTTAGGGATTATCTTTGTGAGACGTCCGTTATCAACACAATAATTACATGGACATTTGTCTCCTTGTGATTGGATTATTTAGCTGCTGGACACCATAAAGGGAAGACTCTGCCAAGTGAGTTATGTTTACTGCCATACATCAGGGGTCTTCAACAGGGGGTCCGGGACCCCTAGGGGGTCCTCAGAGTTACTACAGGGGGTCCTCCAAATGTTCCAATGCTTTTTATATTAACAACTTGAACCCTAGTTCTGAGAACTACCCAAAAATAGCAGATCTACAAGCTCACAACGCCTCGGCAAAGAGGTTTGGTGTAGAGGGGGAAAAAGAGCAGACTAAGTACATATAAGGTCAAGTGTATTAGGTAATGACGGCTCAAGTGTTGAAATATCTGAAAACACAAATTGACATAAATCCAAAATACACTGATGATCGTGCTGTCAAACGATGAAACTGTATGGAAACTTTGAAAAGGTTGTGGGGGTCCCTGCTTCATCTCACTCTCTCAACTAAGGGGTCCTTGGCCTGAAAACGTTGAAGACCCCTGCCATACATCACATTTATAAACACATTTGTGTGGTTGTATTTTTATACTTTTGTGTGTGTGTGTGTGTGTGTGTGTGTGTGTGTGTGTGTGTGTGTGTGTGTGTGTGTGTGTGTGTGTGTGTGTGTGTGTGTGTGTGTGTGTGTGTGTTTGTGTGTGTGTGTGTGTGTGTGTGTGTGTGTGTGCAGGACTCTGCAGTGTGCAGGACGGGCCCCTGACTGTCACTGAGGGGATCATCCGAAACCCCGCCCTCCCAGGTCATCGCTATGACAACAACGAGTGAGTGTTATTCCAAAGAAGACACCATGTGACACTGAAATGTCAGAGAAGAATTTGTGATTGTACTTTTTGAATGTTTTAATTGGTTCAGACAGCTGGGGAGGAGTGTCTAGGACGGTGTTGGAATCGGATAGCGAACAAAGCAGTCTCCAACAGGAATAACAGCATTGTACGTGTTCTCTCTCCAAGCAGGCTAGAGTTCATGAACAGCCTCCCTCCAGGCAGGGGTGTCACACCAAATTCTGGGCCCTGGGTACAAGGATTCATTCACATGTTATGCTTTAACTATTGAAAAATAGCAGATATACAAGCTTGTATATCTGCTATTTTTGAAAAATCTTGAAAATTTGTGCAAGTCTTTGAATATATCAAAGTGGTTCTATGTCAGTGGTTCTCAAACCTTTTCATGTGAAGGACCCCCAAAATTATATGTAAATGATGTATTTGACCACAGACCCTATCTCAAAATATTGAGTTTCAGGGACCCCCAGAAGCAAAATCTTTGTTACAAATGTTTGCTTAAAAAGTACATACCGTAAATAACCAATTAATAGCCCGGTGGCAAACTGCCGCCTGGTCTCTTTTAAACGCCCGGGGTCTGACCCCATTTTGCTCAATAAACGCCTGTCTCAAATAAACGCCAGGTTCGTTTAAACGCCTGGGCCATTATTTGCAATTTATTTTAACTTATGACCATAATTATGGTCCAGAATCACTCATTACCTACTGTCGCTGCCTGGGTGTTCATACCAATTAGGGTAATAATAATAATTATTATTAATTTTCGATTATTATTACTATTATATAGTTTGAGTAAAAAAATAACCAAACAATGGCAAGTGCCAAAATAAATAAAAGCCTGTTACCAATAGCCGCCTGGCCTCTTTTAAACGCCCGGGGTCCGACCCCATTTTGCTAAATAAACGCCCGGGCTACTAATAGCCCGGGCTATTTTACAATAGCTAAAGTATAAAATAATTAATGCCCCTCCACCTTGGGCCCTAGTAACCCAGTCCCACTCCCCCCCCACTTGTGACGCCCCTGCTCCAGGTGTGAATGATTATAACTCTGAAGAAGAACATTAACTGAAATATGACTCAAGTTTCAAACCAGGAATCTATGACCAAGGCTTTAATGGGAACGAAAGGACATTACAGCAGTATGTACAGTACAATAATAGAGAAGGGGGACATGCAGAGTTTTTACATTTTAAGGGCAAAATATGATTTGGAGAAGTATGAGCGTGTGACAAAATAATATCGGCTCCACCAAACAGAAACCTTCCGGACATGGAAAAAAGAAGACAAGTTCCAGCTTCTTTTTTTCTGTGTCCTGAAGGTTTCTGTCTGACCGACACAATGTACTCTGACACTGATGGATTATCGTTGTGCCTCTCTCTCTCTCTCTCTCTCTCTCTCTCTCTCTCTCTCTCTCTCTCTCTCTCTCTCTCTCTCTCTCTCTCTCTCTCTCCTGCAGACTGTGCTGGTGGATTATCAGGGTCCCTCCAGGTCACAGTATACTGCTGGAGTTCAATCACTTTGAGTTGGAGAATGACTCTTATTGTCTCCATGATCGACTCACTGTCTCGATAGGGTCCCGCAGGCCTGTTGGTGAGTCTGTATATGCCACACACATATACTGTACACACATGACAATTTAATCCTGTTACACATACTTTGGATTTAGTACATCTGTCGTTATTACTGTATAGTGCAGGGCAGGGGTCTTCAACAGGGGGCCCGGGACTTTTTTTTTGTGTGATTTTCTTTTTTTATATTAACCACTTTTTTATATTAACCACTTAAGCACTTAAGCACATCTACTAGCTCACAACGCCTCGCGCTGCGAGGCGTTGTGAGCTTATAGATCAGCCATTTTTGGCAAAGAGCTTTGGTGTAGAGGGGGAAAAGAGCAGACTAATTACAGAGTGAAAGGTCAAGTTTATTAAGTATTGACGGTTCAAGTGGTTCAATATCTGAAAATACAAAATGACATGAACCCAAAATACACTGATGATCGTGCTGTCAAACAATGAAACTACCGGTATATGGAATCTAACAACAGGTTGTGGGGGGTCCCTGCTTCATCTCTCTCTCAACTAAGGGGTCCTTGGCCTGAAAACATTGAAGACCCCTGCTGTATAGTGTACTAAAGGCGGGTCTGTGATGATACACCTGTTCTGGCAGTGGATCATAAATAAATTCACACCACATACGCACGAACACAAAGACATTTACAAGATGCCTGTACACGAAATACAACACTGTCTTTGTGTCTCTCTCCTTCCTTAATTCCATTCTTCCATCCAGTTCCATCTCATTTGTTCTCTCTCCCTCTCTCTCTAAAAATAGTCATGGTAACTATGACTATTTTTGGTCATAGTCATAGTAACTGTTTGCATTTAATAGTTGCTCTTTATACAGGCATGAACATTGTGTATCAAGCACGTGCTTGAATGCCAAAATCTCTCTATCTTATAGGGATGGGACCATATGAAGATTTCATATCACGATTATTGTGACAAAATAAATCGCGATTTACGATATTATCGCGATGATCTAAATCTATTATCCTGGGGTGGAACATTTGCCAAAAAAATAGCAGATCTACAAGCTCACAACGCGTCGCGTTGTGGGCTTGTAAATCAGCAATTTGATAGAGTGAAAAAAAAATACTGTATCAAGTATGTATATTATAAGTACCTTTTACCAATAATAGGGGGTTTAAGTGGTACAAGATATGCAGCTCGGCAAATAAAAGGTGAATTGATCCCTTATCACGATAAACGATAATATCGCGTATCGTCCCATCCCTACTCTCTTGTCTCTCTCTCTCTCTCTCTCTCTCTCTCTCTCTCTCTCTCTCTCTCTCTCTCTCTCTCTCTCTCTCTCTCAGCATCATACTGTGGCAGTACACTTCCTGGTCCAGTGCTTCTGTATAACATCCAGAGTGCAACACTCTTCTTCTCCTCTGACATCACTGAGACAAGAAGTGGATTTGTCGTCAGGCATCGTGCCATCCTACGTGGTGCCACCCAAGCACCTTCTGATGCTGGTGAAACACACACACACACACACACACACACACACACACACACACACACACACACACACACACACACACACACTTCACACACACGCACGCACGCACGCACTCATGCACGTACACACTCACTCACAGTTTACAGTTTAGGCATTTAGTAGGGGTGCAACGGTTTAGTCAGCCCATGATGGTTCGGTTCATATCTCGGCTTTTGGCTCACGGTTTCGGTTCAGTTTCGGTACAATAAAAAATGTAAATGAATTTTCTGCCAGTGATTTTCTCCAAAAAAGTGTACAGAAAGAGTTAAAATGTTTGTATGTGACCACAACCAAAAAAAGAAAGACATTTGGTTCATTTGGTATGGGCTGTTCAGTTCGGGACAGGGCCATTTGGTTCAGTATATCGGTTCGGTTCAGTATTGTTGCACCCCTAGCATTTAGCAGATGCTCTTAATCCAGAGCAATTTACAATAAGCAAGGTAATATACATCAATACAATAAACAAGGTAATATACATCAATACAATAAGCAAGGTAATATACATCAATACAATAAACAAGGTAATATACATCAATACAATAAGCAAGGTAATATACATCAATACAATAAGCAAGGTAATATACATCAATACAATAAGCAAGGTAATACATCTATACAATAAGCAAGGTAATATACATCAATACAATAAGCAAGGTAATATACATCAATACAATAAGCAAGGTAATACATCTATACAATAAACAAGGTAATACATCAATACATCAAATGCATAGAAATATCAATCTGGAAAAAATAACGCAGGTAGACCAAGCACCTAATCAGCAAACAACTTTATTTAAAAAACCTAAGAATGCTATCTAGCTTTCATGTATGGTCATTGAGGGAAGGCGAGTGCTACGTGTTGTGGGTTTAGGTGGAGTCTGAAGAGGTGAGTCTTCAGGGCACGGTGGAAGCTAGGGAGCGAGTCTGTAGTTCTCAGTGTGACAGGGAGTTTATTCCACAGTTTAGAGGCCAGGAGGGCAAACTGTCTAGGACGAGTGGATTTTTGTCCTGGGGTTTTTAGCGAGGGTTCTGTCAGCATCCCTGTGTTAGCTGATCTGAGTGAACTGGGTGGGGTTGTTGGGGTTGATCAGGCTTTGGAGGTATGGACAAAGGCATTAGCACAACTTTGTACTTTAGCTTAAATGGTTGTGGTCTAAATTGTTTCGGATTATGTCTTTCAACACATGACATATTTTACATGGATTTACAGTCTTTGCTTGTTTTTCATGCTAATTTAGTCGTTACGGCAACCAGGGAGAAGAGCTGGTAGATGTTATGTCCCATGATACATTAATGAGCTGCACAAGACATAGAGACAGAGACAGAGACAGAGACAGAGACAGAGACAGAGACAGAGAGAGAGAGAGAGAGAGAGAAGGAGAAATAGACAGAGAGAGGGAGAGGCGTTGGAGAAATCCCTATAGCCAGTGATGGAAATAATGTGTCTTTTGTTTTTGTAAATCAGTATCTGTGTGTATGTGTGTGCGTGTGTGTGTCACAAAAGACTATTCTCTGTAACGCTCTCTCTCTCTGTGTGTGTGTGTGTGTGTGTGTGTGCGTGTGCGTGTGCGTGTGCGTGTGCGTGTGCGCGTGCGTGCGTGCGTGCGTGCGTGCGTGCGTGCGTGTGCTTGTGCGCGTGCGCGTGTTCAGGGTGTGGGACAGTGGTTCTTGTGGAGGATCAGAATGTCATCCAGAGCCCAAATTACCCACACTCCTACAGTAACAACTCTATCTGCCGCTGGGTCATCTACGCACCAAAAGGTCACGTTGTTAAGGTGACGAATACGTTTTGGTGCACATCACAAAAGCTTTACACAAACACGCGCACACAATTGATAAAGAATGTTTCTATTGAACCTTAGAAAACCAGTCAATCTTGAAGTGAACATTATGTGACTGATGATTGTGCTGTACTGTTGTATTATCTGTCAAAGTTGGACTTTGAGGATTTTCACCTGGAAGAGTCAGAAGGATGTCTCTACGATGCTCTCTCTGTCCTTGGGGATGTTGACGGAACAGAGGAGATAGGTGGGACAGATGGATTTATACTAGGGATGGGACGATATGCAAATTTCATATCACGAATATTGTGACCAAAACAAAGTTGTCCGTTAAAGTAGCTACAACGTAATTACACTGGGTTATCCGTTAAAGGTGTATATTGTGACTCTGTGTGTAGCTGTGCTCTGTGGAAGCAGAATGCCTCCTCCGGTCCTGTCCTATGACAGTGTGATGGTTGTCCAGTTCACCACAGACAGCAGCATCACACACAGAGGCTTCCAGGCAACAACAGCCTTCATCAGCCATACAGGTTAGTGTCTGTGAGGGAAACAGAGTGAGAGAGAGAATGTGCCTGCATATCAGGGCTGCATCCATTGATTATTTGCTTAGCGATTATCCTACTGTATATCGATAAAATTTTTCTATTAATTGAAAACATCATGAAGCATCTTTCTTTTTATATGTATTATTCCTATTGTTCAGTTTTATACATTTTTATTTTGATAATTACTTGCGCTAGCAGAGCGAGCAACTGGCATCGCTAGTGGTGATGCCAGTTGTGAGCGCACCTCATGGCATGCTTTGCTGGCGCTCAAGTAGGTTAATACATGGCCTACTTGTGCCGCAAGTTGGCACCTCGACAGAGTGCAGTTCTAGACTAGATCGATTAGTCTGATTAACCACTTAAGCCCTATTTTAGACTTTGTTTTACAACAGTGTCGATTTTATAATCAATTAAATTTGTTAGTTTGATTAACGGTTGCACCCCTACTGCATATGGCTGTGTAGGAATATGTGTGAGGCTATGTGTATTCATTAGGGACGTCCTGATACCAATACCAGAATCGGTACTCGCCCCGATACCGGCCTATTTTGCTCTACTCGTACTCGTCCGATATTGCTCACGGCATTGCCAGAGATACCATTTTATTTCATAAATATGTTGGTAACAACATATCAAAAGTCCTAAGACACAGGTTTGTGTGTGTTAGTTCAACTAATGAACAGTGTTTTCACCTTCTCTCACTCTAGGCATGACAACATAGTTATTTAAAGCATTTTATTTTGGAGTGCCACACACTATTTAAGCACTTGTACAGAAACGTTACTTACAGTATCGGTATTCGGTATCGGCATTCGGCAAGTACTCAAATTAAGTACTCGTACTTGAACTTGGTCAGCAAAAAAGTGGTTTTGGGACATCCCTAGTATTCATACACGTATGTTTCCTTGTGTACAATACTAGCCCCTAGCCCTCAAAATACCCTTTCCTACTGTTTCCTATAGATCTGCATGAGCAGGAGACAGTCCACTGGGAAGGAGAGACTAACAGAGAGACGGACAAACGGACAAATGAGCAGACAGCTCACACAGACGATCTGGCAGCTCACGCCCGACACATAACGTCACATGGTTGGTGGATGATGTTTTGGTTCCCTTTCCTTTTTCCGCCCACTAGAGCAAAACAATTGCGCCGTACTATAATTACAGGTTGCTGCGTAATCTTCACATCGGTTATGTCTCTCCGTGTGTTTATCTCGCGTTATCTGTCATTTCTAACAACGCATCAGTGCTTCCAGTGATATTATGGGTCCAACAAAGCAGCATGCGTCAGAGGCTCCTTTAGAGTGACACTGTGATATTTGACGCTGGACTTATAATGGCGAAACAAGAGGCATTCCAAAGTATATATACTGTAGATAACAGGAGCAAAAGAAATTATACATGCCTGGAAAAATAAAATTGGGTTTATGTGGATGTTTTTCCAATATACTAGTGGCTGAAAATAGACCATGCATGTCGTCACTGTCGGGCAGAAACCTCGAAATCTCCAAGTTTCAAATATATATGTTTTTTAGAAACTAAAGCCCTACTTCATCATACAAGAGTTTTACACAAAAGTAGTGAAAATAATAAATAAATAAATAAATAAATAGCAGATCTACATGCACACAACGCCTCGCATCGGCTATTTTCACTATTTTACACATGCATATCATTGAAACCTCTCATCTCCATGTTTATTCCGTAAATTGACACCCTATACTTCATCATACTATAAAGGCATCAAAGGTAAAAAATCCACAAGCGGTTTTGAACTGGTAGATCTGCTACTTTTGCCATTTTTTAATTTGAATCCTGAAAAGTAACGGTTTTGGACATATAAAATGGTAAATGGTGCATTTTTATAGCGCTTTTATCCAAGGTGCTTTACATAGATTGTGCATTACATTCACCCACTCACACACACATTCATATACCGATGGCGGAGGAAACCATGCAAGGTACCAACCTGCTCGCCGGGAGCAACTTGGGGTTCAGAGTCTTGCTCAAGGACTCTTCGACACTAACTCTGGGGGAGCCTGGGATCGAACTGGGAACCCTTCGGGAACCCTTTGTGCTCTAATGACGGTTTCTCTACCCGAGCTATGCCGCCCCATATGAGACGTATGAGGTTTCCACCTGACAGAGACAAATATGTGTGCCTGTGTGTGTGTGTGTGTGTGTGTGTCAGCGGAGCCATGAGGAATGCCTCATACTCCTGCTGTGTTGCCAGGTCTAAATGATGGTGGTCCCCAGCAACAAGCCCTGCCCTGGGACGTGCACCTTTACCTGGGTAGAGAGTTCCTCTGCTATGGGGTCCTGATCCAGACCCAATGGATCCTCACCACTGCCCACTGCACCATCAGCTTGTGAGTTATTGTGTAGCGAATAGCGTGTTTTGCATGGACATGCACGCTCACACACACATAGACACGCACAGGCACACACACACACACACTCCAATACATGTTATTTTAAGAGCACACTCACAGGCTTGCAGAAACTTTTTAAAGCATCGGTCTTCGACAGGGGGTCCGGGACCCATAGGGGGCCCTCAGAGTTACTAACAGGTGGGGGGGCACCAAATCTTAGTGTGATAGAATTGTTTTCCCATTTACATGAATCACTTGAACCCTATCGCAACATTTGCCCGAAATCAAACAATCTACTGTACATGCTCACAATGCAACGCAGCGTGACGTGTTGTGAGCTTGTAGATCTATATTTTTTCAGCAAAGAGGTTTGTTGTAGAGGGAAAAAAGAGATCAGTACAGAACCAAAGGTCAAGTTTACTAAGTAAGTATTGAGGGTTTAGAATACACATTAACATGAATTCAACATTATTATTACAGGAAAGAAAGATAATGTGTAAACAAAAAAATAAATAAACATAAATTCACACAACACTGATTATAGCGCTGTCAAACAAGTCTATGAAGCAAGCTCTATGAAAAGGTTTAATATGCAACACAATGTTGTACAATATACTGTATGTAGCGGGAGGAGTCCCTGCTTCAACTCTCTCTCAGCTAAGGGGGTCCTTGACCTTGGCCTGAAACACATTGAAGACCCCTGTTTTAAAGGATGCCTCCATAAGTAGTCTACAGCTCATGGACAGCTCATACTGCAGGGGTCTTCAACGTTTTCAGGCCGGGGACCCCCAAACTGATGGGGAGATGGAGCAGGGACCCCCTACCTCCTCGTAGGGTGGGGGGGTCGGGGCTATACGACATATTTTTTATTTTAAACACGTACAAGTTACAGCGAGCAGGGTGGGCCGTACCACTACCATTTCTAAACATACTACTTATTAACAATAATATCAACAATCTGTCAATTGCATAGTAATCATGTATCCAAGCTATTCAAAATGGATAGAATCATGATTTATTTTTTAACATGAATGTAAAAAAAAAGAAAAAACATTTTTTTTTTTTTTTTTTTAAAGCAATAATTTCGCGGACCCCCTGCAGTACCTCCGCGGACCCCCGAGGGGTCGCGGACCCCCTGTTGAAGACCCCTATACTGTATTCTGTTTGTGTGTCCATCTCTGTCAGGGAGGAGAAATCCTTCAGCAGGCTGAGGGTGATTACAACAGGACCTGACAGACAGGTAGCGTGTTTATGGCTACACTAATGTACAATTTGACCTCGATTGCCCTAGTGTCTTTCTTCAACGCATTTTCTACACTGTCAGTCCTATCTCTTTTCTTTTCTGTTATATATTTATTTTCTAGAACGTCAGTTCTATCTCCTGCATTATGACTTAAGTATGTGAATCTGTACGTTTTCTCGTAAAGTAAAGCCCTGCTTCATCGTACACGACTGCCACACAAGACCAGTGAAAATAGCAGATCTACAAGCACCAGGGACATGCTGGGCCCCTGATTCAGCCCGGGAAGAAGAGTTGGAGTGGCCCTCATTGCACGCTATAGAGAGAGATCTCTCTCCATAGCGCTGCTGCTACTCAAAGATTTGCCATTTCAGATCATGACAAGTGACAAGCCAGAGGGCCAATTACATGAGTTATATTTCATCGTTGTCGGGTGGAAACCTTGTATGTCCAAAACCGTATGTTTTGTATTTATCATTTTAAAATTTTCAAACTAGTGAAAACAGCCGATCTACAAGCACACAACGCCTCGCATCGCAAGGCGTTGTGTGCTTGTAGATCTGCTGTTTTCACCACTTTTGTGCGACGGCCTTGTATGATGAAGCAGGGCTTTATTTTGCGAAAGAAATTACAAATTTGAAACTTGGAGATACAAGGTTTCTGGCCGATAAGTGACGATTTACTTTGTTGGCCGCCCAGCCCCCAAAATGGAACGAAGGCTGACATTTTATTTCAATTTTTTCCCTAATGGCCGGCCTGGACCGGCCGGGAATGAACCGGCTGTTCGGGAGTTGTCCCGCTTTTCCCAATGGCCAGCACGTCCCTGACAAGCACACAACGCTTCGCAGTGCGAGGCGTTGTGTGCTTGTAGATCGGCTATTTTCACTATTTTAAATCACTTTTAAAAGGATAAATACAAAACGAACGGCTTTGGACATACAAGGTTTCCACCCGACAACAGCGATATGTGTGTACTGTATGTGTGTTCTGTAGCGGCGTGGGGTCTCCAGGGTGGTCCCCCACCCTCACTACCAGCCTGTCCTTGGGGACCACTACGATGCTGCTCTGTTGCAGCTCAGCTCTCCCCTGCGCCTAATGGAGCACACACAGACCATCTGCATGCACAACAAAGAAGAACAGGAAACCCTCTCCATCCAGCAGTGCATTGTCTCAGGATGGGAGGAGCCCACAGGTAAGGTGTAATCAAATGTATATCCACTAATTATATATGTGTGTGTGTGTGTGTGTGTGTGTGTGTGTGTGTGTGTGTGTGTGTGTGTGTGTGTGTGTGTGTGTGTGTGTGTGTGTGTGTGTGTATATATATATATATATATATATATATATATATATATATATATATATGTATATATTGGTCTGGCACATTGTTGGCACATTCATTGCTATCTTAGGTACGCACAGTGAGTAAAGTCAAAAGGTTATTGGACCGTAATTGACTAACAGTTACAGTGCAGATACTTTAGAGAGCAGAGCACATTATTCAGACACGCGCCTATGTAGGTTGGTGCATAACTCCAGGCAGCCTATGAAGGTGGGTTCATAACTCCAGCCTATGTAGGTGGGTTCATAACCCGCGCACACTGCTTCAAATCCAAATGCAGCACATCCGAATTCAACACAACACTCACTCACATTCAGATAGATATTCAGAAGAATGTATAATAAGAACAATTCTTAATGACCAGGGCCAGAATATCCATAATATATTGCATCAGACGAGTGCCCCGCTGGCACCACCCAATTTACAGTGCTGGTATAGGCACCAAAAATGGAAACCAGGAAAAAAGAAACTAGGAACTGTCCGACCGCCGACCAACTTAAAACTGTTGGGAATGCATGTCTCGCCCAGTTAAACAATAACCCATCTGTCTGTCTGTCTGTCTCCTTTGTCTCTTTTATGCCCCTATATGGAGATATCTATCTGTCTGTCCTTTTCCCCTTGATGCCCATATAAAGCCAGACCGCACCAATGCAACTCTTTACAACTGTCATTAGGGATAATGGGTGCAAGTGCATGTTGCAAGGAGTTGCCAACAAATTGGTGTGGACTGGCTTTAAGATAAGATAAGATTACAGAAGTTAAGAACAGTTTTCAGGGCAAGGAGAAAAGATTTCAGCAGATACAGCAACAAATAAACAAAAAAAGTTGGGGCGTGTCTGGTGAGTCATTTCTACTAGCAGAAATGGCATTGACAATCATAACCACCCACATTACTCACTCTGCTTATGTCAACATTTATGTTTCTACAGCAGGTAACCTGAGGAATATCACTGTTTATACCAAGGTGTTTGTAATGAGCCATGCTGAATGCCAGCAGCACTACACCTCTGGACCGCCTCATACCATGCTGTGTGTCAGAGCAGCCGCACAGAACCAGACCCAACACCACTGTACGGTGAGCAACACAACAACATAAACTAACCACTTCAGCCCTATATACATTTTGGCCATTTGAAAATATACTGATCTACAAGCTCACAATGTGTCGTGATGTGATGCATTGTGAGCTTGTAGATCTGCTGTTTTCAAAAGATTTGTATCCATTTTATACATTTGAAAACTACTACTACTTTTTATACTTTTAAGTACATTTTGACGCCAATACTTTTGTACTTTTACTCAAGTATTTATTTTTCTTGCTGTATTGATAATTTTACTCGAGTAAACAATGTGAGTACTTTTTCCAAGACTGCCCAACACCACTAGTGAGCAATCAGGTTCAACACTAAAGGAGTAGACAGGTTATAGTGGGGATATGCAGCAGGTTTTAACAACGTCATAGTTTAGTTTATTATAGCCCACTGTGTCATCCTCATTATTTGTCTCCCCATCCCTGTTATGTTATATAAATATAACAGGGATGTCATGTCCTTTCTATCGCACCTCTTAGAAATTAAAAGTAATGTAACATAAATGATTGGTATATTTATATTTATATTTATATAAGTTCATGCAGGGCAGAGCAGTTTTGTTGGTAAATGTCACCCTCTAGTGACAATACCTTGTAGATCAACAAAACCCACAGATACAGCACACACACACACACACACACACACACACACACACACACACACACACACACACACACACACACACACACACACACACACACACACACACACACACACTAAGGCTGGATATCGAAAAATTATCGATATCGAGGTATCAACATGCGAGGTATAGGCCTACATATCGACGAAGACAGCTTGAAATTAGGTATTGGTGTATGTGTCAAATTAATTAATAGACACTATTATGCATGTAGCACATGCAAAAAAAACAGTCCATCTGTAACCAGGTGTGGTTATTTCAATAAAACCTACCTAACCCGTCTATGTGTACTGTGCAGTGTGCATGCATGGATATGCTATTCATTATCTGGGTTAGGCAGGCAGTGGACCTAAAGCAGAAAAACATTAAAAACTATATAATGCAATTGTTTTTTACTAATATCGTGAGTAATATCGATATCGAGGTGTTCAACGTTATGTGTCCAGTTATCGTTATGTATTCACGTTATTGAATGTCGAAGGTTTTCCTAATATTTCCTCAACATTGTGTTCTTTGCCACTCCTGCAGGGTGTCTGCTTGGGCACAGCCTTGGTGTGTCAGAGAGCTGACTCCAGCTATGTGCTGGTGGGTCTGAGGAGTGGAGGACAGCAGGAGGGGACAGGGAGCATCAAGAGAAATGAGGGCTGTGGACGTTTCCATCTCCAAACACCAGCAGTGTTCACCTCAGTAGCAGCACTGAGGGACTGGATACAGAAACAGATTTCTGGTAGTGGGCAACTTTGAAGATGGAGCGGGTCACTACTACATTTTCACACTCACTCCAGAGGGCCACAATGCATATATATAGCAAAAATAGCCGATCTACAAGCTCAAAACACGTCGCAGTGCGACGCGTTTTGAGCTTGTAGATCTGCTATTTTTGCTATTTTTGAATTGGAATCCTGAAAAGTAACTTCCTTTTGTTTTAATTTCAAATGCATTTATATGTTCTTATGTTCATGTATGAACTTAAATACAAATGCATTGGACATAAAGAATATATTAACATTTTAATACTAGTCATTTAGCTACTAATATAAACTGAAAGTCTATGAAACCTAGCGCGGTGCTTTTGGAAGAGAATAATGTATATGCATTTAAAAGTAACAAATGATTTGTAGCCTCTGGTTTAGCATGATGTCCCTCTCCTCTACCTGTTTAGTAGGCTACATTTGTGACATTAACTGTATTGATTGATGCAAAACATGTTGTTAACATGCAGTACTGGCTTGAGAAATACAATGTCTGCTCAGAATCTTGGTTCTGGAGCAGTTATTGCTCTAGGGGCAGAGGGGAGAATGGCTGTAGTTTTTTTATGTCCATGTTGACAGATTTATGTATATTATTATTATTGGTTCTGCCTATAAAGACATCGAAAAAACAAAACCTTTTGCCTTGATAATCTGTAGGTAGTGAATCCAGTTTATTGATCCCTGAGGGGAAATAATCCAGGTCCAGTCACTCAAGTGGGTTTAAAAAGTATAAAGAGCCTTTATTTCAATGGTCTCTAGAATAGATACATTCACACACACCAACACGTTTCAGCTTGTGCCGGGGTCAAGACACAGAGTGATGTATTGGTGCAGTCCTCACAGGTGTGCCGCAGTGAGGACAAGCAATCTTCCTCCCTTAGGGTCATTATACAATACATATTATACAATAAATGCATGACAAGAAATACAAAATACAAAACATGGTATAAGTCATGGCCTTCCGACAGGCTGTGGGAAGCTACCGGTATGTGTGTGCTTGTGTTCTAATGTTTCCCTTTGTTTACACCATCCTACAGCAAGAGGTTTTTTTTTGCAGCCTGTGGGAAGAGGCCATGATTTATACCATGTTGTGTATTTCGTATTTCTTGTTGTTCTTTTATTGCCTGATTCCCTCAGGGGACCAGAAAAAAGACTGCATGTCCTCACTCTTCACTGTGACACACCGGTGAGGACTGCACCTATAAATCCTCTGTCCTCTTATCTCACGACTACACCCTGAATACGGTGTTCTTAAAATGTAGCCCATTGAAATAAAGACTATTTTATACTTTTCAAACCTATTCTGTGTGCCTAGGACCTGTCTTTTGGGTCTTTTTTTGCCATATTCTTAATTTTTTTCAGAATATTATATGTTCCCTTTGGGTGGTTTGAGGGATACCAGCGCTTATGTAAATTCATTCTTAATTTTCCAAGCCGTTGTGCTGTGTGTTCTTCTAGCTGACCCGATGGATCTGTCAGAACCATTTGACCAACTTCCTGACAGCAGACCCACATCTCACCAGATTGTTACAGATGACCAAGAGAGTTTGAACCCTAGGAAACACGTGGACCTGAGCTCAGACGATGAAGATTATGACACAGAATCCTCTGGAGGGTGTGTAAACTGCTGGAATGACTAATCTACCATCATCAAGTTTTCATACGTCTTTGGACTACTAAGTGGACTGTAAGATATGGAATCATTTTGTATTGTGATACTACTTGGGGAAACGAATAAAGGTCTATACAGCTCAGAAGGAATAGTAGATTCAATTGTTCTTTGAATTGGGCAAGAAGCAATGTTGTGATCCTAATCGTCGGTATTGTAATATACTGTATATATAGCCTATATACTGTATATGACTACTACTTATACTACTACTACAATATAACGGCATCTACTTCATAAGAGGAAGTAGTCGGACAAGTACTATAGTCTGGTTCAACCACACTAACTAGAAAGATAAAAAAAGGTGTGGTTGCCCTGACGCGAGTCACAAGGAAACCACTGTACTCGTCTTACTATTTGTCCCTTTCATGCCCATATATGGATATCTCTGTATCTGTCAGTCCTTGTCCCTATTTGAGCGGTGCTAACCATTCCATCCTTGTCTCTTTTATGCCCATATATGGAGATCCCTGATGTCACCAATATTAAGCTCCATATCTTGGAATGCCCAGATATGGACATACTGTGTCAGTCTCATGTGGTCTATGAAGTCAGTCATCTCCATATTTGGGTTTTCCCATTAAGGCCAATGGAGAAAATTAATTCACAAACAAATTAATATAAACTAGAAATACTGTTCCTACCAAACAGTGTGGGCTCGCATGTAACACCATTTATGGGCATAAAGATCTATACCCTTTAGCTGTTTTCATCGCACAATTAACACCATGTATGGGCATAAAGATCTACCCTTTGGCTGCACCTCATTGGCTAAGGGCCCTGCCTGTACTGTTTTGAGGGGAACTTGACTGATAGATAAATAATGAAGATAACATACGTGTGCTCGCTTTCAGCGAGCCCACAATTAAACTATGTAACGTATCTCTTAGCAAAATGCAAGCAGACGAGTCCAGATGAAGCCAGTTGATTTGACACATGGCCCAAACCATGCCACGAAAACTGTGGGGTGGAGTTAATGCAGAAAGATGGATGGACGGACGGACGGACGGACGGAAAGAATAAAGTCAGACAAGTAATATTGTCTGGTTGCCCCCGTTCGTGCAACCACAATAATAAAACAAGAGGTTTAATAACGGCTTCTCTTTAGTCTTGCAGTCAGTATTTGGAGGCCAGTTGTGTGGAACCGCTTAAGGCTGGAGTTTGCCAAACTCTCCCCAAAACAAACAAACCAAACAAGTGCCAATGGATTGGGGTACCCAGATCCGCCTACCACATAATCCTGACCACATAGCTGACCCAGGATCAAATCTGACCAGAGGCACTTTATCCACTGTACCATCAAAAATAATGCAGAAATACAAAAACAATTATCATAAAAAGGGGGAGACAAACATCTGGGGACTACCGACTCTCTGGGGACCCCTGTCTCTGGGCCAAGGACAAAGGGTTGACAACCCCTGGCGTAGGGGCCCTCCCTACATGATGGACATGGCAATATGGGATATGGCCATAGGAGAGCAATGATCCATAGGATGTTGAGGCAGCTGAGGTGCCAGTGACAACAAGGGAACCACAATGGCCTGGCTCATGGTTACACTTGCTTCCTTGTGTGTCACATGAGGACCTGTGTTTAAATCTAACTGCCTTCCCTTCTCCGTCCCCGGTTTCCTGTCTCTCTGTCTCTGAACAATCTAATAAAAAAGAAAATTATTGCCCCAACGAATTAAATAAAGATTTCTCCAGCTTAAAGTTTTACTGTGGAACATTTCTTTACTCTCCGGTTTCCTCAGAAAAAGTACAGCGGCTCCCAATTCCTGAGGTGCTGCAAGATCCTCAGTCTGGAGGATAGTCAGTCGTCTTGGAAATGTCATGAAAGGCAATCTCATGTCCCAGTCTTAGCGGTGTAAAGGCACATTTTTTCTGTGTTCCTGTTTCACAAAGCATTTAGTTGCTGCTAATGTCGTTTTGTTTTAGTTTCTTTGTCTTGTGCACAACACATTAATCAGAGACTGTGCAAAGATAAATTGAGTAAACTCGTAAAGAAAACTGACAAAAATAATAAATGCCGATCAATTTCCAGTAGTTTATGTATAAAAACATATTCAAGCTTTGCTACCTTCCAGACGTATTTACCTTTAGGAAGAAGCACCAAATAGACAGAACCATTCTATCCCACATGAACCAACAAAGACAATAAATAATTCAAGTCAATTGGGAGCAATACAATATAGCTCTGACCTCAAAGTTGGCCAGGGAACTCTATGACTTGAACATTGAGAATCAGTGGACAACTCATGGACCCTTACCCGGAGGACTGTTTTTATTGGTGTGCCTGTAGTTTCAAGCTACTCTGAGGGGGTTGGGGGCTTGCCGGATTCCAACCCTCTTCAGGAAAGCCAGGTTTTCCCTTATGATACACCTCCCTTACGCGACAGTTAGCATGGACGCTTAGCGCTTCAATGTAGATAGCTTCGTAGCCTCTCAAGGTAATTTCTGTTAGGTTGAACTACATCTGGTTCCGGCCTTCGTCCAGCCTCATGGGCATGGTGCAGCTTCACCGATTCATATGCTCTGGTAGTTGCTTTCCCAAAAGCGACAATGGACATTTTTATGATCTAACATTTTCAATTCAAAGGTGAAACACTTCTTAAGGTTATTGATGATCATGGTCATGATGTCAGTACCAATAACAAGTGGGATGCCACGTGTCTGTGGAATATGTTATATGGTGCTGATATTGGTTAACATCCAGCACAGACTATTGCTGTTTATGGATTTGGTTTCTGTCCACTATCATTGCCTTCTCCATTTATACCCTTCCTACACACAGGACATGTGTCATGCACTTCCAGCCAGGGCACTATACAGTCCGAGTGGAAGAAGTGATTACAAGGCATATTTCTGACTGGCTCGCCCATTATGAAGTCTTCTTTGCAGACCGGACACTCCATTTTGGCGTCTACTTGTTCCTGAGATATGTTGATTGTGGGGAGAGAGGATATCTTTTCCTTGTCTGCTGGAGGAGGGCCGGTGTTCTCAAACCAATCTAACATCGTTGTCAGGATAGCGTCTAAACCTCCCTGTCCAAACACATAGTCCCCTACGTCAGAGTGCAACATCGGCGTCAACATGATGGACTGAGAACTTCGCTGGGCAAAGACATTAAGCACAGTAGAGATTAACTGTTGCCAGTCCATCTCCACGGATCCTGGGTGGTTCTCTGCGGATGGTTCTCTGCTGCCCCCTGGCAGTCTGCTGCTGCTGCTGCTGCTGCCCAGAGGTGAAGGGCCAAAGACTCTGGTGGAGTGGGCAAACAGAACAGGTAGAAAATTTTGTATGCTCCTAGTACCATCCACCTGGATGGCCTGGGGACGGTTTTCTGCAGAGGCCTCTCCGGCGCGGCCCCCTGGTGGTCTGCTGCTGAGGGGGGTCAGAGAAGCAGGGTTGGGAAACACAATCTGTCGTACGCTCCCCTCCACAGATCGTGGGCGGTTCTCTACAGAGGGATCTCCACCCCCTGGCCGCCTGCCGCCGACGGGCAGGTTGGGAACTGGGTGACCGAGGCCGGCAATGATCTCTTGAAACATCCCCACCACATCTGCAACCTGTGGAGTAGGTGTTTCATCTACCCTGGTGGAGGCATCTTCCAAGAGATTGGAGTTTTCTGTTACTTCCTCTATGAAGCCTGAATCACATCTAGGACATGTATATTCCGGGAGCTTGGGGTTCACTTCTCCGTTACAGCAGTGACAGAAGTAGTGATGCATGGGAACAGCTGCGGGCTCGGCAATCGCTCAGGGCAAATGTCAATGTTCAGAGTGATGCTGGTATGAACAAACTGTTGCTTTCTCGACAAAGCAAAAAGGGTCCTCTCAAAATGTATTCCTCCAAACAAATATGCACCTAGGAAGAACAAATCTCATTGAGATGATGATGGTACTTATATAGTCAATGTGTGATGTAACAGTGACATAACACTTTTTAAAGGGGGGTTAAAAGTGTTGCCCAAATATGGACTTGACCAATATCCCACATTGGTCAAGCTTTGCTTAATGAAATTAACTCATAAATAAATAGCACTGGGGGTGATTTTTTCGTATTACCTTTTTCGTGAGTACTGCGATCGGCTCGGTATGTACCGTTGTTTCCTGTTGAGATTGGCACATTTCACCCAGGTTTCTTCATCTCACTCACGTCACTTTGTCTGCTGACATGTTTGCCCCAGAAAATGTGCCAAGCTCAATAGGGAACAACGGTATGTATGTACGGTTATGTATGTCGGTGTCCTCTCTTGTTTAAGACCGTAGCCCAATCAGGGACCAGCATCTCTGGCAACAACATCATTAACAGGCAACGAGGGACCAGTATTCCTGGTGATGCCAGTGGTGATGTCATTGGCATTGGCATATATCATAAATATCTTTTCTTTTTTTGGTGATGCCCAGTGGTGTGGCACATCATGGTGCGCTCTGCACACACACTCCCTGGATGCCAATTCAGAACATCTGCCCCACATGGGCCTGTCCTTAGCCTCGCGTAGCCAGGCTTACTCATCTCCGAAGAGAAAAGCCTGGTGACAATAGAAGGCAGAAAGCGTTCAACTTCCGCCGTAGGAATTTCACCGGAAGCTGTATTTTTTTCACGGTGCGGTGTTCCTGCAAACGTATTCCCTGCACGAAATTAACTCTGGTCTACGTCTCCTGCCGTCGGTTGCGCTCGCAATAAACAATATACAAACAAAAACATTGATTCAAGCAATGTTACACCTATTAAGAGTGATGAGTTAAGAGCTACAATCTATTTTAGTTTTTTCGCTCGTCCGTTAAACGCAGACTTCCGCTAGAAATCTTGGAACACACCGGAAGGCATATTGTCTACAGGGTGGCCTGTCCTAGTGCGGTGTTTTGCAAAACAATGTTTGCAGGATTGGTCCATTTTGAACGAAATGCCCCCAAAACATGATCACAGCATGCAATTTTGGTGAAATTGTGCACGCACAGGCACATGCTGAGGAAGAAATGCCACTTATAATTTATTTTCAAATCAGCCTCATGGTGGCACTATAACAGGCAGATTTGTGTTTTTACCTATAACTCCACTGAGTCACGCCAATTCTTGACCAAATGGCCAGTGATGTATATCGGACCAGTTACCCATATATGGAGACCACTGCATGATAGTCAACAATGTGATGTCAGAACATGCCCATATATGGGCATTACCAAATATGGGCATTCCCAGATATGCGCTTAATATTGATGACATCGGGACAGGGATCTCCATATATGGGCATAAAACGGACAAGGACGTAATTAATTAAAGTGTGACTCGTGATGACATCAGCAATCTCCATATATGGGCATAAAAGGGACATCAAGCCAGAGCTAGCCCCATATAGAACCTCACCCTCCGCTGCATACTGTTGTGCTCATCTTGGAGCACAACAGTATGCAGCGACGGGTGAGGTTCTATATGGGGCTAAGCCAGAGCATGATGTCAGAGCACATAGCACAAAACAAAGTAGCCTACATTAACACACCAAGACAATACATGGTCCTCAAAATACACAAGAATCAAGCTGCACAGAAAGTGCAGCAGCAGAACACAACATGGTAGGCCCATCCATTGACAGGTGGCGCCATCTTGAGTGGTTTTGTCGTTATTACATTCAATGGTATGTGACTTCACCTTCTTTATACTGTAAATACTATGGGCCCACTATCATAAGAGCTAACCCTTATTTCAACAAGGAAATATCCCAGTGTAAATGATATTTACTTGTTAAAATAAGTGTTAAATATCTATCATGATAGTAAACAATCATGCTTGCAGGTTGAGACTGGGTGAGAACTGAGAATACTCTCCTCCTCTCTCACAGTGGTGTGACTGTATGGCTCTATTCAACACCGCCTGTACACATCTATACCATGTGAAGTCATGGTGAGAGCTCTCTTTCTATTGGTGGCTTGGACCTTATGTTACCTTTACCCCAGAGCCATTGGCTCTGCTTGCCTTTGCCCCAGCTAGAGGCCACGCCCCCTGTGAGGCCTGTGTGTGTGTGTGTGTGTGTGTGTGTGTGTGTGTTAGGGTGACCATATTCTGAAAATCCAAAAAGAGGACACTCTACCCGGCATATATATATATATATAATATATATATAATATATATATATATATATATATATACCGTATATATATATAGTTTTTCCCCCAATTTTTTTTCTATTTCTAGTTTACCGCTCAATTATGCCCTATACCACTAATAGCCTATTATGTATTCAATTTTGAGGGGGTTCCAATTGGACCCTTTACAAATCTATTAATAGGCTAAAGATCCACTGATAAAGTATGCCTTTTGGCTCCTGTATGAACGTTCAGCTTTGTAATTAAATAAAAGAGAGGTAGCCCACTATTCAAACCACCGTATCTTCTGCTTTACAAGGTTGTAGAAAAGATTCTGTCAATTTAGTTAGCAGAAGAGCTCTCACCTCGCACAGACTGTCTTGTAAGCTACTTTGCAGTGTTATGGGCTTGAAGCAGAACTTTTATTTGTAAATGCCTAAATGGACACAGAAGACTACCAGCTTTGCTGACAGAACGCTCTGCTTCTCAATGTTGGTCACTCGCACTGTTTGTGCATTTCATCAGTGATTGAAAGCCGCGGTCGTCGCGAGCACCTTCGCCTCGCCGATACGCATCCGTAGAGCCGTCTCCCGTCATTTTTAGACCAGGATTGAGGGAGTAGCAGGCAAGATTCCTTCACCACAGTTGCTGAAGGAGTGAGCATTAATAGCGTTTGCAGTTCGTTTGGCTCTGCGCTGCGCGATCTGCTGCAGAGCTCTGCTCTGCCTCTGATCTGAAAGCGAGACAGGCTGAGGGAGGGAGGTATCGCTCGCAGCGCAGGCAGAGAGTAGTATGAATAATACACGTTCCGGGTTAGCGCCTCTCACAGTGTGTTTCCAAACGAACCATTGAACGTGCATTGTAAATGTCCGTGCTTAAACCGTGATATGCGCGAAACCCCGGACATTTGAAGGAATTTATAAAACCCCCCCGGACCGGCCGGACAGCCCCCTAAAAGAGGACATGTCCGGGCAAAAGAGGACGTATGGTCACCCTAGTGTGTGTGTGTGTGTGTGTGTGTGTGTGTGTGTGTGTGTGTGTGTGTGAGAGAGAGAGAGAGAGAGAGAGAGAGAGAGAGAGAGAGAGAGAGAGAGAGAGAGAGAGAGAAAAAGAGAGAGCAACGTTCCAAAGGTCTTGATTCTCTTGAAGCAACTTCTTTTTTACTCTGATATCAGGGACTGTACAGAGTGCACAGGAGGATTAGCAATGGACCAGCCTTTAGTAAGACTCAATTTATAATTTCAATATCAATATCTTGTTATTGGTTATTATATGTTAGCCTTGTATCACTATTTCAACCATGCAGTCCTTGACAGTGCACTGTCTATACTGTAATTCATTTGTGGAAACAAAGGAGTCTATACAGTAGATTCCTTTGTGGAAACAAAGGAATCTATAGATTCAGTGTGTTGTATTGTATCTAGATCATATATTGTATCTAGATCATATGTCATTCAGTATGGCTAATGTGGGTTAGTATGTACAGAGTACAGTATGTAATATGTATTTGCTTGAATAGACATGCTTGGATAATATTGCTGTTGGTGTTGTGCACAAAAAGCTCTATTTGCATGATTATACAAGTTACTATATAAACTAATTGATAAACCACTGACCTTTTGTGAGAAGAAAATAAGGATTCAAATTCTGCCTCAACTCCAGGCACGTGCACACATAGACATCAAAGGGGGCTTGAGCCCCTGCCCTTTTATCCGTCTGTAAAGAGTGCCCTCTCCAGACCATGAATGCAGTTTTTACTATGGTGAAAGAAATGCAAATGCCATCTTTCCATGCCATATACCTGAAGGCAGCATTCAAGAGAATCGCCTTGTCCAAACTTTCCTGAACTTGAAATGTCTTATGTTGAAAGAATTGCCCTCTCTAGAAATGCATGCCGTACGTCACATTTCCAGTATTGACTTGATTATGCTTAGATCAGTCTGGTATCAAGCACCGAAAATAGCCGACCTCCAAGCTGTTGTGAGCTTGGAGGTCTGCTATTTTCGATATTTTCACCAAAAGGCCCTTTTAGAAATTTCAGCCCCTGCCTCTCTAACATTCTCTGCACGTCCCTGCTCAACTCCACAGTCAAAAGGTTACCTAGGGTGAGTTGGTTCACTTGGTTGATGCAGAGGCCAGTAAAAAGGAAACCAATGCACACAGAACATACAAGACTAAAAACAGCCTAAACAAAAGCAACAGAATGCTTAGAGTAAATGTCCATATTCGTTGCATAAGTCATATGCAACGGTGCTCCAAAAGTGACGAAATACAACACTTGTATCCAAATATGTTTGCCATGGGACATTGATGCCATAATAATGTATCTAGAGCCCGACCGATGCAAGATTTTGGGAAAAGCGATCCAGAGTTTTTGAGAGTTCGGCCACCAATTAGCTCGCCCCGCTCTTAGTTGATCCCTTTGAACTTCAAAGGGGTTGTGCACTGAGTTGACTGATTGGGCCATAAAAGTGTCAAACGTGTATTGTGCTCGTTTGTCGTCTCTCTAATCAATGCATCCAAGTATCAAAAAGACAGGGGAGGGGGGGTGTGACACAGAAAAAATTATATAAAATACACATCAACTGATTTTCTATTTTGCTGAACCACTTAAGCCCTATTCACACTTCCCAAAACAGTCTTACAAGTTTGCTTTGTGATCTTGCAGTTAAAGGGATATTTCACTCTCAAAAAAACTTTTTGTCATTCTATCGTCTAATTGGGCTTTTGGAAACACCCAAGACAGTTTTTGAATTTCTTCATTTCCCCAATTTTGCCCCCTTCCAGGATGTGTTTTTTCGATAACTTTTTTCATTTATTTTTTATAATCTTTTATTGTATTTAATAATTTTCATTTCCCCCAAAGATTTATAGAAATCAACGAAAAAAAACACGGCCTGCTCACGTATTCGGAGGGTGTTAGCCGGAGTCACCAGAAAAAAGGACAGTTGTTTTAATTGAATCTGTAATGGTTAAAATGGAGTTTGAAGTTATAATGGGTTTGTATAGGAAGGTCCTGGAAGGGGGGAAATGGGTAGAAATTAATATCAAATATCTAAATACTGAATGAAGAAATTCAAAAACTGTCCTGGGTGTTCCCAAAAGCCTGATTAGACGATGAAATGACAAAAGGTTTTTTTGAAAGTGTGAAAATGTTTTAGTATAGGGATTTTTAGAATGACATATTAGCCAGTTACTATATGAATTGTTGTTTTTGGATACGCAACGGAATTAAGTCCTTGGACTTTTTGTGCTGTCCAGATAATTCTATGTGAATTTATCAAATAAAATCAATCAATCAAAGTGAAATATCCCTTTAAGGCTATTTTTGAAAATGTGTACAAATAGTTGCTGATAGTATTGTGTGTGTGTGTGTGTGTGTGTGTGTGTGTGTTTGTGTGTGTGTGTGTTTGCGTGCGTGCGTGCGTGCGTGCGTGCGTGCGCATGCGTGCGTTTGTCACACAGGTATTTGTGGCTGTTTCGGTGCTAATAGTGTCAGTGCTGTACCTCTTCCTGAGGGGATCTGGAGGAGGGAAGAAGAAGAAGTTACCTGTCACACTGCAGGATGCAACAGCCAAAGTGCCACTCCGTCTTATAGACAAAGAGGTGACTGCTACACACGCTTCAATCAGTTGGGGGGGTATTTTCATAACAACTGTACATACTTCTTCTGTGATGTTGCTAGGTTTTCAATGTAATGGGTCCCACAGGTGGTCATTCAAATGGGTCCCAGAATAATTTTATGGGTCCCGCAACGACACACACATTATTATTCATTCACTCTCTTGATGTACCTTGCTCTTTACTGTACTCTGTTCTTGTTTCTTTTATTTTTATTTTTTCTTCTTACTGATTTTCCCCCTTGCGATAATAAAGGTATCTATCTATTTATCTATATGTATCAACGGTGACAACATCACAAAGGACTTTGATTTAAGAAATGGTGGCAAATAGCTACTTGTATGTAGTTTAAAGGGTGGGAAGGATGGATTTACAAGATGTTCTCAATCATCTCATCAATAATGCCAGAACGCACAGCTGTGGAGACTCCACCACATGCAGCTCAGCTGGTGCAGTGAAATGACTGATAGCAGAAAGGATAGAGTTGTATGCATCCCTGGGATGCAGTGATGCTTAGCTTAATGCGTCCTTTCAAAAAAATATGCGTCAGGGACACAGGATGCAGGGCTAGTAGCATCACTGCTTCTTTGTATGACAAATACAGTAGCAAAAATAGTGATCTACAAGCTCACAACAAATTGTGTGCGATGTGACGTGTTTATGAGCTTATACAGTAGATTGGCAATCTTGGATTTTAATTTTTAAAGGTTTTGACAAATTCTCACACATTTTCCCAAAATAGGTTCAGTGTGGTTAACACACTTTTTAAATTCCGATATAGTTATCAAACATGAATATCAAACATATCAGACCAATTATCATGATGAAAAGCGTTGTTTGTTGTCCCTTGTTTTCCTTGTCCAGGACATTAGCCATGATACCAAGAGGTTTCGCTTTGGCCTTCACTCTCCAGACCATGTCCTTGGACTGCCAGTAGGTACTGTACCAATGTTATTAATACTCTGCTCTCTCTCTCCTCATGTGGAACGTTCATGGCTCTCTGCAAATTAGTTTAGACAGAAACACAGACATACTGTAGATAGATACTATATTTTTAAGATTTTGTTTCCGGATATGTGTGTTTTACTGTGTTTTTATAAACTGAATAAATACCTGTATGCAGCCTATGCCTTGATTATATGATGTCACCTTTTGCCCATGGCCTGTCATTGGCGTAAACACAGACAGACAGACAGACAGACAGACAGACAGACAGACAGACAGACAGACAGACAGGATTTCTGGAATCTATAGACAGATAGAAGATAGATAGATAAACCCCATTCGTACTGCACTGCCTCTGCTTCACTGTCCTGCACTTTGCTCCTTACCCCTGACTCACCGTGACCATAGGACAGATTTAGAGATTTAGAGAGGCTGCAACTTGCCTATTACTTCCACATACATTCTCACTCTACTTTATATTCTACTGGTCTGCCCAGCAGAATAGTATTACGCCTGTCTAATTCCATTGTCTCCTTTTCTCATCTGCTGCAAATGTCCTCAAATATTCTGTCCACTGGAATATGATCCAAATCTTCTGACCCCCATTTGTCGTGCCTCTCCTCTGCAGGACAACATGTGTATCTGTCAGCTAAGGTGAATGGGAGTCTGGTGGTCAGAGCCTATACTCCAGTAACCAGCGATGAAGACCAAGGATACGTTGATCTTGTGGTTAAGGTATTTTTAAATGTATTTTATTTTAGCAAAAATACAAAAAAACTGCTGATCTAAATGTTTGTAGTTCAGGTATTTTTGAGGTATCAGGTATTTTTGAGTGTTGCTAACTGTCCGTATGTCCGGCGTCCGTATGTCCCGCAAAGCATGGCATTGGTCAAGCTTCGCAGGACTTTTCTTTTTTTTGAGCGGTGGTGACGCCGCTCCTTAGAATGGCCGTGTGTGTATGTCTGTAGCCTGAGGTGTATGCAGGAGTGTGTATCCGCGTATGTGTCTGTAGCCTGATGCGGAGTCTAGCCTGAGCATCAATTGCAACAAACACGCTCGCACACGCACGCACGCACGCACGCACGCACGCACGCACGCACGCACGCACGCACGCACGCACGGCCATGTGTGTATCAGTGTATGTATGTATGTATGTATGTATGTCTGTCTGTGGGTCTGTAGCCTGGAGTGCCATTGGTTGACCAAAGAGGGTGCTGTTGCGTCTAGCCTGAAAATCAACTGCAACACACACACACACACACACACACACACACACACACACACACACACACACACAGGGAGGGGGGGTCACACACACACACACACACACACACACACACACACACACACACGCACACGCGCGCACACACACACACACACACACACACACACACACACACACACACACACACACACACACACACACACCACCGCTCACTTCAAACTTGGGTTTGATTTTTAAGGCACCGCTCACTTCACACTTCACATCAGTGGGTGTGATTTTATTTTAGGCCTTCGACAAATTAGACAGGTCTTAAATGGTTAATACTAGAGATAACATAACACTTATATTATAGATCATAGAGACTGTACAGGTATCACTATCAACATCATGGTTTTTATCTTGTATAGCTATAAGCAGCTTTTCATATCCACATCATACATAAAGTTTGACATTTGTAAATTGATTTGTGATGTTTGTTTTTTAATTTGTAGCCAAACCATGTAATCTATTGACCAATTCTCACCAGGTTGCTACAGTACATTGCTCTCAGGCCAAAGGTAACAGTATCAGAGACAGATAGAAGTGCTACAAAAACTTGTAATAAACTGAAGTGTCAACAGACTTGTGCTCACTTGGGGGGTCTTTCAGTATAATTCAATATGAGACTGAAATTAAAATTATTTTTGTTAGGTATACTTCAAGAACAGCCATCCTTCCTTTCCAGAGGGAGGAAAGATGTCTCAGTACCTGAATGACATGGCTATAGGAGATACCATTGACTTTAGAGGACCCAATGGGCTGCTGGTGTACAATGGGAATGGTGAGTGAGTGAGAAAGAGAGTGAGTGAGTGAGAACTAGAGAGAGAGAGAGGAAGACTACCATCTCTACTGGCCTTGTATTGAGCTGTTACTTTTGAATGTCATTAACCTTTTATGGCCAACAGATGGCAGTGTAGCATAACATTGTCGTGTATTTCTTTCAGGTAAATTTTCCATCCGACCTGACAAGAAGTCTGAGCCCAAGACGAAGAAGTTTAAACACATTGCCATGATCGCTGGTGGAACAGGTTAATTTACATTTCTGTTCTATTCTAATCTATAAATAATGCACGCTTGCATGAACATGTGAATTTAGGGAACGATCTCTACACTTTGCAGTGATGATAAATCTATTCACAATTTATGTCCACTGCGTAATTTGTTTCAAATTATGGGACTTATAGACTGTATATCTGTGTCTGTGAGAGTGAGAGATGAGTAAAGCCGCTGATTATTTTGACAAATATTTTCACTCTCTTTAATTTGGATCATTACATCCAATGATGTTAAGTAGTTTTACATCTACCTACGGCACACCACTAGTAGATCTGGGAGGGACTTTCATGGCATACTGCATTGTTTGCACAGATAACGTCCTTGTTAATTAATGTATTACAAATACAGTATATTAAATTAAATCTTTAATTCATACTCAAGGTCCATATAATATACCAAATGACATATAATATCCTATATCATTGTTTCTTTTGTTAATAAATGAATGTTCTATTTTAGACATTGTTACGACATGCATGTGAGCTTGTATATCTGTTATTTTAAAGGACAATTTTTTTTTTTTTTTTACAACAAGGGATATTTTAGATGGTAATTAGAGAAAAGAAAAAGTGAGTGTTAAAATGTTTTCATTTGCTTCGTTCTATTGTTCTATCGCGTTTGCCGTGCTAAAATGTGGGGCATGCGTACGCATGGGGGCATGCGTACAAGTGGCTAAATATGTATTTTTAGACACAGTAAGCCAGCAGTTTCTTTATTCCTATACAGTAACAGTAGTAGCCGCCATAAGTCACATCCAACCATGAAAGGTTGCGTTGTATCTTGGGAATGGGCTTATTCTGTGTAAAATGACATATTTAACGTATTCTTTTTTAATATTCACCTCTAATGACACGCCCAAAATATGGACACCAGGTTGACAGTGGTTTCTTTTGTCTGTGGCATTTATAAATATTGAACCAATGAAAAGTATTAACGAGAGCTTATGACAAAATAACAACTGTACATATTGGATCTATTGGGACACCTGCTCTTTTTTCAATTTCCTGAAAAGTAGCTGGTTTGGACATACAAGGTTTCTGCCCGACAGCACTGATATATAATGTATGTTTAAACCTTGCCTGGTTAATAAACCAGACTCTATCACACACTTCGTTTTGGGAAGAGAGTCTGGAATTTCGGGGAGAGATTCTTTTTCTGGGGGGCGGGCTAACTACCACCAGGGGGTGGTGTTGAGTGCAGTCTGGTTTTAACCAGGCAAGTTTAAACCATCTCCTGTCCTTTGTCTTTTCCAGGTATCACTCCAATGTTGCAGTTGATTCGTGCCATCACAGCTGACCCTTCTGACCACACCATGTGCTCTCTTATATTCGCCAATCAGGTGTGCCTCACTTCACATCTAGTAATCCCAACCTTGAATCATCACCAATCACCATTCTGGGGCTAACATTTGGCGAACAAACTCACAACGTAATGCATTGTGAGCTTGTGGATCGGCTATTTCTTAGCCAAAGTTATTTCGTGTAGAGGGAAAACAGGAGCAGGCCTATAGTATTTAGCCCTAACAGTCAAATAAGGAGTGGTTAGAAGTATTTACATTCCACAGTAAAGTCTAATTTATGCAGTACTTTGTCACACAACTATAATGCTTGACCAAAATAATTACGATTTACGACTGAAAGATTACAGACTTGAATAATATTCCTCTTTTCCCCTCTCAGACTGAGAAAGACATTCTGTTGAGAGAAGAGTTGGAGGAGGTGAAGAGGAATCATCCTGATAAGCTCAACCTCTGGTTCACACTAGACAAACCTCCACAGGGTAACTCACTGCTTTATAACCATACTTGAGTGCTTATAACTGGAATGACACAGTGTTGTAAGAATATTGTGACGTATTTGTACTTGATCTTAAAAGTCATTCGAATGCATTATAGACATGGAATGCATAGCAAGTGTTAAACAATACTTATAAAGTTTAACTATTTTTTAAATTAATATAGCTCTAAGTGTTCCCAAAGGCATCTTTATCTGGTTTTATAAAGAAAAAAGGAGGAAAAAATGCTAAAAAGCCTGGAATTTCCTCACTGTACATTCGTTCAGAATCCACTTATACTCTCAAGAACGAATAATACAAACTGGAAAAGTAAATCCCTAGGCCTAGTCTATCCCAAGTTTAAAACATTATATACAACATATTTAGTCATATGATATAGCATCAATAATTAGTCAGAAATGTTTATAAGCCATGCTATGTAGAAAGACAGCAGAACAAAGGACACCTCAGTCCCAGAAGATGTGTTCCAGAAAATAAGCACTGAATCATATTCTATTCTTTCACTCAGATATTCACCTAGCCTGTGTATAAATAGTATTAGAGTCTGTTATCATATAAATAATACCAGTAAGACTCCCTAATCGGGAAATAAGCGACCGCCAGGTCGCATACACAAACTTTAGAAGGCAATGGTAGCCAATCGGGAGGGAATATGAGAAATGGGACAGATCCATGTTGATGACATGACTTTAGAGATACTGTGTACCGCTTTGTGTGATTTAGGGCAGAATCTGTTGGTGCAGTGTACAAAAATGTGTTTTGCAAGAATCTGCCTGATGGTGGCGCTAGAAGAGGGCCATGTGAGAAATGTGGGGTGAAGGTTGTGGTTTGGCAGGCAAGGAGTGTGTGTGCAAAGTATGGCATGGATAGGGGCAACGGTGGCAGAGAGTAGGGCAAAAGTGTGACGTGACGTGACTGACAGACAGCCGGTGGAGGTTTTGATAGTAACTGCAACCTGACGGTCGCAACAATGAACTTCTTTCTCTCTATCTCGCCTGTTTTCTGTTCTCTTGACCATTAGATTGGAGCTACAGTTCAGGGTTTGTGAACGCTGACATGATCAAAGACCACCTCCCTCCTGCGTCCAGTGATGTCCTGGTCGTCCTATGTGGTCCTCCACCCATGATCCAATACGCCTGTCTGCCAAATCTGGACAAGCTGGGATTCAAGTCAGATAATATCTTTGCATACTAGCATACAAAACACGGAAAGGTTCTCCTTTCATTATTTCCAATTCCGAGAAAATGTCCAAATATTTCGGGGCATCCGGGTGGCGCAGGTTAAAAGGTTGTGCCCACTACCAGGATTTGAATGCTCCACACTCTAGCTACAGTACTGCTTATAAAATCTTATATTGTATTTCATGCTTTGTCATTGTAATTATTCTGAAATCTTTTTTTTATTAAAACATTTCTAAACTTGCATTTTGATAGGGTCATTCATTCTCTTTCCTATGCTCTACTACTCACATAATTTCATGCAAATGATGTTTTCTTGGTCATGAGTTTAGTTTTTATCAGGTTGTAGCCTGTTCAACATCTCCTTCAAACCCACCTTCCCTCATTTGCATCGTTCTCTCACTATAGCCAACGAGGAGAGCTATTTCCCCTAATTTGCATCGTTCCCGACCCGTCACGCTTTCAGGCTATGGGATGTAGGGCATCACATTTCTTTAGCCACACATATTCAAATCTAGAATACTAGACATGCCACACTTGGCTACAACAACTTGTCTCTTGGGCATGAACAGGTTGCTAGATATCTAGAAGAGAATAATTTGATTTATGAGTTCCAATCTGGCATGTGTCCATTCCACAGACACATGCCTCCTCTAGACTTGGGCAAATATTGCGGCATGGTCATGCTGGACCTCCAGCATGCATTTGACACGTAGATCACTCCATTCTGATTGACAAATTAAAAGCTATCGGTCTCAACAGCACAGCAGTGAGATGGATGCAATCTTACTTGGTGGGGTCAACGGAACTCTGCCTGGAACCCTGCCCCCCACCCTCCCAGTAAACTGCAGAGTTCCTCAAGGAAGCATACTAGAGCCTCTGTTGTTCCTAATATATGTAAACGACATGTCATCTCTGCTTGTGACTGCAATCTGTTCCTGTTCGCGGATGACTCAGCTCTCCTACTCTCAGGCAGTGACAAATATCACGTAGAAAAGGCCCTCAGCTGTGAACTAAATAGCAAAGTCGATAACTTCACAATCAAGGTGATACTGTGATAACAAGAAAAATCTCCTATCTGGGTTGCATCTTAGAGGCAAACCTTTCTAGTGAAAAAATGACTACCAAGGTAATCAAGACTCTAGATTAGAAGGTGCACTCATTCTGCCCCTCCTTGACTATGGAGTCCTCGTATGGTATCCCAGTTGCCTTAAGTCAAAGCTCCAAACAGCCCAAAACAAACTGATTAGGGTCCTGCTTGGCCTTCCTTCTTGGGCCCACCTTACCGCTTATCACTAGATATAAGCGTGGGGTGGCACACGGTAGCTGACAGAGTACAGCATCTTGCAACGGGCCTGGTACAAGATACACTACATCACCAAGATACCGCCATCCATGTACCTGACAAAATCCAGAGGCAGCTCCAATCCAGAGGTAGCTCCACAGAACCCAGATTTGAAACTGTACCTTTTTCCTATGCAACCAATTCTTCAATCAAACAATCAATCAATCAATCAATGACAAGTGGTGAAACGTAGGCTATGTATGCTACAATTTTGAAGTAGCCTAGGCCTACTTTTAATTTAGTATTTCAATTTTTTATACCTACACTAGCTACATCTGCACTACATTATACACTATCTCAGAGCCAAATGTGTTTATTTATTTTTTCATTAAATGTATATAAATTATAGGTGAAACCTCTACCAGCATCATTAAAGGAATATAGGCTACACATTAATTCTTAATTACAATCAGTAGACAATTAAATGTGCAATTCTTCATAATAAGTCAAAGCCAAAGATTATTACTATTAATAAAGATTATTATTAATGCTTTGCTGCAAAATGAAGTGGACTATTGCTACTTTTACTTTAAAGCTTGAGTAATTAATCACCTCTCCCAGACTCCCACCGCTGGACATGACTCTGAAAGTCTGAATCGGGTCCTTCTTGTGGGTCGGAGACTAGTGGAGTGGTCGAGTGGAGCTGTAGACATGAACTGCTGACAGCGCATCCATATTCGTCACGCTATAAATTTACACTCTTATCGCTCGGGTTCCCATTGGACGTCATTACAGGGGCGCTCAGAAGGCACCGCCTTTCGCACGGTGCTCCGTTTAGTCTAGAGATGGGATTTATGGCTCGTTGAAGTGAGCCGGATCTCTGAGATCCGTTCCTTTCAAAGAGCCGTTCAAAAGACTCATTTTAGTTACTTGTCACTTTGTAGATTTTGATCATAATTGCAAATCACTTCAAGTTCAACCCTATATAGACCTACATTTTGGCCATATACATTTAGGCCATTTGAAAATAGCGAATCTACAATGCAACGCATTGTGAGCTTAATTGTAGATCTGCTATTTCAAAAAGGAAAAGAACAAGTTTTCCAATGAATAAAATGTAGATTATCTACATTTTATTCATTGGAAAACTTGTGAAATCGGACATTTTGCATAATGAGTACTTTCTACTACTGGTAGAGCCTACTTTAAAGCTATACTGTGTAAGTTCAACTAGTGGTCAGTAGCGGTATTGCTTTTTTCGGCCGTTTTTCGGCCGGAGTCGTCGCGGACCACCGCCGCGGACCACCGGAGCGGCGCCGCAAACCACCGCGACCGATAGTAATCCGTGGAGGGGTAGAACGCATGGTAGAACGTAATTTTCTGGCCAGGATTTGTGGATTAAGAGGTTAAAATCCTTCACCATGGTAAACACTGTAGCCAAGCGGAGGCGCTTCCTGGAGACCAGAGCAGATAAGCTGTGATTGGCCGGTAGTGTACCATGTGTGCATGATCGGCGATGTGATTGGGCAACGTATACACAACGTATACAGATGATGCAGATTACGTCATTTTGGCGCGAAATCCGGTCCACGGCCAGGATCATAGAAAACATATAAAGAGAAGGCTTCAGAAGCTGAAAATAACGGAGTGGGTGTTCTAAAACTTTAGCAATTTAACAGTTAGGACAATTTTAAGATTTGTTTTATAAAAAAAGTTACATGGTACAACTTTAAGTTCAAGTGCATTTTGATACCGATACATTACATACTTTTGTAGTTTTACTCAATTTTAATTCCAAACTTCTAGCCTACTTGTGGCAGAGTATTTCCACATTGATTGTAGTAGGCCTATTGATATTTTTAAAGAAAATAAAGAAAATTGAGTACTTTCCCGATTCCCACCACTGTTCATTTAGAAAGGAACGGCTCCCTACTGCGAACCGGATCCCATCGTTCATTTCAAAGAGCCGTTCAAAAGACTGTATTCGTTCGCGAACGTCCCGCCTCTAGACGGTTTAGTCTCTCCTGTGTTTGCTGCTGCTGACTGAGTTGAGTCTCACTGCACACCACGGAGCAGAGCAGGCTGCACTGAATCTAATGTGAGAAGAACGAGACAATTAAAACAATATTACAGCGTGGATTGGATTGTCGGTAGGTACCTGACCAGTTAGTTACAATATTGTGGACATAATAACAGCTGGCTGCTCAGAGGAAAGTTCAGCTTGGATCAGACAACTTTTTGGTGCCACACACAGCTGTCATGTGAGTTTTTTAATTGGCACTTAAAGGTCCAAGTGGCTGACAAGCCGCTGTTGTCTTCCTCATCATCTAAACGTGAGTACACGATTGAACGCTTATTATCTGGGAATCATGCTATTTTTTTAGACAACACTGACTGTACTGCATGAAGAAGTGCTACTGAATTATTTGTTCGTGCGTAATGTTATTGATACCGCGTCGGGCTGCAGTTCAGCGCGGTGTTTGGTTCCCAGCTATGTTCTGATGATGGTCGGGTCGTGTTGGCTGCAGCTGCCACATGGCAGGCAGTTACTGAAGGAAGTTCAGTTGGTTTGAGAAGAATTGTAAAAATCTTGTGATGTAATCTAACTGGTAGGTTGGCCCAGGTGCTGTACGCTCAAGTCATTAATAATACACTGGGAATACAAGGAAGAAGGTGTATTCTAATTTCTTGTAAATCGTCCTGACCTGAATTGTGGGTTATACCAGTGTTTCTCAAAAAGTTGATTCCAGGCCAGGGACTCTCTGGGTTCCTTTAGGGTGGTCTAAATTGACCCACACAAGTATGTAACTCTGACAGTGTACAAATAACGGGTCCATTTGGTTCCATTTGTACACTGTCAGAGTTAAGGGGAGACCTTGAAATTTATACTTAGTTATACTGTAGGCTAATTAATAATACAAGAGTATTTCACTGTTGGTATGTTTTCTACTGATGCTCAGAACGTTTTTGGCTTATATCACTTGCACAACATTTTTTTTCTAGGACTGCAAGTGAGGAAGGGTCTTGCCCCTCAGAAGTGAAATCCAGTCAGGCGAGAAGGCTCTTCTCATGTTGTAAACACTGTTTGAGTGGACTTGTGTTTCAGACAAAGGATACACTTTCACTCAGCCTACGCAATTGAGCAACATAATGGTTCATTATTAATTATATCGCAGGCTAATCTGTTGTTTGACTTGTGTCCAAACTGAACGTAATTAGACAGGTGGCCTACAACTCTCTCTCCCCCATTCTTCTAACTCAGTCTGTCGGCTGTCAGACTGTGGCAGCTTCTGTGTTTTTCTCAGCTGTCAGCCTGCCATTGACTGTTATTGTCATAATGCAGCAAGCCTACTGTATACTTATGGAAATTATACGAGCACTTTCATTCATGCCAATAGACTGAGGTTTGAGTGTGTAGCTCAGTCAGCATAAGTTGTTCACTACCTGCATTGAAGATTTTTGCCTGTATGCAAATCCATGTAAAATAGTGAGTTTAACCAGTATAACTTGTTTGATTGGCCTACAAAATGCATTGACCTACCCCTTGCAGGCTACTAGTAGCCTAGGCCTACTGAATGGATTTATGACTCATTTATTTAACAAAATATTACAATTCTTCTTTACTTATTTTTTTGGATCTAAATTAGATGAGCTCTTAGGTTATATTATAATTTATTCAGATAGCGGAAACTGACACTGATAAATAGAAACAAACTGCAGAACGATTGTCTGAATAAATGGGATAGTATTGAGTATTTATGGTTGTACCATACATCTATCTACACCTTGTCATGTTAATCTGTATCTCATTGTATTTCTATTTCCTAGTATAGTGTCACTCTTGTCATCAAGTTGCATTCACTGGTAATGGCCATGGGACATAATAGCCTTTCTCAATAGACCGTTTGTCAGCCTTCTGATTGGTCCCTGAGACTCCCTGACTGGCCAACCAGAAAAAAACATTCACTTTTTGCTATCGGGGGTGGAGTTTGTGCAGTGGAGATTCTGGAGAATGTTAAATGTGGCTTTCAAAACTGTCCGCAGTGCGCGACACGGCGATCGCCCGGTACGGCCGCGATCTCGGCCGTGATCTCGCTCATCATAATGAATAAGCTTCAACAAACTAGTTCACATGGACCATATCAATGGTCTAAGAGTCACGATTGGGTACATATATTTTAAATGGGCAGAATTACGAAAAGCCAGCCTATTATGTGAGGTTAGGATTATAGTTCTGTCCTCTTCCTACCCAGGATGCAATGCTTGGTCTATTCTCTTTCTGATCCAGAGGATTAAACTAATTAAAACATTTATTTTCGGGGGGAAAACTACTGTTTTGCTATGTAATTACTGTACCTTTTTCTTCCCTTTTTATTAATATCACGTAGATGTGTTTTTTGTGGTACTTTATATAGCTGTAATGAGGCTATGAAGGGAAAAAAAATCCCATCCACTACCACTATAAAATAATCTGCAAAGAGGATTCTGTCCCACTGGGATTAAACAAATTAAAACATATATTTTCGGGTAAACCCCCTGTTTTGCAATGTAACTACTGTACCTTTGTCTTCCCTTTTTATTAATATCACCTAGATGTTTTTCCTTTGGTACTTTATATAGCTGTAATGAGGCTATGAAGGGAAAAAAAAATCCCATTCACTGCCATTATAAAAACAATCTGCCCAGGGTCAAATGTCCTATCATAGTAACAGGGCAGAATGGGGCGGGATTTGCAAAAGGGCTTATTGTAGCTTTGACAGTTACCTTTGTTTTGAACTCAACTGAACATCATAACTAGAACATGGGAATTATCTTTGTGTATTTCCCTTTTAAGGCCCATTTATTTGTTAACAGCCAACCCATGATATTAATGCCCTACCGTTTCATGTTGGCTTTTCATAATCTATCCCATGTTGCCCATGGGGCAAAATAAATGCCATTACACAAGCCGTGAGTTCCTGGAATAAGTGAATGACTTATAAGGGGTTGGCCCAGCATATCACCCTGGAGAGAGGGAAGGAGGATGACAAAAATACACCAGGGAGATGAGTGTCACAGTCATGGAACAACCAGATGGACTGCTGTCAAATGAGAAAGGCCAACTTATACACCGGTAGCCTCTACTAGCCTGCTTTCATTAGTGTATTTTACTAAAGTGATCTTTAGGGCTTTATTTGACACTCAGCAGTGAAATGTAGTTGTGGTTCTGTAAGATTGGGACCTGCAAATGTGTGTAGATTAATGGCTGCCCAAATTACTTAAAATTTTGCCTTCAAGGCAAGCCATGTTTTCAAAACCTCATCAAGTTTGGTTACTATCTTGGCTGAATAGTAAAACAATACTCCAGACACCTATATCATGGTACGCTTTCTCTGGTGTTATAGCCATGTACATTACTAATGCTTACTTATTAATGTTTACTGCTCCAATATTAAGTGTCACTTCCGAACGCAAATGGGTACCGAGGCTAATTGTCACTTAACTCCTGCCTGCCTACTACTATTATAGTAGTATGCAACTTAAAATAGTTTAACTTTAACTGTACCAGTGTTGAGTGTCAGGGTAAGAAATCCAACCTCAATGTATTTAGTGGTGTTAATTCTGTGAGGATTAGTGGTTTGATTTCAGCAGGGCCCAAATGCACCACCGATTAGATAACAGAAAAGAGCAACCTTTGGGTATTTGGTTCGTCCTACAGTACCTGAAAGCCCCTGCCCCCGATACCCCTGACACCCACACTCCTTCCATGCCCATGATGCTCCCCCCATATGCCCCATCTTCCAATCATCTAATTCAGGGGTTCTCAAACTTTTTAGGCTGTGACCCCCAAAATGAACATATATGAACTGGGGACCCCCACCCTGACAAGCACTTGGAATTGTTAGGTATTACATTGAATGTGACTCGGTTCCACAGATAAATATTGTGAAAATAGCAGATCTACATGCTCACAACGCCTCGCAGTGCGTTGTGAGCCTGTAGATCAGCTATTTTCACAATGTTCGCCTCTTGCTTACTTAATGTTTGACAGTTTGGCCAGTTTGGTATTAAAATGGTCTTGAAAGTCCTTAAATTGTGACTTTATAAATGTGCAGATACCCTGTATACACTTTTAGGTTTGTTTACCGTTGAGTGAGACATTATTTTTGTACATTAAGCTAATCATCTGGGGACCCCAAGTTTGAGAACCAACCACTGATCTAATTCTAAATGCAAGAAAACATGACATGCACTCATTGCACGGTGCAATCTAAACTACTGTACTCAAGTCTATAACTCTAACCTATCGCTCAGAGGAGCTTATAAACTGATTTCTCAAGAGCGGCAACCATAACTGCGGTGTCAAGCGGCACACACCTATGTGTGTGCGGCTGTGCACCACCGACACTGCATCTACACAGCAGCGTCTATAGATTAGAGAGCCTGATTACTGGAGCCCACTTTTACCACCTTTTGACCAGTGCACTCCAATGGGGAGAACCACTTGTGTCACCTCCAAATCCAAGTTTATATGGTTTATTATCATAAGTGTTTTGTAACATCATTGATTCAAACACGGTTTACTGTACAGAGATAAACTTGGAGTGAACTTTCCATTCTCACTTGAATTGCTTGGTGGTTAAGGGAAGTATGCGCATTTCTTCAGGCGAGGGTGAACTTTGTACCTAAGGATTGCAGGATCCACCCACTCTTTGATATACCCCTTAGTAAACAAAGTGTTTTGTTAAAAATGTAAAGCTCCATCCATATTTCGATAGTAATCAATCAGTTTGTTTAAAATTACAGGTGTTTTTTCAGTTCATGTTGTCTGCTTTTTAGTTTTATCACTTCCAATTTCACAGGCTTATCCTGTATGAGTCCTCTCTCCTGATTGGATAACAGTGGTATCCCTACCTGAAAATGTGTTTCACTTGGGCTGCTAGTTTTGTCATAACTAATGTAGATTAACTGCCATGTATCTTGACTATTGTTTTTACCTGATTTTCGCTGGCGGCGTGCACACATTTCTAATCTGTGATTTTAATATTGTTCTCCTGTTTATTCCTGCCATCCCTTCTCTATATGTGTTCTGAAAGCCTAAATGTCTTGTATCAGAGATGTGCTGTTTCAATACCAGCAGTTTGTGTGAGGAGTGAAGATGGAAGTGTTGGGAAATGGGCAGACAACTGTTAGATCTCACCTCATATTTTACTTTTAATCTTCTAAAAATGTGTTACTACAGTACAGTATATGCTTTGGGTTAATGCAGTTATAATGGCAGACAGTAACGGTTTGTTCCTCCTTTCGGCCATGGGTCATTTGGACCGTCGTTGTAATATACTGTTGCTGTAGTTCTCAAAAGAATGGATCTCTCTTACTTTTTGTCACTGCCTGTGGTTATGGTTGTGAATATGAAGTACTGTTCACACTGTCCTCCTGAATATCACATGTGTGGCTTATGTACCCGCAGTGCATGGCCTGATCTTTTATGTTTTATTATTGAGGTCGTTGAGGTTTACTTGATGTGTTGATCGTGTAACACACAAATTCATCACCATGGTTCTTTTGGATTGGCTGTTATGATTATGTGAATTTGTGGTGTGGACTAGTTGAGAAATGTTTTTAGTTTTACGATGTTATGTTTTATGTTGATGTAGCTCTGATTGTTTTTGTTTGGTTTTTGCTTCTGTGATTGAAACCGGGCTGTTTTCCGTGGATTTGCATCTTGCCTGATCTGAGCACTGGACTGCGGTGCCCTGATATTTACATGTGTGGAACCACTGTGGGGTGGAGATGCAAATCTTTGTTTCCTTCTTCCAACTTCTTTGTTGTTACACATCGTATACCTATTACCTAATTTATTGTCTGTCGTACATAGCATGTACGACAGAGCGCTTTCGCATGCTGAAAACGGCAGATCTACAAGCTCACAATGTGCAGCATTCGCAGCGTGTTGGGAGCTTGTTGATCAGCTATTTTCAATACCTCCTTTCTCTTCTGTTGAGACATTTAGATAATGAGGTCTCACTGGTCTGGTAGGAGGACCACCACTGGTCGACAAAAGTGCCATTGCATGAAACTCAAATGGAAAGAACTCGCGTTCCTAAACATGCTCTCCATTATAGCTCAACAGTAAAAGCAAAGCCTTCTGTTTGTGTGATGTGTGGGTACGGTATGTGTTGGAGGTGAGATCAGAGGTGTTGGTGTGACCTAGTTCTGATAATCCATGTGTCTATTAATTGCTTTGCAACTTAACCTCTGCCTCATAACAGGGTTATCTAATACACCTGTATAGCGGTAGACAGAAGTTACATCATAGATAACTATGACTACATGGTGAGTTTCCCTACCATTGTTGTATTTCTGTGTCATGTAATCCCTCAGGGACCTAAGGCTAGAATGAGGATCTGAACTTTGCTCTTGGTATGCAATATTATCTCACTCACTCAGGTGGCGGGTTTCGAAACATCCCCATTCCGAAACCAGGTTGGCATTCACCAGCGTTGGTAGGTTAGCATTTCACCAGGTTAACATTCACCAGCGTCGGCAGGTTATCATTTCACCAGGTTAGCATTCACCAGCGTTAGTTTTACTGAGGTTAAAGGAGATATTAGTCAACTTTTTCTTGAAAAACGGACGCTAAAATAAAAATGTCGAAAATATTTTATAAAAAAGATTAAGTTTCATATAATATGTTTCTATTCAAAAATGACCACAAAAAGCGTAAAATAATGATAAATAAATAATCATTTTGGCCATTGTCAGGCTGACTTTGTTTATATCCCTCTTCTATTCTTTTATATAGATTGATAAGGGATGTAAACAAAGTCAGCCTGACAATGGCCAAAATGATTAATTTATCATTATTTTAAATTTTTTGTGGTCATTTTTGAATAGAAACACACATATGAAGCTTCATCTTTTTTTATAAAATATTTTCGAAACATTATTTTTATTTTAGCGTCCGTTTTTCAAGAAAAAGTTGACTATAGCTCCTTTAAGGTTAGGCTTAGGTGGTCGGAATAGCAATGTTTCGGAGTGCCGATGTGTAACACACTCACTCACTGCAGTAGATCTCTACAGTAGAGCGGCGCAAAACATCCAAACGTCCAAACTTTTCTTTGGAAAGGGAGGTGATATAACTACAAATTGACGGCATTCTAAGCTTAGGAAAGGCGATCTCAGAGCTTTTCCTCAGAACCTGTGCACCTCCAGATATCCTGACTCTCCAAACTATTGTTCGGAAAGCCTTTCCGACATGGGAAGTGCCCTGCCTATATGCTATAAGCAATGCACACCTCTAGTTTCACTTGCTTTGCTAAAATATGTCACTCATATTGAATACCTCTGTGACCTTCAGGTACTGTACTTCAGGTACTGTACAAGTCGTCCTGTGCAGGCCAACACTTACTCATTTTGCTGGGCAAAATGCAGATTAATTAAAAAAACACAGTAAAAATCAACCGTGAACCTAAATGTATACTTCATTGCACCACAGTGTCCCCTGTCAAAAATAACTGCTATTCAAGCTAACAATGCAACATGTTGCGTTCAGCTCCTCACGTATTTTACTACACGGTGGTCTCACTCCAAGGGAATAACAATTTTCTTTTCCTGATGAGTGGCTTTGTCCATCCTCTAGGCCTTTATCTGCTCAGTGCTCAGTAAGTGTGGTTGTGAGGGTGTGTGCGCCCTCAGCCTTGTGCTGGTCTGATTCAGAGCATAGATATTGTCTCACTAGATAAGCCTCCGGAAAAGCAGTTAGCAATTAGTATCAGGCTGGCTCTCTTGTGTGATGATGTTTTGGAGCAATTCTGGAGGCATTTTTTAAAAATGCAACCTAATTACACAAACGACACTGGCATGGTTAAGCATTGGAGTTGGATTATAGTGGGTAAAGCCTAATTTATATTTTGCCATATGACCGCATGGTGGGTATTTCGCAGTGCAACCACATTGTGCATCAATAATATTGCATCAGCCTTTTCATTTCAAAATAATTTATGATAGTTATCTTATTCATGAAAACCAACACAATGTATGTAAAATTCTACAGCAGAGTATTGTGAGTCCACCACAATGATTTGACACCAATGAATGACACAGAAATCAAATCATCAGACTTAATTCAATGCAAACAAGCCATTGTGCTTTCTTGTGGTCTAAATCGTTTTAATAGACCTTCCATCTGAACTGTCCTGTACTATTCCGAATTTCCTATGCAAATAATAAAGTAATCAATCAATTGGCTGAAAAACCGAGGCAAAATGTAGAAGAGACATGCTTTTCATTAGGTAAGTAAGGCTCACGTAGAAAATAATTCTAACATGTGGCACATCTTCAAAATGACAAATAAAACAGAAAATAGAGGTATTAACCACTAAGCCTTATATACTTCATCATGGATAAAGTGGCTGATCTACAAGCTCGCATTGCATTTTGAAAATGTTTAATTTCTTTTATGTATTCACGATGACATTTTGATTGTAAAAAGTACGGTTCAAAAGCCATAGGCCAAAATGTGACAGCAGTTAAAGCTCACCACACTTAATTAGCTGAGGATGAGCTTATTTAGGTTTGGATCCAAAATGGGTCACTCAGTCACAAGTGTGAAAACAAGAAGTATATAACCTCCCCCTTAAGATAAGAATGAGAGACACGGGATGACCTACTTTTGTTGTGGTAGTAGTCATCAAAGGCTGATGTATTAGACTGTTGAGTAAACACAGAGGACGTTATAAATGAGTCATGGTAGGATGTGGGAATTGCTTTTCTGGGTACATGTGTCAACATATTACAGTGCATCTTAAGTTCAGTGCAATTTGTTTTGGAAAAATCTGGCTTGAACTTGACCAAGTAAAACAGGGGTGTCCAAACTTTTTTCAAAGGGGGCCACATTAGAAAATATTATAACACCCAAGGACCGACTATCTCCTGACAAAATGTACTTTCGGTCGGACCATAACAAAGTCACATACTGTACATATGCATCATAATTCTATTGTATTTAACTATCATCATTAATATCATGATGAGCCGTTTATAGTACAATTTAGGAATGAAGCCATGGGCTGTATAAAATTTGGGCCCATCGGGGCGCATTTGGCCCCCGGGCCGGACTTTGGACCCCCCTGAAGTAAAACTTTCAAGTCTTGAGACTCTTAAGAGAGAATTTAAACACTAATTGATGTAATTAGTTGTTAGGGCTACCCCAAGGGCATGCCCATATATAGATATATATTGATGACATTCAGGAATCTCCATATACAGTATATGTGAGCATAAAAGGGATACAGAAAGACAGACAGAAACATAGACGGACAGAAGCATGGATCTCCATATATACATTTCAAACTTGCATCGTTCATGACTTAAAGGGATAGTTCACCCCCAAAATGACTTTTCTTCCATCTGAAAAGGTTCTGTTTTCTGTTTTATTGAGAGCTGGAGAGACAGGGAACAAACACTCAATAGCATTACTATCACAAATTGTATAACTTTAACCTTTTTAACAAAAATATAAATACAATGTTTTAACCCAAAAATATGTGTGTAGACTTGTAAGAAATATGGTGATAAGAAACTGAAGGTAGATTTGAGGCGAGCGTAAACAAGACCTTTCAGTGTCTTGACCCAGTGACACTTAACTCCTGTTTTACCTGTCACCTGCATAATACAGTTTGTCATTCCCACACCTTTAGGCTACTGCTAACCTCATTGCATACATATAGTATATCACTATCTATCACTAAAAGTCCTTCTAACTTGACTTGGGTTGGACTTATTTAATTTGGCCTGCCGTTGCAAAAAGAGCCTCATCATGTACATTACATGAGCTTCTGAAATCTGTATGGTAGAGTCGCTTGGTTATGCCTTTGCAAAGGACACATTTGGAGGGCCTAGCATTCTGTAAAATGTAGAATTCAGATCTCTTAATTCTAGGTTTTGGAGGTCTTTTTGGTTCTGGAATGTTGGCATGATTCTGTTCCTCTGACCACAGCTGATGTGGCTTGCTTTTGGGAACGATGATACTGACTTCTCTCACTGACAGACACCAGACGGTGCAGATAGATGCTGCGATTATACTCTCTGATAATCATTATTTATATTTATTTTTAAATTGTGAAAATATGGAGGATGAAAATGCTTAATGGTCTACTGTCAACTTAAACGTTACAGTCATAAGGGAAAAGGTAATTAGACACTCCAGAAAAATGTGATTATGCGATCGCATAATTTCTCATATAATCAGCCAAATGCCGCAGATTATGCGGGGGTCACATATCTTCAAAAAGTCTGCATAATCGCATATTTCCGCCGGCATATTTTTCGGAACTACCCGCATATTTCACCGCATAAAATCACATAAACCCCCACATACTTTGCATCTTTTCGCATATTTTGTGTAATTGACAACTTTTTTGCATATTTCGCAACTTTCTGCATATTTTGCAACTTTCTGCATATTTAGCATGTCACATATTTTGCAACTTTTTGCAATTTAACTGCATAAAATCACATAAGTCCCGCATATTTCATCGCAAAATCAAGGATTTTTGCCCGCATAATCAAGGATTTTTGTCCGCGTTTTTCTGGATGGGTCTAGAAGGTAATGCAATGTAGCATGCAGGTTTAAGATTGGAAATTGCCATCAGGCATAAACCCTTTTAACTTGGTAAAATGGTGAAAATAGCTGATCTATAATTAGCCCAGAACTTCTAAGCTTTTATTTTAGCTATTTGTTTTTATTTAAAATGGGGACATCAGGATTGATGTGGTTAAGCTTATGAATGAGTCAACCTTGTTTTCATCATTATAGGCTGCTACATAAATAAGTTGGCACTAAGGCTTTAATTGATGTTCAAGGTCTTGTTACATGTTACATCACCACACTTACTGATACCGAACAGGAAATGGCTTGTTTCATTAGTCAGTCATTCAGTGTCCATGAATAGATATACAGTCTACTGTATGAATTCCTGACATTACAGACTTGATTGACAATGACAGACAGCCATGTACAGAATACTGTACCATAAAGTCTCTAGGAGACGAGTCATTACTTGGTTCCAAACTGCAACAATAAAACATTGACATTTTTATTTTGAAAAGTTGAAATTTTGTGTTCCACAAGAACATTTTATTCTAGTGGCACTAGCAGGGCAGATGAGTTGAAGTTTGACGAATGGGGTTACTTGATATTCTGTTAACGAAGGGCTCATCTTTCTTAAACCTTCTAAACCTAGCTCCCCAAAGATATGATATATACGTAGTTCTTTCTGAGAACATACATTTTGACAACATACAGTTCTGTACAGTATTAACTACAAACGTGCGCTCCTCTGAGCGCAGATCTCTGCCAGGCCGGGTTGCAGGTCAGTTGGTGGGGTGCAGATGTCAGGACATGAGGAACCGGCTAGGAGTAAAGTTTGCATGACAGACATTGCAACTTTATACGCAACATGCAATTCCAATTTGGGCAAGATTGGATGTTGCGTTAAATATGTATGCAGTGGGAGAGTTGCGTCATGATACACATAATTCACTAAGAAAATGCATTTTGATTGTACAAAGTATGGTTAAAAGGTCATAGGCCAAAATGTGAAGCTGACTGTTCTAGCGTCACCATGAGGCCAACATGTTGGGTTGGGTTGTAGGTAGGGCTGTCTTCGACTCAGGATTTATCAAGTCGATTCGAGTCGCGGGGGTTAATCCGACGCGTCGACGAATCGTTTGTGTAAAAAAAAAAAAAAAAAAAAAAAAAAAAAAAGTGCTTTAATGACTGGAGAGGAGGCGCGACCGCGACGCATTGATAGAGTACCGGTACAACAGCTGTTGTAAACCACTATGATTGGTGGATTCTCTGCTTTGAAAACTGCCTGGTTGTAATGATTGTATGCCTCTCCAAGGCTAAAGGAACAGGGCTAAAGCGCTAGCATGCTAACGATTTAGCCCTGTTCCTTCAGGAGGAAAAACAACACCAAAGTAGGCTAAAGGTAACAATAATGTAACATCACTGCGTCGATGCAGAGCGACACACGGCTGCATCACAATGCAAGCAAATTGTCATAATCTAAAACTTTTTAAGAAGTCCTCTACTCCACCGCAGTCCTCTGCCTTAGACCACCACCACAGAGCCACACTCAGCGAGTCAGCGGCAGTGAGTGAAAGTGAAAGCGCATCGCGCTGCTGCTTCTTGGTCAGCTTTAACAAGTAGAATAACAACAAGTCGACGCATTTCCTTTCAAAGTGGTTAGTTTCAAAATAAGAGCACCTTGTTATATGATCAAGGCAACTTTCAAGTCACGTGAACTGGTTTTATTTTTAAGTCTAGTTGCAAGCAGTAGGAAGTATGGACTAAATAGGAAGAACATGACAGTCCAGCGCTCTCATACAGCACCGGTGTGATAAAAAATAATATATTTTTGACGGCTCGACTCAAACAATTGGCGTCGATTCCGGGGGCTTAAAACGACGCGTCGATTCGTCAAATCTTTGAAGACACCCCTAGTTGTAGGTTCTCCGTGTGCATGTGTGCAACGATTTCACACCTATCGGTTCAGTGGGGCCTCAGTGGGGCCTCAGATTGGCTGCTCACAGACATGCACACAGATGAAAACATTATCTCTGCCTCCCGGCCGCCGTTCCGGCCTGGCGGACGTTTCAAATTGGTTTCATGCCTAGCATTTGCTTCCTGCTCAGCTGAGAGCTTGGCTTGGAAAACCAGACAGATGTGAAATGAGATAGCCAAAGACTACCCAGTACCTACCATGGCAGGCTGGCAGCAGCATATCTCTCAATCTTTCTCTTTTGGACACACAAACGCGCACGCATGCGCGCGCGTATGCGCACGCACGCACGCACGCACGCACGCACGCATTATAGAGAGATGCCATGTCAACCACTTCCTGGACCGTAGCTCCCACAATACACCCTCCTGAATGAGGTTATATTTAGCCCCAAAAAAAAGGCTGTGAACTTTCCCATAACGTTCCAGCTCTCTATGTGCACACACACATTTTACAACTAAAACCCTTGAGTATTCCAGCCTGACAGTGTGTGATTTCAAGAGCCTCTGGTCAAGTCATGCAGATAGTTTATTTTCCCCTTGACCGGTCATTTGGTCTAGTATGGGGCGGTCAGCAAAATCCACATGCAAACAGAGTAGGATTGCTCGCAAGCAAATTAGGTCAGATCCACTTCACTATAATTTGTTTAGCCTAATAGTTCTCAAGGCTTCAAGAATATGGACTGGGTTCAAAAGGCTCGATTCTCTATTCTAGGACGCAGTGATGGTCTTTCTAATTGTGTGTGTGTGTGTGTGTGTGTGTGTGTGTGTGTGTGTGTGTGTGTGTGTGTGTGTGTGTGTGTGTGTGTGTGTGTGTGTGTGTGTGTGTGTGTGTGTGTGTGTGTGTGTGTGTGTGTGTGTGTGTGTGTGTGTGTGTGTGTGTGTGTGTGTGTGTGTGTGTGTGTGTGCGGTAGCATAGAGCTGAAACACCCTAGCTGTGGAACCAGGGCCGATTCTAGGGTAGAGCGAACGGTGCGGTCGCTCAGGGCCCCGCACCTGCAAGGGCCCCGCGCTAGGCTTGGTTAATTGATTTAGTTTTGATTTCATATTAAATCTTCACACAAACACCACAATCTGCAGGACGGAGACAGACCCTGTCAACCGATTGGCTGTGATATCTCCCTGACAACCACCAACAACCAGTGAAACGGCTGACTGTCCCTTCGGGCTATGGGATTTAATACTGTATCTAGTCTTGAGACGCAGACGGGATCCTACAACTTGATTCAGCGTTCCCTTCCCTTCCGTTACTTACTTATGAGAGAGTTGAGAGAGAGAGAGCATCATATCTGCGCGAGGTAAGGCCAGGGTAATGTTCTACAAAGTTATGAGGAATCCCATTCTCTGACAACATGACAATCTTGTGTCTGATCGATAGACTATAGTGAAGTAAATACATGGTCCCATTCAGCTATTGCATTCATTCAGCAGGAGTCTGCTTGACTGCTTTGTGGCCGTGTACAATTAAAAGCAGCAGAATAAACATGCTTTTCTTACCGTTTTAGAGGTAGAGTTGCAGCATAATTCCATAGCATTTATAGATGCACAGCCACAAAAAATCGTTTGCGCACACGTGCACGTGCACACACGTGCGCGTGCACACACGTACAAGTAAAAAAAAATCGTGGCCGCGCTCGGCGGGGGGGGGGGGGGGGGGGGGACTTCGCTGGGGGGGGGGGGGGTTGGACTTCGCTCAGGGCCCCGCATTTCTCCCAAACGGCCCTGTGTGGAACACTCTGTAGCTAAGATGGAAATTGTCTTGTGAAGAATGTAAGGCTGGTGCTCACATGTACTGTGCACTAGGGCATTCACCAAATATTCGAATAACAAAGTCACTATTCGACGTTGTTCACCGAAGTCGAATATTCGCATATTTTTATTTTTTTATTGTTTTCTCTTTAAAAAATATATAGTTTATAAAGCTTGGCTAGATAGGAAGTCATAACCCACAAGCACTTGGAATTGTAGGTATTACATTTAATGTGTCTCGGTTCCTCAGATAAATATTGTGAAAATAGTAGATCTACATCATCTACATGTGAGCATATAGATTGGCTATTTTCACAATGTTCGCCTCTTGCTTACTTAATATTTGACAGTTTGGCCAGTCCTGTCGAATATTCGACTATTCGAATACTTTGAGGTCGAATAATTTGAATACAAAAAAATCACTATTTGTGAATGCTCTACTGTGCACTTGGTATAGGCAACATGATATTCAAATGCCAGGATATCCATTTTGCAACCTATATATTTAACTTTCATACAGTATATTTAACTTTCACAGTATAGAACTTTTAGTAGTAAAAAGTCGTAAGTTGAGAGAAGGAACAAGGAATAAGGAAACTTAACAGAGTGAGATGGTAGATTAAATAATGTTTGTGTCCCTATGAGCTTGCATGCAATCTGTACAGCACAGACAACAATGTTTTTCAGTTCTGGTTTCCTCATAACCAATGGCCTATAATGTACAAACAATGGGTAAGAGGGAGACTGAGTTAGTGTGGTTGGTTACAGTGTGAGTTTAACTCGTTATTGTGTGTGTTTTAAAGCATATGCATGAAATTCTCGCCCCGTGACCACTCAGCTGAACCCCTGCATGTGCATACGTTCTCATAATCCTATCAGTGGATCAATGGAGCTGGGTACAGTATGGTATGCACAGTCTAGCACAGTGGTCCTCAAAGTGAGGTTCAGGGACCCCCAGGGGTCCTTGAACAGCACAATTGGGTCCCCAGCTAAACGAGGAACAGTTTGTTAAATACTTTTAAGTGGTGCAAGTGATGTGTTTTTTTTGTTAAAACCAAAATATCTTTGTTAAAAGCTCTATTCTGATAGTAATCATTAATCATTGAGTACAGTGTTTTCGTTATTTCTTATAGTTGCCCGCAAAACTTTGCTGATGGAGAGGGCCACTACATGTTCACACTCACTCCAGAGGGCCACAATGCATATACATAGCAAAAATAGCCGATCTACAAGCTCAAAACACGTCATTAAAGCGTAATTAAAGCGGGTCATTTTTCCATGTTTGGAATTGTAACAGCTGACATCAATAATTTATCAGTACTCCAATATCAACCTGCGGGCCGCATTAGATATAGATACAAGTGGCAAACCTTCGGCTCTGGGACGTCCGTCTTGGAGGATAGGCAATTTTTAAGGCAAGCTTCCTGAATTCTTAAGCACACTTCCGCGTGTGTCACAGAAGGGAACATTTGGTAGGCCAATCAGAGGCAGGTCTCCCTCTTTCCCAGAGGCACTTGCTTTGGAAATGTGAACGTTTGTTTCCTCATGCCAATAAAGTTCCTTTTAATTGAATTGAATTCCCGGAAAACATGCGCTTTGATTGGCCAGTAGTCACTTTGAGTGGCAGCGTGCTTTTGGCACTTCCGCACTTCTGCCTATCCTGTTTGACGGGTCGCTCCAATGAACTGCAGCAGTGGAAGAGGTATCTAGCTTTTTATATCTGTGGTTATGTGGGTCTCCCATCTCATAATAAACAGGTTATGTGGGTCTCCCCATCTCATAATAAACAGGTTATGTGGGTCTCCCCATCTCATAATAAACAGGTTATGTGGGTCTCCCCATCTCATAATAAACAGGTTATGTGGGTCTCCCCGTCTCATAATAAACGGGTTATGTGGGTCTCCCCGTCTCATAATAAACGGGTTATGTGGGTCTCCCCATCTCATAATAAACAGGTTATGTGGGTCTCCCCATCTCATAATAAACAGGTTATGTGGGTCTCCCCATCTCATAATAAACAGGTTATGTGGGTCTCCCCATCTCATAATAAACAGGTTATGTGGGTCTCCCCGTCTCATAATAAACGGGTTATGTGGGTCTCCCCGTCTCATAATAAACGGGTTATGTGGGTCTCCCCATCTCATAATAAACGGGTTATGTGGGTCTCCCCATCTCATAATAAACGGGTTATGTGGGTCTCCCCGTCTCATAATAAACGGGTTATGTGGGTCTCCCCATCTCATAATAAACGGGTTATGTGGGTCTCCCCATCTCATAATAAACGGGTTATGTGGGTCTCCCCATCTCATAATAAACGGGTTATGTGGGTCTCCCCATCTCATAATAAACAGGTTATGTGGGTCTCCCCATCTCATAATAAACAGGTTATGTGGGTCTCCCCATCTCATAATAAACAGGTTATGTGGGTCTCCCCATCTCATAATAAACAGGTTATGTGGGTCTCCCCATCTCATAATAAACAGAAAATAAATGTTCTGAATGCAGCACCAATTTAATCTGATTCCGATCAGAAGTGAGAACTTTCCCAGTTACAAATGTGTCAGCAATTTTTTGTTTTGTTTTGTTTCATCACTTGTATCGCACGAGTTCTCTGCTGATTGGATATGGATGGAATTTGAATCCCGACTTGTAAATGTATTTTGTATTTACTAAAGAGCTGGAGAGACAGAGAGAGTGCTACTTAACACTTCACTTACAGCTATAGTTAAATAACACTTACAGCACCTTTTTAGCCTATATATGCTATTCAAAAATGGCTGATCTAATGAGCTAACAACATTCAAAACATTTGGATAAAACTGCTGTCATGGGGGTCCATGGCACAAAATCGTTTCAAATGGCATCCGTGACCAAATACATAATTTGGAGGTCCTTGATATGAAAATGTGTTTGAGAACCACTGGTCTAGTCTAGCTAATGGGTGAGTGTGAGCACACTTGTCCTCAAGTACCACCTATAGAATGTTGAACATGTTACTGGCTATGTAGGGCAACAGGTTGACCTCAGGTTTATTTCTAGTTCAGCCTACAGGCATTCCTTACATTTGGAATGTGATCTCTCGCTTGATATGATTTCAAACTTTTCCACAACATTGCATAAGTATGTTAAAGTGGCACAGTGCGTGGTGTGACTTAACTATTTGTACCACCCACTAGGGAAGGGACGATAAGCAATATTATCGCTTATCGTGATAAAAAACATTCACAACAATCGTATCGTGGAGATTTAATTTATCGTGATATCGTCCTCCGTCATGCACTGGGATCATTTCATCTTTTATTTGCCGAGCTGCATATCCGGTACCACTTAAACCCTCTATAGATAGATAGAGATTTTTATTTATGTGTCCTGCACCAAATGATGCCCAGGCTTACAAGACACTCACAAACATAATACATACATACACCAAGATACACCACAGACAAAAATGCTTAAGAAGAACACATTGATAGTCCATTGATAGTCCATGCTGCTATTTAGGGGTACAATGTTCTCCAACGCAACTGCCATGCCTTCTATAATTGGTAAAAGGTACTCTAATATACATACTTTTTTTCACTCTCTATCAAATGTCTTTGCCAAATGTTCCGCCCCCAGGATAATGGATGTGGATATTTTGGTCATCGCGATGATATCTTTAATCATCTTCTTTGGTAATAATAATCGTGATTGATATGACATTTTCATATCGTCCCATCTCTCGAGTTTTAATATCTTGAATATCATCGTAATATTTGGGGTTCCCTGCTGTTGCTTGTTTGCTAATTGTGCAGTAGAACAGAACATGTAGTGGTCTGAGATTTGCTATTTTTGGAAGGAAAGGAAAAAATCAAACCCATCATTTCGAAGTGGAGCAGTGCATTTGAACAGCGAGCGTGTGTCTGTGTCTAGGCTGCTCAACAGCGCCACTTGGTCACCCAGGCCTGCCACTGGTCACCCAGCGGCATTGCAGCTGTTCGTGCTGCATCAGCACAGACATGGGACACACTAAGTCAAGAGTAGGAAGCGGCTATCACCGCTCCAAAAAAGAAAAGATTTACCTATGCCCAAAATAGGGACACCAGGGTCAAAGTGGCTAATGAATGTATGGTTACAGACAAGAAGACACGTGTCTCTGAGGTGTGTGTCACATGACGGGCATCATGGGTTGAGATGCACTGAGCGCCAATCTAAAATCTGATTAATCTACCAAAAATGTTAACTCATTCGCTGCCTTTTCAAAATGGCTGCCAAGTACCAGGGTGTCACGTTCCTAAATTTCTAGTGCACAGATACATTTGTAGTGCACGGATCGTGCACGCCCATACCTAGATCATGCACCATATGTGTAGTACTTTTTCACAGCTTTCAAACAAAAAAATCCGCTTGGATATCCGTTCAGGCATTCATGAGATGGAAGCCTTCAAAGTCTTCAAATGTAAACAAAGATGGCTGCCATTTTGAAAGATGTGTTTGTTATGGGGCTAAACATGCAATTTCGCGATTGCGATCATGCCTAATACATTTTAGGCATTTTTGAAAGGGCAGTTTTATCCTGGGATTACTGTAATAACTCGGGAAATGTGAACGCTTGGGGGTGGCAAATTGCCATACCCTCATACGTCAAATGATGCTCCTACTATCTAGTCTGTTATTCCTAAATATTTGTATTTGCTGTCATTTCTTTCAGATGGGCATGGCAGCACACAGCAGACCTTAGACAAAGCTCACTTGACCGTGGGGAAGGAGTGAAGAGGACGCGCTAGGAAACACAACCTGACCTCGGTGACCATGGGCGAGACGGAGGATGAGCGCACGGCACAGGCCAGCCAGCTGTTTGAGAACTTTGTCAAGGCGTCCACTTGCAAAGGGTCACTCCAGGCCTTCGGTATCCTCTGCAGACACCTGGACCTGGACCCTCTGAACTACAGCGACTTCTACACTTCCCTGAAGGCTGCCGTCAGTTCCTGGAAGGTCAAGGCTCTGTGGACCAAACTAGATAAGAGGGCCTCGCATAAAGAGTACGACCACGCTAGAGTTTGCCAGGGAACCAGGGTGAGTGAGACACTGTGAATGAAATGCTGTATACATTTTTAATTGTCTGTATTTTGCTTATCATGAGAGCATACCTGGGGGGGGGGGGGGGGAGGTTGGGTTTGAGTGTTGAGTGTCTTGCTCTGGGCCACCTCAATGCATTGTAGTTGGGGGCCTTATGGTTTAGTGATGAAAAGTGATGAGTCATCACTTTTCACAGTTTTGTGGGCGTTTTCTGGGGCCATTTGTAGCCCAAGGAATGTTTTTTTGTGCAAAACAAATGCTTGCAATGGATTCAGCATCATGACAAACCCCTAGTTAGACCCCTCACATCCTACTTAAATACCCAGAATTTTCCTCCTGTATAGAAAGTCGATGGGAGCCCAACTTGATTTGGCGACCCCGAAGGTCGTCGACTCGGGTGCCCTAGCTAAATCATTAGAGCATGCCCTGGGCTAGATCTGTGCAAAATTTGGCGCTTTTAGACTGATTAGCCCGAAAAAACCCTAAGGCCTCTGGCTATTGCCGGGGTCCGGAATCGAACTTAAGACCTTCTGCTTCCCAGGCGGGCTCTACCCATGCAGCTCTGGACTCTCTTTGTCACATGCCTTCCTCTTTTCTCTCATTTTATCTCTTTCTCTTGATTTCTTTTCTGCTAATTTAATAAGGCAGAATCAACCTGTAATAATACTGACATTCAGAAATGTAGTGGGGAAAAAAACGGAATGGAATGTCTGGGGCGTTTTTATGTCAGTCAGTTTGAATTAAATCTGCACCCTGCTCACATGGATAATAAGCTCCTGCCTGCTGAATGAATGCTGCTAATTTGTTTACCTTTGTGGATGGAGCTGTTCAGACGGGGCTCATGGTTTATTTGTTCAAATATCTGACCTTGGCAGCACTTCATTGTGGATTTATTTTGGGAGAATATATTGGATTATTGCAGTAATTAATTCCATGCCCAATACAACAAGTAGTTAGTTGTAAGTAACAGTGCAATGTTAAGCTTATAGGATGCAGTACAAACTAGATTAAGTAATTAATTGAACTCCTGTCCGCTGAAACTTTGTGCCATGTTAGTCAAAGTAGTTAAACATAGTGATACTGTTGAGACGCAACAGTATGCACGCACACACACACACACACACACACACACACACACACACACACACACACACACACACACACACACACACACACACACACACACACACACTTCTTGTTCACTTTTGTAGTTGTATTAGTCTAGCTTAGAAATTCAAATCGGTATTTTAAAGATATTCTAAAATATATTTTCATGAACAGAAAGGACAAACGTATAACGGCTTCCTGTGTAGAACTTTTGAGAAGCAGGGTTACAGACGGTAGTATTTGAAGATTGTGGAAGAGTTGTCAGGCTTGACAAACCATCATTACACAGACTGCAACAGATTGTCTTTTCAATTTTTCTTATTCATGTCAGAAAACCAGCATGTTCTTCTCATTATCTGATATATTCAAAAGAAATTCTTTTTTTTTACGGCACACGTTTACTTCTGAACTTAATGCAATAGTTGGTATTCTTGATGTACTGTGACTGGTTGTGCTGAGAAGTTCTATTGGCAGACCATGTATGTCGAAGTATGGTGGCCAACGTGCTTAGCATAGTGTTGGTATGAACTCATATCTCCTAAAGGAAAAGATAAGGCTTCCTGAGGGGAAGGAGGCCAGTGACTTATAGGCTACACCAGAGATGAAATGACAGAAGGGCTTGATGAGCTGAGGAGCTCTTTCCCCAAAACAACCATTAATGGTTATTCTAAACATTCAGCAAATGGAAAAAGGGAAAAGTTGCCTGTTATATAGGGTTGTCTTTGTGTGTCTATTTTTGTTATTTTGCCTGACTGATGGATTATGCAAGTAAGACTGTACTTATGCCACATGCCTGGGGTAATTGTTTTGCAAGTAAATGTTCCTTAAAATTGAGAGAAATAGCAAGCAAAGTGCTGATATGGAACTGGGACATGGTCTATAATCAGGGTGGGTCTGCTAAAGAGACATTCCACACAAACCCTTGAGCTTTCCTCATTCCATACTGATGGCAAAGGCATCCCATTTATCTCTCTTTTCTTACTTACTTCGTTGCTTTCTCTCACTTCCAACTTCAGATGTTGAAGTATCAGCTTGCTGTAGTAAAATGGATATTTTCTCTTATGAAAGCTTAGACTGAGTTTGTAAGGTGATGCGTAGGATTATCAATGTAAAAATAAATAACATGTTACATAACCATATTCCATTGCCAGTACAGTACAGTGCTGCAGTGCAGTTAGTCACATACTGCACATTTTCCAGCAAATTAATCTATACTATAATTTTGCGAATGTCTGTCTGAGTGAGTGTCTGTATGAAACAACGTTTCTCCTCGGTGGCTGGAGCAATTGATCTGAAATCGCATCACCATCAGCATATGAACACACCTGACATAACTGTGAAGCCCGTTTGTCACTTTCACAAATCGTATGCTGTATAATAGCATTTTTATGGTGTATCTATATCTATTTAGCCTACAGTACCTTTTGTGACCACACATGTTAAGGGAGGGGCGCTGTTGTTCAGGCCATGCACAATCACACACAAACCCACACACACACACACACACACACACACGGGGGGGGGGGGGAGGGGGGGGGGGGGGGGGAGTGTGTGTGTGTGTGCAGGCAGGCGGGCGGGCGGGCGGGCGGGCGGGGGGGGGGGGGGGTAGCCATTAAACGAAACGGGTATTTCTTACATTGATGCTCCTACATATTATCATGCAAGCACCAGTTAAAGTTAATTTCCATCCCTCATATACTGTATGCACAGTGCACATCCCATAACCCACACACTGCACATCATTTTGGAGCTCATATCTTTGAACGGGTAAGGGCTAGTTGAGTAAAATACACTGTATATTTGGGAACAATATGGTAACCATGGGACCCATAGGTCGGGAGCCTATCTCCTGTTTAACCCATTCAGAACACTATATTGTGTATTATTATTTTATACTTTAACTATTAAAAAATCACACCCGTGTGAACTGAGCGGTGGTCTCCCCCCCGTGTGTGTGTGTGTGTGTGTGTGTGTGTGTGTGTGTGTGTGTGTGTGTGTGTGTGTGTGTGTGTGTGTGTGTGTGTGTGTGTGTGTGTGTGTGTGTGTGTGTGTGTGTGTGTGTGTGTGTGTGTGTGTGTGTGTGGCCTGAACAACAGCGCCCCTCCCTTAACATGTGTGGTCAGAAAAGGTACTACACCACAGGCTTGAGGCTACATACAGACCCACATACAAACCCACAAACAAACAAACATACCTACACACACGGCCACGCTATGGAGACGGTGTGACCACCGCTCAAAAATAGCAGATATACAAGCTCACAGCGCGGCACTCGGTGCCGCGCTGTGAGCTTGTATATCTGCTATTTTTCAATAGTTAAAGCAATCAATAATCCGATGACGGTATGTTGCAGGGATTTACCCCTAATCCAACCCTTGATGCTGACTGCCAAGCAGGGAAGCATCGGGTACCATTTCATAGTCTTTGGCATGACTCAGCCAGGGATTGAACCCTCACCTCCCAATCTCCTGGAGTTCACTCTAACCACGAGGCCGTTGAGCTGGTCACGATTATGACATTTTACATGACGATTAATTGTCACTCAAATAATAACGATTTAATTGTCGTTGTCAATTACATTTCTGTTTGGCTTTTAGGCTTTGCATTTGCACATAGTAGATATGACACATAATAACCTAAATATACAAAGACATTACTCACATATTTGACAACTTTATACTTAAAAAAAGAACATTGATAGTGGAAATAGCCGATCTACAAGCTCACGTGTCGCGATGCGATGCGTTGTGAGCTTGTAGATCTGCTATTTCCACTATTTTTTTTTAAAATATATGAACATTTTTCAACATGGAAACGATTATGACAATTATGAAAAATAATCGCGATTATGTCAAATAATTGCGATTAGACAATTGTGACAGCAACATATATTGTAGTGTAGGCTATTAGGCCTACTGTTTTGTGGGAGCAACATATGATATGATATGTCTCCTTTTATTTGTTTTTAATGTAAATATTTTAATGACTATCTGTGCTTTGGGAAACAGTGATTCCCTGAGCTCCATGGCTGTTTAGACCAGGCAGTAGATTATGTCTTGTTTCTCAGGTGAACAGTGATTCCCTGTGCTTCATGGCTGTTTAGACCAGGCAGTAGATGATGTGTTGTTTCTCAGGTGAAGTGTCTGTTTAGACCAGGCAGTAGATTATGTCTTGTTTCTCAGGTGAAGTGTCAGAGTGCAACAGAAGTAGAACATTGTTTCTCAGGTGAAGTGTCGGAGTGCAACAGAAGTAGAACATTCCTGCTCACAAGAGTTTTGACGGAGTTCCAAGTTTCGAACTTTTGATCTGATTGGCTGGTTTTCAGCTTTTTTGCACTTCTGTTCGTCAGACAGAAACACAAGTGAAAAGTCACCGGGGTGTAACTAATGGTTATTTGGTATTGGCAGTATTCTCAGTGTGATACTGACTACAGTGAACTGTGTAGCACCGTTCAACATTCATATTTTTGCTTATTTAAGTACCATTTTGTTATGTTGGAAGCCAAACACAATAATGCATATAGCATAGCATCTCCCTATGACCTGCCACTGTCAGATTTGTCCCGCCACAGTTTCATGATGAGCTGAAAAATATGCGAATACTTCCTGTTTATGACAAAAGATCTCCAGTTGTGTGTGCGCCATTGCTTCAGCAAAGCAGAGCTGAGATCTCTCACTCCGTCAGTCAGCCCCTCCCTCTTGATGTATGTGCAGTATGCAGCCCTAAACAGCCCTCGACTTTGCTCTCACACAATGTCATGCTTAATGTATGCTTTGATGTACAAAAGGTCACAAAAAAGAACGGATCTAAAAGCTAACCACCAGAGTGCTGCATTTGGGGTCATCCCTATGTTCCCAGGGTTCTATAGGTTCCCTGCTTACATTAGGGTTAGGGTTATTGTAAGTGGGTTGTAAGCAGGGAACATAGAACGCGGGGAACCAGTGTTGATTTCGTCGACTAAAACTATGGCGAAAAATGTTGTTGACTGTTTTTTTTCACTGACGAAAACTAAATAAAAATTAAACAAAACTAAGCTGTGGTGACTAAAACTAAGACTAAATATATTGACAATGTCAACAAAATAAAAACTAGACTAAAACGTTAGGGAGGGACTAGTGGAGAAGAGAGTAATTTTATGTTTGGTTGCTCTCAGGTGTTGCGTGCTGAAAATAGCGATCTACAAGCTCAGAACGCGTCGCACTAACTAAATGACATTTTATTCAGACTATAACTCAAACTAAATCAAAAGTTGCTGTCAAAAACAACACTGCAAAGAACCCATACGCTTCCTTGCAAAGAACCCATACGCTTCCTTGCAAAGAACCCATACGCTTCCTTGCAAAGAACCCATACGCTTCCTTGCATGTTAGCTTGTCTATCTGTTCTTTATCCTCAGACGTGCATGCATTGACCTATTTTTGAACATTGTATCAAGAAATGTAAAGGTAGCCCAAGGATCCTACTGATGCGCCTGTAGTTTCCATGTGGTAAAGTTAAAGGAGGGATTAAAACAACATTCAAGTGTTTTTTTGTATTTTCTTTAACAGCTTGCGTCGAGTGCAACAGCTGCAACTAGCAGCCAGCTGCTACACCAGCGGTTCTCAAACTATGGGCCGCGACCCAAAGTGGAGTCGCGGGGAAGGCGGGGGTGGGGTTTGCTTATTGGCAACCAAAAAAATGAAGAAAAATGTTTTCATCAAGAAACTGTAAAAAAATTAAATACAAATAAATAAATAAAAAATAAGTGATGTCGTTGCCACCAACCATAGAGTTAAAGCGACCAACATGAAGAGGACAGCAACTTGACGACTATACATTCCGCCTCCAACACCGAAGGAGAAGCAGAACACAATAAACACACAAAACCGATTTACCTGTTCAAAAAAGATTAACTTAGGAATTACTATGAGAGCAAGAAGGTACTAATACATGTTGCATAGAATACAAAAAGGTAGCATTTGTTCCTTGACCTAGTGGGAATATGTGTGGCAAATGTCACGGTAATCGCAAGCTGCGTTGATGATTTGAGGCATTTTGTTCAAAAACGGAGCAATCCTGCAAACTTTGGAAGCTAATATTAGCCAATCAGGATGGAATGTGAAATATCAGACGGATCGGACTTGATCACATGACTATAGAGATACTGTGTACCGATTTGCATGATTTTTGGATAAAATCTCAAGGAGTAATATCCAAAAATGTGTTTTACATAAGTCGGCCCAAAGGTGGCGCTATAAAAGGCTGATGTGAAAAATGCAGGGCAAAGGTTTATCCTTAGCCTCTAGGGAGTGTGCTTACAAAGTTTGAAACTGATCGGTGGAGTTATAGGTAAAACCACAAATCGGGCTGTTATAGCGCCACCATGAGGCTGATAAAAAAATAAATAAGTGGCATTTCTTCCTCTGCCTAGTGGGAACGTGTGTGCGCGATTTCATGATAATTGCACTTTGCGTTTGTGATTTGAGGCATTTTGTTCAAAACGGCTCAATCCCACAAACTTTGGAAGCCAATCTTAGCCAATCAGGATGGAATATGCAAAATCGGACAGATCCGTGTCGATCACATGACTGTTGAGATATTGCCTACCGATTTGTAGGATTTTTGGACAAAATCTGTAAGAGTAGTGCACAGAAATGTGTTTAGCAAACATCGGGCGCTAGAAAAGGCCCATTTGAAAAATTTAGGGCAGAGGTTCTAGATTGGCATCCAGGGAATGTGTGTGCTCACTTTGGCAGCGACCGGGCCAACGGCGACTGAGATTAGCTGCACACAAACTGCGAGGACACACGGACGGACACACGGACGGACACACGGACGGACGGACGGACGGACGCACGGACGGACGGACGGACGGAGGGGAAAACATACTCTCCCCTCAGCCTTCGGCTGGTGGAGACAATTACGGATTGCGACGTAACTTTGTCGAGCGAGCAGGGAGATCATTCTCACAGACAGACAGCCAGACAGTTACTAACAGCCGTGTCACAGACGCACAATTGAGTAAAACGCTGGTTGCGGATGGTCTGTTAATCTTAGCACTCAGCAGCATTCTGTTGTTGAGAAACATTAGCCTGCAAAATTCCATGATTTGCCAATCAGAGTCGAGCATTAAACGAAGCTGTGTAGGCCGTGTGTATGTTAATGCTGTGATGCTAATTTAACAACTTAAACCCTATATACTTGAGGGGTTAAGCGGTTAAGGGTTTAACCACTTAGGGCCAAAGCATACAGTACTCCACTCTTAGAGCTGGTTCGGGGCGGTCACAAAATCTTGGCAGCACCAAACAGCGGAATTAATGATGGTAGGGTTAGGGTTAAATTTGGCTCTAAAAGTGGAGTATGCATCAGCCCTTAGTTGACTGGGGTCCCTGGCATGGCAATGCAACCTATCATGTGGGGCGGCATAGCTCAGGGGTAGAGAAACCGACATTAGAGCACGAAGGGTTCCCGAAGGGTTCCCAGTTCGAATCCGGGCTCCCCCTGAGTTAATGTCGAAGGGTCCTTGGGCAAGACTCTGAACCCCACATTGCTCCCGGTGAACAGTTTGGTGCCTTTGCATGGTTTCCTCCGCCATCGGTGTATGAATGTGTGTGTGAATGGGTGAATGTAATGCACAATCTCTGTAAAGCGCTTTGGATAAAAGCGCTATATAAATGCACCATTTACCATTTATCATGAGCAATGCACCATTTACCATTTATCATGAGCATGTAGCTCCGCTATTCTCGCCAAATGTTCAGCTCAGAATAGGGCTGCTATGGTTTATTTGGTTAAAGTGTTTGGCGCTTTAAAGAAATCCTGATTATGCATAAAGCCTGACTTGTTCACTTCTCACGCATGATGGACATAATGAAAGTCACAATATTTAGTCAGTTTGTTCTGCCTGTCTGCCTTGGTTTTTTGCCTCCCCTTCTCCTTTTTTGCAACCGTCAGGTCGCAATTACTATCAACCTCCACCGGCTGTCAGTCAGTCAGTCAGTCTGTCCGTCACCCGGCACCGTTGTCCCTATCCATGCACACACACTCCTTTGCTGGCAAACCACAACCTCCGCCACAACCACATGCCCCTCTTCTAGCGCCACCATGAGGTTGCTTAATTTGTGTATACATGCGACCTGACGGTCGCTTATCTCCCGATTAGGGAGTCTTGCTGGTCACTTCTAAATCTCTTGTACATCCTTCTCTCCCCCCCACTAAATCTCTTGTCCATCTTTCTCTCCCCCCCATACAGTGTCTCATCATCGGCGGGGGTCCATGTGGTTTACGTACAGCCATTGAGCTGGCCCTGGGCGGATGTAAGGTGGTGGTGATAGAAAAAAGAGACACTTTCTCAAGGAACAATGTGCTGCACCTGTGGCCTTACACCATCCATGACCTCAGGGGCCTTGGGGCCAAAAAGTTCTATGGCAAGTTCTGTGCTGGAGCCATCGACCATATTAGTGAGTATTCATTTCCTGATTTCCTTTTTCCAGTGCAGCTGAACTATAATGGAGGTATTTTATTTATTTTTCAAAGGATAATTTACTTAAAACTGGCACAGTACATGAACAAAGTTATTTATTTGTGCACATTTAAATCTTCTTTGTGTCTTTCATTTGGTCAGTAATTTAAAGCTAGAGTAAGTGATTTCACTTAGGTTTCAGTTTGTTTTCATGTAGGAGACAGGCAGGGGCCTTCCTCCAATCATGATCGAATGAGGGCAGACCTTTATGAGCGTAAGGCCCGCCCCCACTCGACTATGATTGGAGGAAGGCCCCACTCTATGCTATTGCTGATTGGAGGAAAACATGTCACCACACAGTGAAACTGCTTTTTTCTCCTCACAGGAGAAAAGGCTGAAGTCCAAATATGGACCAAAATCAGAACATGGACCAATTTAATTATTATTTGAATAAAATGAAATCAATATCAAAACCCCCACCGGCTGGCTGTCAGTCAGTCAGTCAGTCAGTCAGTCCATCCGTCACGTCCCCCTCATTTCTCACATGGCCCGAGAGCCGATTCTTGCAACAAAAAAAAAATTGGACACTGCTCCTACATATTTTGCCCTAAAATCACACAAAGCGGTACACAGTATCTCTACACTCATGTCATCAACATGCATCTGTCCCATCTAGTGCCACCATCAGGCCGATTTTTGCAAAACACATTTTTGGACACGCTCCTACAGATTTTGCCCTAAAATCACGCAAAGCGGTACATCATATCTCTAAAATCATGTCATCAACATGGATCTGTCCCATTTCCCATATTCCCTCCTGATTGCCTACCATTGCCTTCTAAAGTTTGTGTATGTGACCTGACGGTCTCCCGATTAGGGACTCTTACTGGTTCTGACAGTATTTGTTGACCCTAGACTATGCATCTCCCTGGTGGGATGTTTCCATGCCGCACCTCTTCCTGTCCAGCATTAGCAACTGTGTCTCACATTAATATCTCCTCCTGTCATGGTTCTCTTATCGCTAACGCGTTATATCAGCTAAATGTCTTCTCATGTGTTCCTGTCAGATGCCCAGAAAGCTAAGCTACCAAAGATACCAGCTGACCATACTATACCAGTAGAGTTATGTGATGCACTCCTCTTTCTCCTCATGATTGAACGCTCTTTAGTGCACTGTTTCCCAAACAGTGGGTCAGGACCGATCTTTGGGTCACCAATTTGTATGGGTGCAACGATTTTTTCCCCCGTTTCCTACTTAACAATGAAAAAATATATTTCAAAAGATTTGTTCAAGTTTAAACAAAAAAATCTGAACTATTCATCAATTAAAAATGTATTCCAACATTTATTTTTTAAGTAATTCATAAATAACGATTTCCATAAATACATAAAAAAAATAAAAAGCATTTTTACAAGCTCCCAACACGGCGTGAAGTGATGCCTTGTGTGCTTGTAGATCTGATGTTTTGACTAGTTTGGATCCCGGCCGGGCAAATGTCTAATTTCTCTTTTGGGTCCTGAGCTAAAAGGTTTGGGAACCACTGCTTTAGTTTATTGGAGCATAAGTTGAGCTACTGTATGGTTCAAGAACTATAAAGTAGATACACCCTACTTGTAGTTTTATTTATTTTTGAAGGGAGTGCAAGGAAACTGAATCGCATCATACTGTATATCCTGTCACGAATCAACCTTTAAGGCTCCATTGCACTAAATTAGCACTCTGAATTTTGTAGTGTAGGGTTAGAGGCAGGGGTGTCACAGGGGGGGGGGGGGGGACTGAGTTACTAGGGCCCAAGGTGCTGGGGCCTTAATTATTTTATGCTTTAGCTATTGAAAAATAGCAGATACGCAAGCTCACAGTGCCGTGCTGTGAGCTTGTAGATCTCTCCCTCAGTCGTCCTCAGACGAGCTTCCATCGGAGTCTCCAATCTTTCCGGTTCTCCATACACCTGGCCAGCTCCGAAGAGCTTTCAGCTCAGATCTGCTATTTTTTTTAAAGTCGTGAAAATGTGTCCAAATCTTTGAATATACGTATTTTTTAAGCAAACATTTGTAACTCAAATTTTGCTTCTGGGGGGTCCCTGGTCCTGGAACTAAATATTTTGAGATGGGGTCCATGGCCAAATACATATCATTTTGGGGGTCCTTCACATGAAAAAGTTTGAGCACCACTGACAGAAACATAGGTTTTTCAAAAAGAATCTTAAAAGGATTTGAAATATTCGAAGACTTCATGATTTGTCAATAGTCCCAGTCTAAATGTGTTAAACCCCCTCCCCCTATGAAGAACATTCATGGGGGGCCCGGCCCGCAGTGAATCCTTGTACCCAGGGCCCAGAATCTGGTTAGAGGTCTACCTGCCAGAACGTGTCCTACACCATGCAATTTCACAGCTCGCCAGCTATGTTCCAGTAGAACAAACATGTTATTTTTATACCATCTTAAGCCACTACTGGCAGAATAACGTTTTAACACCCTTCCAGATGTCTGGATAGGGCTATAATTAGGAATGTGAAAATAGTGCTTACAAAATAGCAGCAGCAACCTCCACTGAGTATTGAAATATACAGTCTTAAATGAATACTCATTTGGTGATTTGATCTGTACCGTAAGCTTTTCTTGTTTTGTGGTTGTGCATGTGCACTTTTTTGGGTGTAGGGATGGGACGATAAGCGATATTATCGTTTATCGCGATAAAAAACACTCACGATAATCTTATCGTGGAGATTTTATATATCGTGATATCTTCGTCCGTCAAGCACTGGGATCAATTCACCTTTTATTTGCCGAGCTGCACATCCGGTACCACATATACCCTCTATAATTGGTAAAAGGTACTTATAATATACGTACTTGATAGCTCCAGCTATCAAATGTCTTTGCCCAAAAAATAGCCGATCTACAAGCTCAAAACGCGTCGCGCTTCGACGCGTTGTGAGCTTGTAGATCTGCTATTTTTTTTGGCAAAAGTTCCGCCCCAGGATAATGGATTTTGATTATCGTGATAATATCGTAAACCGCGATTTCTTTTGTCACATTAATAGTGATATGAAATGTTCATATCGTCCCATCCCTATTTGGGTGTGTGTGTAATTTTCTGTGCATGCATTTCCTTTGACTCTAGGTATTCGCCAGCTCCAGCTGATGCTGCTGAAGGTGTGTTTGATCTTAGGGGTCGAGATTCACGTCAACGTGGAGTTTGTCAAAGTTGTGGAGCCGCCAGAAGAACAGCATGGTGACGGTAAGTGTGAACTGAGTCTGTGTGAGTGACAGTGACACATAGTCACACTGTCCACTGAGTCGGTCCACTGAGTGCTGGGCAGTACACACACACACACACACACACACACACACACACACACACACACACACACACACACACACACACACACACACACAGAGTATGCGTGTCTTGCACAACAAAGCTATATATAGACCAAGTCGCTGCAGACAACGTATATTTTACTGAGCCAAAGTTTTCCTGCAGAAGTAACCAGGCCTTAGTGGGTATAGAAATCATAGCGTCTGAAATGCTATGCAAATCTATTGATAGACCAGCAGTAAAATAGAACTGGAAAGTAACTATCAGCAAACTCTTCAAGACCCTCAAGACGACATGGATGTCCTAAATAGATCATAGAGGTCCTAAATATACTAGGTGGTAACTGTTGCACATTATCGCTCCTAGTGAAGCACCGTCTTAAGGCCCTATCGGAGTACAGTCTGCGGTGATAAGTCATCACCGCGGTGTAGTTTTCTAGCTATAACCTAGACTTTGTAATACATTTTTAGGTGATGGCTAGAAAACTACACCGCGGTGATGACTTATCATCGCAGACTGTACTCCGATAGGGCCTTTACAGACACTTTCTGTACACTAGCTACAATGTTATGATAGTTAGTCAGTGTGTCTTACATGTAGACATGGTTTCTTATGGAAGAGCTGTCGAAAACTGGCAAGAATGATATAATCATTTTGACAAGAATAGCCCTGCTCAAATCAGCCCAGCACTCCTAAATTACTTTTAATTACTTAAACCCTGGAACTTGGTTGACCGGAGTCTCCCTATTTCTTCTCTATACAGTAACATGTAATATGTGTTGTACTTGTGACTTGTGAGCTTTTAGATTGGCAATTTTAACAGTATGTTTGCCCCAGAATAGGGACTCTAGGGTTCAAGTGATCAAAATAATATCTGCACATGGCTCCAGGTGTTCAGGACATATGTGCTGTATCCTACCAAAGATCTGTAGAACTGTGAAATTCCAGTGGTATGTTGGGCTTGTGACCTACATTACAGCCAACGATCTTTGTTGCACACAAGTCACCACTCTGATTAATGAAGGCAGACGTGTAATGATATTAAAATTGTATAATCATATCCATATAGAGTGTAATATAGGACAGGTACGTGGGATATACACTGCTCTAAGAAATGAAGGGAACAAAATGTTCCCTTAATTCTTTGTGCTTTCTTTGAGCAGTACTACAGTATGCAATAATCAAATAAATTCAAATAAATTAAGGGAACATTTTGTTCCCTTCATTTCTTTGAGCAGTACAGTATACTTGGCCACGTGTGCAAATGTCCAATACTTTGGTGCATATCTTTAGGTCCAGGATGGCGAGCGGAGATCCGACCTTCTGACCATCCTGTATCCGCGTTCGACTTTGACGTTGTGATTGGTGCCGATGGACGCAGAAACACACTGGACGGTGAGCGGGAAGACAAGATAAACATACTAACAAAGTGCATTTGTGAAATCTTCACCTAAACTTGAGCATCGGATTCGGTGGTGGGGGAATGTGCAATGCTGAACATTTTTCAAAGGATATTGACATTGCAGACTTCTATTGTATACTGGGAGTATTTTTCCGCAAACATAACAGTTCATCATGTATAATCCTTTTTTTATTGTGTGTAATCCTTGTTTTATTGCGTGTAATCCCTTTTTTGATGGCATATAGCTTTAACAGACTGTATATCTTTGTGAATGGCTTACATTCAGAGACTAGTCCATGGTTGAAGCCCTGCTCATTATATTTGCTGGAAGCACCAGGTTACACTGTTGCTTTGAGCTGGTGGATAAAGCATTTCCTGTTGACATAGTTATAGATGGTGCTCAATAGAGTATGTGGGGGTCAAGTTTGTGTCTAAGGGGGTCTTTATACCAGGACGATTGGAAACGCTGCCGGTCTCGTTTTGGATTTATTACCCAAAAAACGTCGCGTTTACACCTTGTTGTTGGTTCGTTTTTCTGTGTTTATACTACAAGTTGACAACGCATGAATTCAAGCAAAATGTGTCATGTTCCCAGCCTACATAGGCCTATACTGTGTATTTACCCTTCAACTATAAAATATAGGCCTATATTGTTTTTAATGAGACATGCTTTGTAATTAGGCTATGCTCCCAAATCCATATTATTATCATCTGTTCGCATATTCAATGAGTCCCGCAAAAGGAGGTTTTTAGCGAGGTGAAGTGAAACACCAACAAAAGTCACCTGGAAGATGAAGGTCGGAACATTTATAGCCTATGGAGCATATTTCTGGACATTATCTACGGGGATGGGCTATATTAAGTGAGTTCTGTCTTCTAGCTGCAACACAGAAGTATAACGCACCATGCGAGGCAACTAACGGAGTAGGCTAGCCTACAGAGGCACATATGGGTATGGTAGTCTACCATACCTTGATTACAAGGGAAAATAATAAAATGTACTTCTTAAAATAAATTCATCATGCCTGTTGCTAAGTATTGGCAACATGACTGTCTTGCATGCGTGCCTTGCACGTGCAAGACCAGACAACAGTCATGTTGCCATACCTTAGCTCTTACTGAACTGACGCACTGCACTGGGATGCGGCGCAATGGAGGATGATGTGCCGTCGCCGTTGCAAAATAAACTAACGGAATAAATTAATGAACTGACGCCATACGCCACTGGCAGTCTGTTATTTCACTGGAAGTCACAATCATAGCCTTCCGTTATGGCTTTAAGTAAATTGCCTAGTTTGGAAGCAACATGCGTGCCTTAAGAGGAGGCTAGACGCACTGGAGAGAAAAAGCGACATGATTTCTTTGACTGGAGGAGAGGGAGCGAGGATATGGAGGAAGTTTTTGTGATGGTCTCTGACTGACTGGACAGTTATGTTTATTCTGTCTGTCTGTCTGTCTGTCTGTCTGTCTGTCTGTCTGTCTGTCTGTCTGTCTGTGTCTGTCTGTCTGTCTGTCTGTCAGCAAGACTCAGCATATTACAATAACTCACTCATTACCTGAAGTCCGCTGCGTCTGTGATGTGGCGCGGTGCATGAAGAATTAATCCAGTATTTTTTGGTGAGAAGTTGAAAAAGGGGGACGCAAAATAGTCATTAATCATAGCTTTGCTTAGAATGGAATACCATAGCCTAATGGTTTAATTTAACTTTGCGGAGAGGAGAGCTGTTGCAACTCCGACAGGCCAGCTAGGGTACCAGCCCAGGTGCGACGACTTGTGCGTAATTAGACATTTTTAAAAGGCTTTCATATAGACTACTCCTGACATTTTTCAAATGAGGTTTGTGCTAATAGATCACTGGGCTATTTTCTGGGTTTTAATTAGGCCTACAACAACACAAATAATAATAATACATTTTCGGTTAGTCTGACAGACTGACACTTATATGCAGCAGGGGAAGGGGAGCAGAGGAGGGGGTGCTATGACATCATCGCACTCTCCCTCACGGCCGAATTCCGATATTACACCGTTGCGAAACTGATGCGAAACCGCAGAAATGCACTTTCAGAGCCGAATTCGGAAAAGTATCGGTTAGGGTCATGAAACCGCGTCTCCGTGTGTCAAAATGGCCGAATCAATAGTAAAAACTATCGTCTACAAAAAAATCGACCTCATGTAATGACCCCCTTAAGAGTGTGTGCGCACGAATGTGTGTACATATCAAACTGCAAGCCAGTAATCATTTGAACTGTGGGGGAGTGTTAACTGTTTGTCAACGTCAAGTCTTAGCCAGAAGGGTCGACTACTGCTTGATGTGGTATGTGTGTGTTTGCGGTTGTTTGCAGACATAGAGCAATTCATTAGAACTGGCAAACTACCAGCTTCAGAGGCTTTAGTGGCTTGAATCGGTCTAAAGTATGTCGAAAGCTTCCTTGAACGTTTCTTCTGCTGGTCATCTGCTTCCAAAACCAGCTGCTTCTCTTGAAGTCTGTAAAGCTGAAACAACTGTGTTGGGTTTATAGACTCTGAATTGTGTTTTCTTCTTTTGCAACGTTTCTTGGACAATGCACCTTTTTCTTTTGCCCTAGCAAGAGATGTAAATGTGTATGACACTGTTCTAAGTAATGGGAGAAAGCTTTAACACAATTTGGTCTTTTGTGAGTCTTTTTCTCTGGAGGCTACGATTAATAGTTTATTATACAAATGGTGCATGCATTTGGTAATGGTATATTAATTTTGTAAATATCTGTGCAGGGTTCAAACGCAAAGAGTTCCGAGGGAAGTTGGCCATCGCTATTACGGCTAACTTTGTCAACAGGAACACAACAGCAGAAGCCAGTGTGGAGGAGATCAGTGGTGTCGCCTTCATCTTCAACCAGAAGTTCTTCCTTGAGCTCAAAGAAGACACGGGTGAGTTGAAATTCTATGAAGAAATTGACAAAAACTAACCACTCAAATAAATAAAAGGGAAACGATGTAGATTGTCATGCATAAATGGTATATAATTGCAGCAGGGGAAGAATATCATGACATTTATTAGGTGAAGAGACAAATTAAAGCTGCAATCCGGAACTTATTTTCGTGATTAAAACCAATCTTTAAAGGCAGTTCTCCACTCCACCGATTATCGGCCCGACGCAGCGGGCCGATAAATTGGAAAGCGTATGCTGCCAACAAGTTGCCGTCGGGAGCGTGTCAGCAAGAGACACTTGGCGTCGATAGCGCTGTCAGAACCCGTCGATGAAGAACTGAACATGTTCAGTCGTTTGCCGTCCTGGCTAGCTGTCAGTGGTGATGAGGGGGTAAATATTCCACTGTATTGTGGACCTCTAGTCTGCTACTGTTGCATAAGCAAGCCTAAATAAGCCAGAGACATTTTCCCGTTGCACATTTTAACTAAATACCATATTCTCAATCTCAACTCTCATTCCTATACCAATAGATCAACTTCAATGCAAAACTTGCGCTAAAATGGGCTCTTTTTGCCCTGCTGAGAGAGTGTTGCCACATTTGCCATATTCTGTGAGTGAAACAGCGACCAGGTCTATGAAAACGAGCCCAAAAGAAGCGACCAGTTTCACCACTTGAACCTATTACATCTTGAAAGCAAGCCCAAATAAGCAACTACACTTCGGAAAACAAGCCCAAACAAAAGCAAACCGCAACTACTGTATGATCTCACTGATCGGGACATAAGTCACTGATTTCAGCTTTAAATTAAATGTATAGATGAATAATAATCAATAAAAATGTAAAACCTGCTGCTTTATGTCTCAGATTATATACAACTTCCTTTTTGAATAAGTATCACACCCCAGACAGGATTACACACCGTACACTGTGTCCTACCCTAGTTTTCCCATTCAGCATGGTATAAGTGAACTCCTAGTTCTCCATTCAGCATGGTATAAGTGAACTCCTAGTTTTCCCTTTCAGCGTGATATAAGTAAACTCCTGTTCTGTGCCTATGTTCCAGGGATTGACCTGGAGAATATAGTTTACTACAAAGACCACACCCACTATTTTGTCATGACTGCTAAGAAGCAGAGTCTGCTGGACAAAGGGGTCATCATACGTGTGAGTAGCTTTGCTTCCGTTCTTTTGTTTTTTATGATCACTTCTAATTTTCTGTGTATAATTATCATATACAATATCATACAGAGACACATGCATGCATAACCCAGTAATACACAATCTGTATCCATACACGCCTATTCACCTGTACACTGTTCTCTCTCGCGCACGCACGCGCGCGCGAGCACACACACACACACACACACACACACACACACACACACACACACACGCACACCATTAACCCATTGTTACACCTACGTTACGTTGTTGTACCTTTCAAGCTGGGAACGCTTCTGTGTCATTTAGTTGTTTCTATACAGTATATCACTGTTATCAGACAGGAACCTCCATCCTTCTAACTTTTTGTGTTTTTAATGCCCTACTTGATTATACATACAGCGTCACACAAACGTATCAAAAGTTGCATATCAAGGTTGTACTTTATTGTTACGTCTTTTGTACATAAGGTACATAAGAGTAAAACTTATTTTTATTCTGCTTCCTTTCAGACAATGCAGTGGTATATATAAAATAGCAGAACAACAAAAACACAACACATCTAAAGATAAAATAATACGTTAAAATAAGTAATAATGACTTAGGAAAGAGAGTGCAAAAGAGCAAAGAGAATGGAAAAAAAATCATCCTGAGCTGTATATGTGCATAAAGTTTGGTATATTGTATATACCAATGACATTATTTTCCCGTAGTAGCTACTGTGCTTTTTGTAAACAACTTCACAGTGTGTTCTACAGTATGTGCAACAGGTCGGTATAATAAAAAATCACACCCGTGTGAACTGAGCGGTGGTCCCCCCCCCCCCCCCCTTCCCCCCTGTGTGTGTGTGTGTGTGTGTGTGTGTGTGTGCCTGGTCTGGCCTGGCCTGAACAACAGCGCCCCTCCCTTAACATGTGTGGTCAGAAAAGGTTACTGCAGGCTACAGACAGACAGACAGACAGACAGACACGCAGACAGACAGACAGACCCACACACACGGCCACGTATAGGAGCGTTGTGACCACCGCTCAAAAACTTAACAGCATATCCACAAGCTAGAAACGTTGCCCAACAGAGACGATGTATAGCTAAAAAAGAAAAAGTAGAAGGGGTTTGTAGAATCTGCCTCAAGTGGCAGATCACAGCTCCTAGCACAGAACTGAGAATAAAAGCTCTCAAGAACTATGGGATTAGCATTAGGAACAGAAGTGTTGCTGGGCAGGCAGGAATTTCTGCAAGCGTGTAAGTGTGCACACATCTGTGTAAAGTCTTTGCTTGTGTGTGTGCACGGTCGGCAGGGTAGTTGGTAGTCTGCTGTTTTGTCAGTGAGTGATGGACCTGGATCGGGGGTGTTAATGAAATAAAGTCGCAATTGCTTCTCACACTCTTTTTCTCTCTCTCTTGCTATAAAACATACAGTTCTCTCTCTCTGTCTCTTTGCCACACTCAATCCATGTTGACAGTCAAACTGTTACACATACTCTGCGAGTCAGAGGCTGTCTCTGGGTGAGTGTCCATGTCCTCTACTGAGATTGCTGCAGATGAATGAGGTTATTAGGATGGTCTCTAGGTGGGTGTCCATGGTCTCTGCTGAGATTATATCAAATGAATGAGGTTATTATGTCACCGTCGGCGCACTGCTGCCGTCATATTATGAGGTTTGTTGTTAAACCTCACACCTTGCCCCTGCCAGCCTAATCGTCTGTCTAGAGACACACACACACACACACACACACACACACCCCTATACAATCTCGTTCAACTAACTCTGGTTCTCTCCGTCATTCACTCACATGTGTGCTCATACAGTCACATAGGCATGCACTCTCTCTCTCTCTCTCTCTCTCTCTCTCTCTCTCTCTCTCTCTCTCTCTCTCTCTCTCTCTCTCTCTCTCTCTCTCTCTCTCTCTCTCACACGCACACGCACATGCACACACACAGCGTTACAGTTAAGCCGATGTGTTGGCAAGTCCTCAGTGGCCTCATTCTCATCTCACATTCCCTGTTAGTGAAGAGTGATATCCCGTTGCCTCAGCTGTGTGCGTGTGTCTCTGTTTGTGTTGAGCACCGATTGTACATGTGGCCAATTGACCTCAAAGGCCAAGCCATCTCTCATAATAGCTCACTTGCTATAGTTGCTAGCCATTCTGTTCCTTTTGCAGTGAAAGTCCTTTGTGAGAACTGATCTCTTTACATTGATTAGACAATCTGTAAATCGCTTTATGACTGTAAAGTAGTTGATCTACAAGCTCACGGCTTGTGGATGGAGCTATTTTCAGTGGCAACACTGGAGCACAACAGCACCAATCATGCTTTATCCCTGCTCTTTCCTAGGGCTGTCACAATTATTACTTAATCGTCTAATCACAATTATTTAACATAATCGCGATAATTTGACATAATCGTCATAATCGTTTCCATGTTGAGAAATGTTCATATATATTATTTTAAGTAAAAAATAGTGGAAATAGCTGATGTTGTGAGCTTGTAGATTGGCTATTTCCACTATGTTCTTTTTTAAGTATAAAGTTGTCAAATATGTCAGTCATTTCTTTGTATATTTAAGTTATGTGTCATATCTGCCATGTGCAACTTCAGAGCATATAAGCCAAACAGAAATGTTAATCGCAATTATTTGAGTGAAAATTAATCGTCATGTTCCTGTCATGTCAATTTCCTGTGTTGTCATACAGGACTACATTGAAACGGAGCGGCTGCTAAGCAACGACAATGTCAACCAGGAAGCGTTGCTGTCCTATGCACGCGAGGCGGCTGACTTTGGCACCAACTACCAGCTGCCTTCCCTAGACTTCGCCATCAACCACTACGGGCAACCAGATGTGGCCATGTTTGACTTCACGTGCATGTACGCTTCAGAGAACGCTGCTCTGATCAGGGAGAAAAATGGACATCAGTTACTGGTCACGCTGGTCGGAGATAGTTTGCTGGAGGTACTTACACTGTGTCAGTGTTGTTTTTGACAGTAAATTTTGATTTAGTTTTAGTCTTTTGAATAAAATGTCATTTAGTTTTAGTCATAATTTAGTCACCTGAAAAGGTTTAGTTTTAGTCTAATTTTAGTCGACTAAATATAAGATTTTAGGTGACTAAATCTACAGTTGATTTAGTCAACTGAGATGTATTTTGGCAGGCCTTGATGGCATCGTAATGACTGAATTTACACTTGGTTGTGTGCTGAAAATAGCAGATCTACAAGCTCGCAACGCTTCGCAGCATGACGGGTTGTGAGCTTGTAGATCGGCTATATTTAGCACGCAACACCTGAGAGCAACCAAACATAAAATGACTCTTCTCCACTAGTCCCTCCCTAACGTTTTAGTCTAGTTTTTATTTTGTTGGACGAAATTGTCAATATATTTAGTCTTAGTTTTAGTCATCACAGCTTAGTTTTTATTTTTGTTTTAATTTCGTTTTTGTCAGTGAAAAAAATGCAGTCGACAAACTTTTTTTTTTGTCATAATTTTAGTCGAAAAAAATCAACACTGCACTGTGTGGGTTTATCTAGGAAAGAGCTCATCTAGCCTATTTTCACAGTGTATATTGTGTGTACTCTACTTGCAGCCTTTCTGGCCTATGGGAACTGGTTGTGCCCGGGGTTTCTTGGCAGCCTTTGACACAGCGTGGATGGTGAGGGGCTGGGCACAGGGCAGGACCCCCTTGGAGATACTGGCTGAGAGGTTAGTGTGTGTGCTTGGGTAGGAAGAGAGGAGAGGAGAAATAATGAATGTAGGACTGGAGAAAGCTATAGTTTGAGGAGAAAATAAGTTAGGATGTTTAACTTTGTAATGTGGGTATTTATATTGGGTAGTCAGAAATATTAAATTGCAAATGGTAGCTCTGGGAAGGCTTAACCACATTAACCACATCACAATGTGTCTGTATGATGAAGTATATAAGGCTTAGGTGGTACTGATTAATGGGTTACATAATGGGTTACAAATGAACAAATTGCTCTTCTGATTTGAAAGACTGGAAAAAAAGCAGATCCAGGTTATATTATCTCATCCTTTGTCCCACATGGAGTTCAAATTAAAGGAGTAGTTCACCCCCCAAATGACTTTTTTTCTATTGATTACTCATGCCATGGAGACTTGAGTTCAACAATATTTTTTTGTATTTGTCACATAGGACAATATTTTGATTACAGTAAATGCATTTGGGTACCCATCCGGAATCAATGGGGGTAAATTTACTCCAACGCATTTTCTTAGGACTGCGACAAATACAAAAAATTATTACTGAACACAAGTCTCCATGGCATGAGTAATCAATAGAAAAAAAGTCATTTGGGGGGTGAACTACTACTAACTTTAAATAGAAGTAACTCTGCTCATTTGCAAACATCAACACCGTGAGCTAGGCCCAAACCACGCCACATGACCTGACAGCAGATCCCAAGGACAAATAATGTTTAAGATTGTCAGCTCCTATTTATTCATATAAACCTTTGGTGGTGTGAAGTGAAACCCAACGTGACGGTGAGAGAGACAGTCATGAGATCTTGCCCAGTGGGCAGAGAGCCTGCTGGAGAAAGCTATGAGGAATGGATTTAAGGACGGAGGAGGAATGGAATATGGAATGGGTAATTAGGGATGGAGGAAATGGAAAAAGGACAGGGTTGTGCAGAGGACTTGAGGGCTGACGGTAATGATTAAGGACACTAGATGAGCATTCCCAGGAATGCTGGGAAGTAAAATGGCCTATTATTATTTTGGAAATATCTGTGTTTGTGTTTTGTCCTTCCCAAGGGAGAGTCTGTACCGCCTGCTGCCTCAGACCACCCCAGAGAACATCAGTAAGAACTTTGAGCAGTACACCATTGATCCTGCTACTCGCTACCCCAACCTCAACTCTAGCTGTGTGCGCCCACATCAGGTCAGTCTGCCAGGATCTTCATTCCACTGCATACACTTACATACACAGAGTTAAAGGTGATACACCATGCATTTAAAAAGTATTTATGTCATATTGTTTATGTCCCAAAAAACGTTTTTCAAAAGGTTTGAGGCTAAATTACCACTCCTGAATAGAGAGCCTCTCTCATTTTTGAATGGCTCTCAGCTGCAGTACCACCTTTAGCCTGAACTGCGCCACCCCCCCACAACAAAAAGTTTTGAAAAAAAAAAAAAAAAAAAAAATCTTCAAAAACCGGCCGTCGATGACGTCAGCGACGGCAGCAAATCTGGACAGCCTGTTCAAAATATCTCAAAATATTTAGTTACAGGGACCCCCCCTCAGAAGCAATATTTGAGTTACAAATGTTCACTTAAAAAATATGTATATTCAAAGATTTGCACACTTTTCAAAAATAGCAGATCTACAAGCTTGTATATCTGCTATTTTTCAATAGCTAAAATAATTAAGGCCCCTCCACCTTGGGCCCTAGTAACTCAGTCCCACTTTCCACCCCTTGTGACGCCCCTGTTGACTGGCCATAGACAAAATAAAAAGGTAGACGCCTCCTTCGGCTGTGGGGCGTCCGTCTTGGAGGATAGGCAAGTTTTCCAAGGCTGTATGGCTGCAGGCGTGGACGCTTCCGTGTGTGTCACAGAAGGGGACGTTCGGTTGAATTGAAGTCCCGGAAAACATGCCAGTAGTCACTTTGAGTGGCAGTGTGCTTTTGGCACTTCCGCACTTCTGCCTATCCTGTTTGAGGGGTCGCTCCAATGAACTGTAGGGGTGGAAGAGGTTTCTAGCTTTTTATATCTGTGGACTCGACAGCGGATTTGAACCAGAAACCGTATGTGTTCCTTTGTATGCGTTTTCCGGGTCAGATGTGCTGCCTATCACACAAACACTCTCTCTCCTCATCTCTCACACACTGCCACTTCTTCTTCCTCTCTCTCAGGTGCGACATCTCTTCATAGATGGACACCAGAACCCATGTCTTTCTGTAAGTGGAGGCCCCACCCATAGATCAGTCAACCTGTCCAGGAAAGGTGAGATTCTTACTTGATCCATAAATGATTATTTTATACTCTTTGATATGTTGCAGTAATCTCAGTTGGGGCCTAAATATAAAGGTAGTGGGTGACTAAGTAAGTGTCTGATGGCTATATGAATTAGACAGACTGATAGGCTCAGACTAGTAGATTAGAAAGAGCGGTGTCATAAAAGGATTAGCAGAAGCCATTCAGTCATGACTGTATCATGGGCTCAAATCCTGATGATGTTTCATGTTTGGTCCAGTCCCAAAAACAAATATGAGGCAGTACACGCACACATGCATGCATACACACGCACAAGCACACGGCTTATTTCTAGTAGTGTTACTTTTAACGCTCTAAACATAAAATACAGATTCAGGCACATACAGTAGACAGTGACAGAGGTAAGGTCTGTCAGCCCTGTTGTCTGTGAAGGTATTTTACACTTAAAGTAGTAATCTCATCAGTCTATGAATCCTATAGGATAGGATCAACTTGTTCTTAGATGCTTTTATGAGTAATATGTTGAGCGCTGTGTTAAAATAAACTGTAAACCCAAAGTAGCGTATCACACCTACACTGTAAATAAATAATTGGTGCTTGTATTTTGATAGGTCTGTTATGTAAACTACTGTAATGTGGTCCAATGTCATCCCTCATAATGAATGAGCGAATACTGTAGCCCACCACCAGGCCCGACTGAAACATGAACCCTATCACAGCCACAGGCTGACACACCTCAGTCCAGACAATACACACAGATCACATTACACCACATTAAGGTCAAAGATGATGCTTGACAAAGACGTGTGCTGGCCTGCTGTGTGATCTGTACCGTGTTGTCTTTTAGAGGACTGTTTATCTGTATCTGTGTTGCTGTTTTTGAACGATGGTTTAGGACCCAGAATAGGTTAGGACCCAGGCGTTATCCTTTGTGCTCGTACAACAGAGATCACTGTGTGTGTGCCTGTGCCTACGGTCACATTACATCGGCTCACTTTCAGCCTTGAGATGGACATTCTTTTCCCGGTTGTCATTATTCAGTATTTTTCCTTTTTTTTTTCCTTTTTTTTTTTTTTTTTTTTTTTTACCCATTTAGACCCAGTGAGGCCAATTCTAAATCTAAAGTTTTAAACTTAAAAATATTTTTTTTCAAAAATTACTACATGATTATGTTGCTATATACTGTACATTGCAACAGCATAAAATGTGTACCTTAACCACTCAATAGAGTTCCCACAGTCATGAAATTCCTGGAAATATTTTGAAATTAGACAATTTATTTTCCCAGTACTGGAAAATGTTTGGAATTGATCGAAGGTCCTGGGAAAATATTTGGCTATGCTTTGGTTTTGGCTATTGATTTAGTTAATAAAAAAACATTTTCTAAAACGTGTAACTTTGCACAAAATATGTAACATAAGTAGGTTTTTGCCGAACGGGCGTGATTGCAGCCTAAATGTACGTGACAAAAAGAACACATCTACAAGGAACCCGGACTTAAACCCTGCAGTACACTTACTTTGACTTATTTGAGTCCCCAAGGGCTCTAGCTTTTATTTTTATTTTTTTTCTCCACAGGCTAGCCCACCTCCCTCTACGATCCACCAATCATGACATATTGAGAGCTTGTAGCTCTCAATATGTCGCGTAGCGAGCTTGTAAACTTGCTATTTTCTCTGAAAGGCCCATAACAGTGATGCTAGGGTTCATGTAAAGCCTGGGTACCTAAAGTAACCCAAGGTTTCTCTTAAAATATAAGGATCCCCAACCCTAGTAACCATACACGATTAATATCTTTTTGATTAATTTCTTATCAGGCACTCTTTGTGCCCAGCCTGCACATGCGTATACAGTAAGATAACACATTCACAGTTGGTAATGGTGATCAAACGGAACACGTACAGATAAATAAACCATCATATCTCGTCGATATAAAAGATAAGAGTCATTGACCTTTTCTTCGTGTGCCTCTTTGCAGAGTCAGAGGTGCGTCCAGGCCGGTTGTTGGTCTGGTGTCAGAAACAGACACAAGGTTACAGAGGAGTGCAGATCTACAACCTCACGTCCTCCTGGAAGAATGGACTGGCCTTCTGTGCTATCATACACCGCCAGAGACCTGAGCTGATGTAAGAGAGAGAGAGAGACGCACAGACACGCACGCACACTAGGGCATTCACGAATTGTGACTTTTGCAAGTCAACTCGACTCAGTAAAAAGTTGAGTTGAAGTCGACTTTATCGTTTGATGACGTCATCACATCACACACGACCCCCCAATTATTTTGGGGGGGTCCCCAGATGATTAACTTAATGTGAAACATTGTTTTCTCACTCAACTGTAAACAAACCAACATAAAGTTTAACTGTATAGACTATAGAGGGTATCTTCACATTTCTAAAGTGCCAACTTAAGGACTTTTTAATACCTCTAAAATGGCAAATGAAACATTGTCCAAATTGTCAAATATATAGAGGCAGAAATAGTGAAAATAGCCGATCTACATGCTCACGATGCGAGGCGTTGTGAGCATGTAGATCTGCTATCTGCTAATAGAAATTATATATATATTATTTTTTTACTTTCTCTGGTGGGAGTCGACTTGTGTAATGAAGTCGACTGAGTCGACTTTTTCGTTAATGCCCTAACACACACACACACACACACACACACACACACACACACACACACACGGCTATATGTACAGGTATATATCGTGCAATCTTTTACAAAATGTCACAGGCCTAGCTTATCTTCATCTTAGGGCATGCATCTTAGAGCTGTGTCACAAGTTTTCATGGCACTTTAAAATAGAAAAGCCAAGAGACTGTAATGAAAAGCGGTGATTGTTCATTGTACTGTTTTTCTGTTGCTGATGGTTTCATCTCTGTAACTCCATTTACTTTCTCAATTCCACAATGCTTCAACTGAACAGTTGATGGTAGGGCATTAACGAAAAAGTCGACAAGTCGACTGAGTCGACTTCATTACACAAGATGAATCCCACCAGGGAAAGTCGAAGTTGAAAAAAAAAAAATCCATTTTTTTCTATCATTTTTGCTCCATGTGTGTGTCTGTACAGCATTCAAACAGTAGGATTGCTTATTGTAAAGAACGGAATGATCCAATATTACAGTGCTACATTACATTTCGTATAAGATGATTCTATTGTGAAAATAGCCGATCTACATGCTCAGCTTGTAGATCGGCTATTTTCACAATTTCTGCCTCTATATATTTGACAATTTGGACAATGTTTAATTTGTCATTTTAGAGGTATTAAAAAGTATACAATCCTAACCCCCAAATAATTGGGGGGTCGTGTGTGATGTGATGACGTCATCAAACGATGAAGTCCACTTCAACTCAACTTTTTACTGAGTCGAGTCGAGTCGACTTGCAAAAATCACAAGTCGTTAATGTCCTAGTTGATGGAAAGCTGTACAAACTGTACTGTGCCTTCTCCTGCTCTCGCCTTCCTTCCTTCCTTCCTTCCACATCCCTCTTTCTTTCTTTCCCTCCCTCTCAGTGACTACGACTCCCTGAACGAGGAAGATGTGGCAGGGAACAACCAGCTTGCGTTTGACGTGGCGGAGCGCGAGTTTGGCGTCCAGCCAGTGACCACGGGCAAAGAGATGGCCGTGGAGGAGGACCCTGACAAACTCCTGATGGTCCTCTACCTCTCCAGGCTCTACGAGGTCTTCAGGAACTCACCGGGTCACAACAACAACACTGGTTAGACCCCCTGCTGCTTCTCTGACATTTCCCATCTAAATATAGACACATGGGCAGCTCTATTTTGAATCAAACGGGAGCTGAACACAGTAGCTCTTACATCAGGGGTCCTCAGCGTTCTCAGGCCAAGGACCCCTTAGTTGAGAGAGAGAGAGATGAAGCAGGGACCCCCACAACCTTTTCATAGATTCCATATAGTTTCATTGTTTGACAGCACGGTTTTGGATTCATGTTAATGTGGGTTTTCAGATATTTAACCACTTGAACCGTCTATACTTAATAAACTTGACTTTTCACTGTACTTAGTCTGCTCTTTTCCCCCTCCAAAGGTCTTTGCCAAAAATAGCCCATCTACAAGCTCACAACGCTGTTGTGAGCTTGTAGATCTGCTATTTTTGGGTAAAGTTCTCAGAATATGGATGCTAGGGTTCAAGTGGTTAATATAAAAAAGGGGGAAAAAACAAGTTTCTATCACTCAAAGATTTGGAGGACCCCCTGTAGTATGAATGAGAGATTTTTATTTCCGTGTCATGCCACAATTTGGCCCATCCCATATGGGATTATATGACACATTAGATATTAAAGTCAACTGACATCAATAGTCCTTCCGGCGTTTACACTACACCCTTAGTAGTAGTAACTCTGATGACCCCCTCGGGGTCCCGGACCCCCTGTTGTCTTACATGATCTTTGAACTTACTTTAGGCTTGGACAAAACTACCAGAGGTGCCCTGCCGTATATCTTCTTGACCGATTCAGGAAGCAAACAGAAGCAGGTGCTGCTTACTGGCAGAGCAGCACTTTAAAATGGCTTTGCATCATAAATCATTGGCAGCTGTGGGCTTTAGAGGGGAATACGGTTCACTGACTGCAGTAAGGTTTATTTTCTTATTCAGTTTTGGTCCAGATTCCACAAATGATGTTTTGACATAGAAGTCATCGTGTTTTTATTTGAAATATCCACAAAATATCCTCTGGCTCCACATGCATAGTGGTTATGTCACACAAGACCAAGAATGACCGATCACGAAAACGATTTGAAGGAAGGATTGGTTAGCCAAGAAAGCTTTTTATATACCTAGGGTGCGAGACCATTCGTATTTTAAATGACTGCGGTGCAGGAACTATTTTGTCCATTCTGTGGGATAGAGTTACATATTGTGCAACCCCTCTCAGTGGTCACTGACAGGAGTGGAATGTGTGCTATGTCTGTAGAAGTCCTATCCAGTCCCAGACAACACTGTGAGCCCTGCTTTCAGCTGCGTTACGGCCACAGTAATTTAATAACGTACCATGGACCTCTGTGGCACCCACGTGTCTGTCACTCATTGCAATTTTTTTTGCTTTGAATGGCTGAGGGAATGATTTACTGGGAATTCCTCTCCTGGCAGAAAGGGCTGTGTGGTTGCATAAGTGTAAGAGGTTTTCAGCAGTTACTGTAAGTGTATGGAGTTACATAACTTTCTACTTCCTGCCAATCCTCAACTATAATAAATGAGATAATTACAATCCACGGTTCAATGTCCAGGTAGATGGCACTTTTTAGTCTGAAGTGATTATCAGATATCAGATTTTACAGTATCAGTTGGGATAATAATACGTTGGATTACATTAAATCTGATGCCTATCTTCACTTGCTTCTAGGTTCAAAGGAGGCTGACGAGAACAGTGAGGAATATTCATCAAAATTGAACCACAACCAGCCCAGAAAGAGGATACCAAAGGTACAGTGAAAGTCCGTCAATTTTAATTCACCTCATCATATCAATATGCTTGGCTTTTCTTTTCTTTGGATAGCGACTCCCCTTTATTCCTAACTCATACCATGCCAAAAAGAGGATTTCTATAATAAAATCGTATTTTTAACTATGGCCTTCCCTCAAATCAATCAAAAATGGAAATTGCATGTTTAACCCCCATACCAACCCCATCTTTCAAACATGGCAGCCATGTTTGTTTACATTTGAAGAAAACATAAGGGCTGAATGCCTGAACGGATTTCCAAGCGGATCTTTTTGTTTGAAAGCTGTGAAAAGCGTGCACATGCATAGTGCATGATCTGTGCACGAATTTGTGCACCAGCGTGCACACTATTTTCTTTTTTAACTCTTTGTACCATTTGGTGGCAAAACTGGCAATATAAGAGGTCCCACTTTACATATGGCACTGACTGTGCTAATATTATTTCCTTTTATGACCAAGGCATTTATTTTATCAAAAGTATACAACACTATTCACTCACTGTCAAATCTTATATGATTGGGTAAAGCTAACAGAGAGATCAAGACTTCTTTTGTAATATCCATGTTATCTAATCATTAACATTCTGCTGATTGTTCAACTACAAGGAGGATAATAATATAATTATTGACAGGCAGGAGTTTATATTTGAGTGTGAAATGAATAGATGTGTGAACATTTTTGCTGTGGCTTTGCAGGCACAGGATGACAAGCAACTTGAAGATAACGATTCAAACAAGAGGCGACGGAGAGCCAACCATTACCTCACAGAGGTTAGATACACAGTGCATGAAAACATAATAATACATTATGTTGTAAACTGTTTCAATGTCATTGCAATAAAAATACTGTATAATATTGCCATACTTTGACAATTTTTGTTATCCATTATCATGCGTACCTTAGTACAGTGTTTCTCAAACTTTCAATTTCAAGGTCTCCCCTTAACTCTGACAGTGTACAAATGAACCCTGACGGGTTAATTTGGTTCCATTTGTACTCTGCCAGAGTCACAGACTTGCATGGGCCAATTTAGACGCCCCTAAGGGAACCCACAGAGTCCCTGGAATCCACTTTGAGAACCACTGCCTTAGTACAACTCTTGTCTTTTTCACAGCAATTGTCATGTCAGAGTGCGCCCCCTGTGGGTGAAGATGGAGACCTGCGGGAGAACAAAGTGCGCTCCATGGCAACCCAGCTGCTGGCCAAGTTTGAAGAGAACTCCTCGACAGCAGCAGGGCTGCGCAGCAAGGTGAGACACAGACATTTGGGACTCGCCCTCCCTCCACAGACATCTGCTACTGTACACTATCAGAAGGACGAGGAGTGTGACATAGACCAGCGATTCTCAACCTCTGGCTGTGAGGATATTGCAAGTGGGCCTCAAGTTACTGACAAAACATTCTTTAAAACCTTGAGGAAAAAAAAACCATTTCACACAGGCAGCACACCTCTAAGACAGGGGTCTTCAATGTTTTCAGGCCAAGGACCCCTTAGTTGAGAGAGAGAGATGAAGCAGGGACCCCCACAACCTTATCATAGATTCCATATAGTTTCATTGTTTGACAGCACAATCGTCAGTGTATTTTGGATTCATGTCAATTTGTGTTTTCAGATATTTAACCACTTGAACCGTCAATACTTAATAAACTTGACCTTTCACTCTGTACTTAATCTGCTATTTTTCCCCTCTACTCCAAAGCTCTTTGCCGAAAATAGCCGGTCTACAAGCGATTTTTGGCTAAGGTTCTCAGAATGTGGACGCTAGGGTTCAAGAGGTTAATATAAAAAATGGAGAAAAAAAGTTTCTATCACTCAAAGATTTGAAGGACCCCCAGTAGTAACTCTGAGGACCCCCTAGGGCTCCCGGACGGGGTTCTGTAGCTTCACTCTTATTGTTTCTCTGTCTTGTGAGGTATTATTTCAGTTGTATAGTTCCTTATTTCCTTTCTACCGTTTGTTTAATCATTTGCACTTTCAGTGTCAATGCTTTTCTATCCTTTCCTGTTATCTTTTTTGTTCTTCCGATTATCAATCTTTCCTGTTTTTGCCTGTGCTGTCCTGTCCTTCCTCTCCTCTTATTTCCTTTCCTCCTCTCTCCAGTCTGATGAGGGCCCATCAGATCCATCCCTCTCCCCTCCCCTGACTCCTGTTTCCACCCCTCCTTCCTCTCCCACCCCCGAGGAGGATGAGACAGAAAACCCTCGGTTTGCTAAGCCCAAGGACCTCCCCTCTCCCCCTCCTCCAACTCCCTCTCGCCCCAAGTGGCAGGTATGATCCCAGTTCAGTTTGGTGTGATCCCAGTTTGGCAGGTTATTGTACATTATTCATATAGATCAGGGGTCTTGAACGTTTCCAGGCCAAGGACCCCTTAGCTGAGAGAGAGATGAAGCAGGGACCCCCACTATATATTGTGTAAAATTGTGTTGCAGATGAAAAATGTTCATAGATTTCTTAGACAGCTTAGACTTGTTTGACAGCACTGTCATCATGTTGGAGTAATGTGTATTTTCAGACATTGAACCACTTGAACCGTCAAATACTTATGTCTGCTCTTCTTATCCCTCTACAAACCTCTTTGCCAAAAATAGCAGATCTACAAGCTCACAACGCCTCGCAGCGCGAGGCGGTGTAAGCTTGTAGATCTGCTATTTTTGGCTAATGTTCCACTCAGAATAGGGATGCTAGGGTTCAAGTTGTTAATGTAAAAAACATGATTCTATCACACAAAGATTTGGCGGCCCCCCTGTAGTAACTCCCGGACCCCCTGTTGAAGACCTTTCACTTTTACATTCAAGTTCTCTATTTCTGCTAGTGCAGGCCCTTGACATTTTCTCCAACTTCTTCAATGAGCTGTATCCTTCTCATGTCTTCTGTCCTCCTTTCCCCTCCTTGTTTTCCTGTTTCTGTATTTTCAGCCTTCTATCTATCTTCGCCTGTTGGAAGATCCCAGTGCTGTGGCCCAGTCAAACAGCCCTGGGTATTCCCCTAAGGCCCCTCCTTCAGAGAGTGGTTACAGCAGTTGCCCTTCACCGTGGTACTCTAAAAGCCTTTTAAACTCATCCCGCTCTCCGAGCCCTAATGCTGCTGAACAATACCACCCAGAATGCACCTCTCGTAGCCTCTCCACCAACAATTTGTCTGCTTCTTCTCTGACGGGATCAGGATATGAACATCTCTCTGAGAAAGGGGAAGACACTATCAGTCAGGTGAACTGGTGTCTGTCTGTCTGTCTGTCTGTCTGTCTGTCTGTCTGTCTGTCTGTCTGTCTGTCTGTCTGTCTGTCTGTCTGTCTGTCTGTCTGTCTGTCTGATCGTCCATCTACTCTTGTGTCTGGCATTTGTCCCCACTTTGTCTGGGGTTCGACCCCACTTTGGAGGCGTTAATATTAACACCTTCTAAGCCAAGGGGAGCCCCTTAATGTTAAAACCGTACTATATCGCACATCCCCCCAGGGACTCTCAGCCACGTCGTACATTCCCGGACTTTGTCTTTAAAACCGGAATAAAAGCTTTTGATCCGAAAATCGGCGATCGTCTAACCTTCCCTAGTCACCACTCGTGCACTGATAGCTCATGCAGACCGTGCATGAAGCAGAGGTGACGTCAGCGCCTCTCCTTCTCCAAGGCACCTTCCACCCATCCGTTTACTGTCTACACACTCGAGCTCCTCCTGCAGCCATGCTTGGGGCTATGCTAGCGAAACTTTTCAGTTCTGTTCTTCAGTCACACATGGACTATTTGCGGGGACATTTACGTGAAAGGATCGCGCACGCGAAACGCACGGGGACATCGACGATCGGCCAAAACCCCCATTCTATCCCAACGGAAATCGAGAAAATCATGGTGAGTTACTGGCCTGGGGGAAAAAAAAAAGAAAAAACAGCGGCGCTGTTCAAGATGGAGGGGCTGCGGGGTCATGTTTATAAACATAATATTATGTCTCAGATCACAATACAATAATAGAAATGTCACGGCTAATCTACCAACCACCATTCTATTTCGGACGTCAACGTGTTAATAAGTAACATGCAATGACTTATAGAACATGCAAGCAACACAACTTTAACTCACCCACCGCTATTTTTAAGACCCTTCTGAGGGTCCACACCGCCAGGATTTTGCCTACCTTTAACGTGGGCGCGCGCGCGAATCCATTGCGCGATGGTTCACCGATTGCATTCACAATACGATCCAGGCAGGGTAAGCAACAAAGCACTACAGCCTTCCATCGCTCAAAGCGAAACCGACGGAGCGCCACGCTGGTGTTGCACAACATTGAACCGGATGACATTTCGGCAGACAGGATACAGGCGTCGTTGTCCCGCCCCCCCATTTCCGTTCTGGAACATCCAGATCCGTTTTTTGTGAATAGGGCGGGTCCACAGAGCGCTATGGACGGCGAATCGGCGATCATACTTTTTTGTTTTATAGTTATTAAAGCTAATTGATAGCTCGTCATATTCGTCATAAGCAGAGTGGACCCATAACTATAGCTCGTCAAACTCGTCCAATGTAGTGGATGAGTTAAGAATGTTTTGTTCTTTTAAAGTAGTACTCTTTTTGTTATTAAATCAGTTACTGCCACACCCCGAGTTGCCCGAGTTGTTCCCGATGTTCGTAGAAAAAGAAATTTGGACCTCCTCCTAACCACTAGGCATGATCGCGATGGAGAAATTGCATGTTTAACCCCCATACCAACCCCATCTTTCAAACATGGCAGCCATGTTTGTTTAAATATGAAGAAAACATAATGGCTGCTATTTCATGAATGCCTGAACGGAATTCCAAGCGGATTTTTTGGTTTGAAAGCTGTGAACAGCGTGCACACATGTGGTGCATGATCTAGGCATGGGTGTGCATGATCCGTGCACTATGAATTACATGGAAGTCTATGGAGACTGGGGGGCATCTTGGAACTTCAAAGAGATTTTTAAAAAGCAGCTAATGAGTGAAAGTATAGTCCTCTTTTTGTTATTAAAGTATAGTCCTCTTTTTTTATGCCCATACATTTTCATTCACAACAAAGCAGAGATGTTCCTTATTTTGCTAAACTCTTTGTTACCAAAAGGTTGCTATGAAATCGTTCTAGGGAGCTATTGGGCTGATTCTACGGTCTGATACATCAATGGCATTTGTAACTTGTGATTGGAGCATCACTTGGGATGGTTCACGCTAGGAATACGATTGTGAAAACATACTAGCTATGTATGACTGCAGAAACATTCCTCTTGATAAACTGATTTCAAGCTTGCTTTAAGATGGCGTAATACATTATCGAGCCTTCTGTGCCATTTCTGCTTTAGCCAAGCTGCTTTCATAGACACTCCAAAACAATAGTTTCTGTGTTGAGTAGTTCTCAAAGTGCCATATGGTTCAAAATCATTATATTATTCTATGTTCTAAATGTTTTTTTTTTAGAATTTGCTAATATTCTTCCCAGGTAGGAAGCATTTTTAGGAAACACGACTGCTTGTGAGTGTCCCATTAATCTAACAAGCACAACCAATGTAGGTTTCAATTCATATAATCTTTTGGACAAAATGAGTTGCTAACAAGGAATGTTCCTAACTAGATGCCAAGGTGCTATCGTTTCTCAACATTTATCTTTTCATTATGAACTGTAGTTCTCATGCGAGGGGAGACTGCTTTCAATTCATTCATACATTTTCTTAATGATTTTGTTGATTCGAGAGATGAGATTCTATTTCTGTAAAACTGTCCATCCCCAGTGCTTTTCATTCTGACTTTCCTTCCTTTCATTCCTCTCTTTCCCTCCAGGGTAAATCCCGGAGTTTGTCAGCTAAAGAATTCGGTAGGAGGAGTATAAAAGAGAGAGCTGTACTCCTCTGCTCTATGTTCCCTGACTCTGAGAATCCTTCTGTCTCTGACCGACTCTCTCCTCTTCCTTGTCTCTCTACACCTCAGGTGGTAAATCTCACCTGCTTTTCCTTCCATGGCTTTGGCTTTCGGGGTTTAAAGTAGGGGTCGACCGATATGGGATATTCATGTTCGATATCGATAAGTCGTGATCAAAGACCCAGTGTCCCGGCCCCCGCAGCGGCGCGCGCACCACGTGACCGTCTACCGAACTGGCTTTGTCCCTTCAGATCCGTCGCACTATTCCGCAGCAGGAAATCGGTGAAAATCAGTAACCAAGATGCAAAAAATAAATAAATAATAAAATAATATATCGAAACATTTTTCAACTTTTTTTTTTATATCGATATTTTGCGATATTAATAAATGTTATGAATATCGACTTCGATTATCACCTGTTTCAATAATCGGTCGATCCCTAGTTTAAAGTGCGGGGGCATGTGCAGAGGCTATTAGCCCAGTGTTAATCCATTTATGTACCATTAGTGATTAATTACCAGTCTGAGCACTTGGCAGTGGATGGAATGTTGTTGGAGGTTTTTTCCATTGTTGTGCTACCAACTTGATTGGTAGCACAACAATGTGAACCAGCTGGTGATAATGATTTTGTTTATGAACCACAGCTCTATTCCAAAACCAGACCGGTTGTGTAATGTAGTCTAAAGTGTGATGGGGTGTTTGAAAGCTGCGGTTAGCATTTATCATCATTTCTTGCTTCATACAATGAATCTCACAAAACCAGCCATTCGCATGATGCAGTAAGGCAACGTATCATATTATAAAATGGCATTAATCATTCTATAATACACTGACAGTATTGTCTTGTTGCGCCATTGACACCATGTAGACCAATCATTTAAAGGACCACATCTAATCACCTCTGGGACCTTTTTTGTGTTTTTTTTGTTTTTTGTTTTGTTGTTTAGTATTTCAGCATGCTACAAAGCATCATATGATGCATTTTGCATCATATGATGCATTAGATGATGCAATATCATGCTACAAAGCATCATATGACCAGTTGTAGCATGCTGAAATACTAAAATATCTAAAAACACAGATTTAACTCAAAAAATAACTCAGGATTGTGTTGATCGTGTCCCAAACAACAATAACATAAGATCTGGTTGTCCCAGAGGTGAAGTGGTCCTTTAAGCACTAAAGTCTGCCATTACCCCCAATTAACACACCTAATCCCCCAGCCTCATTTCATTTAGAAGTTTTATTCCTCTCCTATTTCATTCCTTTACTTTATCTCTTCCATGTCTTAACTGTGCCCTTCTATTTCTCTTCCTATCTAGGCAGACCTATCCATTTCTCCCCCTTTCCCCTCCTCCACCTCTCCCTCCCCATCCATATCTCAGAGCTCCAGGGTGAGTCCTGTGATCCACCCTGTCCCAGAACCCTCAACCCACGCCTGTTTCTCTGCCTCCATCCCTGACTCTCCTGAGCGCAAAGACCACAAATCCTCCTCTACTCTCTCCTCTGACTCTCACTGTGAGAAGGCACTTCAAATCTCTACTCTTCTCCTTCCTTCTCCCCTGTGCAACAACAAAACCTCCTCTCGGCTCCCTCTGTCTATTTCTGAGGAGAGCAAGCACATTTCTTCTCCCTCGTCTGACTGTGAAAATGGACACGGAAACGTTTCTCCTCTCCCTGCTCCTCAGCCGAAAAAGGAACAGTGTCAGGAAATAGCCCCTCTCCCTTCTGCCCCCCCGATATACAAGAACCTGCAAAAGAAGGTAGATGACTGTAAGAAATTAGCGCCTCTGTCTGCCCCCCCAACATACAAGAACTTGCAAAAGAAGATAGTAAAGAAGGTAGATGACTGTACACGGGATGAGGTTCAGGTCAATCTTGAGAAGAAACGGGAGAAAGCCCCCGAAAAGACTCAAAACCAAATCAATGATGATGCACTTGAAAGTGAAAACAGCCACCAGAAGGTAAAAACTTGCCATCTGAATGACAAATTCCTTTTTCATCAAAATGTTGATGTACCTGTTGTGAAGATCCGCTCGTGAATTTCTTATACTTGGACAATCAGCTAGCAGAAAGTATAATCCAATATAATTATGATTCATTGAAGTACAATATGTGATGTAGAAATCCCAGAATTGACTACAAATAAGCCTTATGTTACAGTTGTATGGAGCGTTGCGGTACAATCCAGTGTAACATGGTATGGCTACACAAAGGCAATTCTCTCTCTTTTCAGTGCAATGGGAGCAGTGTTCTAAAAAGCTCTACGAGAATTACTCTAAAGTCTGTTAAGCGCTCTGACAGTTGTCCGACTGGAGCTTCAAATTACTCTAAAGAGGTACTAGTCAATGCCATAAGTCGCATGACGGTGTTTTGCGCTATATGCACAGCAGCCATTTTGGAGAGAAGTTGGATGGTCTTCTCACTTCCTTCAGAGGTGTTACCAATAATACTAATGAAGGCTCTGTTCCATTGTGGTCAAACAGAATCAGGGTGCTGTAATATTGTGCATGTTGGCTCACTAGAAACACTCTGCTACACCAGTGGGTCTCAAAGTGTGGTCCAGGGACCCTCATGGTTCCTTGGGGGTTTCAAATGACTTAGAAGGTGTTACTCTTGAGAGTGTTCAAATATGGAACCAAATGCAGCCGTAATAGGTTTGAGAACCACTGTGCTACATGAAATGGAACAGAGCCTTCATTAGTATCATTGGTAACACCTTTGAAGGAAGTGAGAAAACCATCCAACTTCTCTCCAAAATGGCTGCTGTGCATAGAGCCTGATGTGTTGAGCTTTTAGATCTATTTTCAGCGTGTGACACCATCGTACGAGAGAGCATCATAAATTAAGCCTGAACACAGTATTTAAGTCATAATTGCTTTCTTCTTTCCCAACTGATTTTTCTTCATCTGTTTTCTCCCTCCTTCCTCTCTTCGGTGCCTCTTTCCCTGGTGTTATCATTAGCGTACAGTTGGGAAGGTGTCATCTTTCGTAGATGCTAGAGCTCAAAAATTGGCCATCCTTTATGAGACAGACCACAGGCCAGATGCAACACCGGTAAGCTGCATGTGGATGTTGAGGAGGTCTAACGGACCAGCATCCCCTCTGTGAGACAACATTATTAGAAAATGCAGCATTCTTTTTAATAGGTTTTGAACTGAAAACAAGGAAGAACTTTTATCTCTTATATCGCACACTTTTCACAACCCAGAAATTGTAAGTATGACATTCAGATTACTGTATCAATTTTACAGGTTATCTGGGCAGGAAGGGGTCCCAAGTTTAAACAGAATTTTGTATATACACAATACATGTCACTCTTGCTTGTTGCCATCACGTTAACACAAGGAGACCAACTGTTTGAACATAATTTTCTTTCTTTGGTCAATAGGCATTTTCACAACTTTTTTTTCTTGACTTGATAATACTTCTTCACATGGAATAAACCACCTACTCCAATTACTCGTGATATACTGGAGCATACAGCTGTCCATCATCTGAAATGCTTAAATGTATTTGCAAGTTGATTATTACTCCATAGCCATTGAATGCAATATTTAAGTATAAATTAAATATAAAAACATATTTTCCATCTCAAAATACAATTAACTTGAAAATGAAATGAAAATGTACTGTATGGGACATTTTTAAATCTTCTGTTGCTTTTCTGGTTGCAACCGCTGGTCAGCCACACAGCCTGACTTCACCCTGACCTGCCAAGGACACCAGCACAGTTTATAACTTAGGAGAAAGATTCAGAACCTTGAACACAGCACCTTCAAGCACTTTAAGCATTAGCTGTGTTTTTAATACTGCTATTCTTTGATTATTCCTTTTATATATTTGTTTATAGAGGGTATGCGTTTGACATCATCATTATACCCGGAAGTTAGGCGGGAACACCTACTGAGTGGCAAAAAATGACTTTCTGGCCTTGACATAGCCCATACATCCAAACAGAAAAGTCCTATCTGATTGCATTTAACAACGTTAAACTCACATTGCCACTCGATTTTCCATTCACTGTATTCATGTGCATACCCTCCATTATAGTTATTGCAGCTACAATGTTTGAGGAGCCAATATAAAATAATGCATGTACCCACACAGGAGAATCCTTACTACTTTATTAGTTTATGCTACTTGGAATTGACCAATAATTACTTTACCATTTTCATTCTGCTTTAATCCACATACTGTACATTCCACTAATACTCTTTATAATACTGCAAATCCACCTGTCCTCGTCATATCTCTAGCTTCTGTCTTCTGACGGTCCTCCTCCTCCTCTCTCCAGTGTGTGGTGCGTAAAGACCTCCCTGCTGGACTGGGTGGGAGTGACATCTGCCACTTCTGCACCAAGCGTGTGTACGTGATGGAGAGACTCAGCGCTGACGGATACTTCTTCCACAGAGAGTGCTTCCGCTGTGACGTCTGTAAATGCACTCTGCGTCTCGGGGGACACGCCTTCGACTCACATCATGGTACCTACCGCTTGTTTTCATGACAGGATCAAGAAGAGCCAATGCGTTTATATGATCTTAATGACAGTTTTGTACGTAGGACCTCTTCACATCCTATTATTTATGCACAAACATACATTTGAGCTTTCCATAGCATACACACATTCACAGAGATTTTGAACCTTGTTGAACTTAATTTGTGTTCATTTTATAATTAGCAACTGTGCTATTTTCTGTTCATGTAAGAAATATTGTATATAAATCAACTTTTCCCTTATGTTCACCAGAATGTGTTTTTCTTTTACAGGGAAGTTCTACTGCAAGGTGCATTATGCTCAGCGTAAACCTAGCCCTCAACTTGGCAAGTTCAGGAGAAGAATGGTAAGCTACAGTGCAGCCATTTCGACCAAGCAATGAGAGCAAATATTTCACTTTAAAAAAAAAATGTTGGTCATTTTATCATCAACTCAGGCTTTTGTGAACGCCCCAGACAGTTCATAAGTTACTTGATTCAGTATTTAGATACCCCGTAAATCCCCAATTAGTAGCCCGGGCGTTTATTTCGCAAAATGGGGTCGGACCCCGGGCGCTTAAAAGGGACCAGGCGGCTATTGGTAACAGGCTTTTATTTATTTTGGCACTGGCCAGCACTGGGCCATTATTTGGTACATTTTTCTTTCTCAAACTATATAATAGTAATAATAATATTTGTTTTTATAATAAATGTTATAATTATTATTATTATTATTTTAATTGTTATGAACACCCAGAAAATAGCACATTGTGATCTATTAGACCAAACCTCATTTAAAAAATATCAAGAGTGTATGAATGCCTTTAAAAAAATATATAGATACTATTATTTATACTAAGGGAATCTTTCTCCAAAAGAATCAATTACCGCATGCCAGCAAAGACGCATCTAGGTCTGTAGTCAACGAGTCAACGAGTCCGACCCAATTAGCGCAGAAGTCCTGCAGCTGGTGCTCTGACTACTCGCTGACATGACCACTGAACAGCTCCACTATCCTGACATTAAACCATTGTGGTATTGCATTATGATTAAGCCTTCTGCATTCCCCTTGCACCTCAAAATAATGGATTACTTCTTCAAAATGCGGACTGGATAAAAAGAGGCAGCAACAGTAGGTAATGACAATGAGTTATTCTGATCCAGCTGGCCTTTATTGGCCAGTCTTTCTCCATCACAACGTTTTGCCATTAAAGTAGGCCTACTCACGCAAACTTTGCATTGTAGCAATGTTTTAGACAGTAATGAATGGTGGTCAGTGCGCAGAGAGCAGCAGACTCCTTTTTTCCTCTCTCTTTTTTTGGAGTCCTTTGGCAATCTGTTCCCCGACGCACAGACAGTGCGTCCTGCGCGTCATGGTAGCGCAGCACTGGGCTGGGCTGGGCACCATATACATTTGGCTTAGAAGTGTCTGTCCACAGGGCTGTGAGCTTGTAGATTTGCTGTTTTCAGCGCACTACCGTCATACAACATATGACCGTAGCAACGCACAGCGAGTGCGGTGCATTGCAACTTGCTGTCACAGCACTGCTGTGAGCTTGTAGATTTGCTGTTTTCAGCGCACCACTGCCATGCAACATAAATAACCAGTTAAGTTGAATAAATAGCAAATAATACCAAACAACCAAACAAATAATAGCCCGGGCTCTTACATAAAACATAATAAGGATAATATTAATTGCAAATAACGGCCCAGGCGCTTATACGAACCGTGCGCTTATTTGAAACAGGCGTTTATTGCGCAAAATTGGGTCATACCCCGGGCGGATATATGGGACCCGGCGGCAGTTTGCCACCGGGCGATTAATTGGGGATTTACGGTATTTGATATTCATGTTATCAGACACGCCTCCTTCCTATACAAACCCATTATAACTCTATTTTAACCATGATGGATTCATCAAAAACACATGTCCTTGGTTCCGGTGACCGAGATGTGCTTTACATTCACCCATTCACACACACATTCATTCATACACCGGAGGAGACCATGCAAGGCACCAACCTGCTCACCGGGAGCAACTAGGGGTTCAGAGTCTTGCTCAAGGACTCTTTGACACTAATTCTGGGGGAGCCCGGGATCGAACTGGGTACCCTTCGGGAACCCTCAATGTTCTAAGACAGCAACTCTACCCCTGAGCCACTGCCACCCCAGTGGCTGCCCTCCTAATACGTGAGGAGGCTGTGTTTTTTTTAATTTATTCTTTCATTTATTTTTTATAATCTTTTTTGAAAATGAAAAAAATGAAATGGGTAAAAAAGAAAAAGGTTATTGAAAAAACACGCCCCTTCACGCATTAGAAGGGCAGTATGAGTATCTATGAGTCCTTTAACATTTTTACATGGCATCCAATACAAACTTTTCATGCACAATTATGCCCAAACGTAATGCTCCAAATAATAAGATGCCAAATAGTTGGCCATGAATATGTCACTAAGTTTTCCACCCGTACTGTTAAAAGATTCAGAAATGTGGTTGTGAATTATCAGTTTTCAAATGGCCTTAGTTTTTACTTTCCCTGCGGGGTTTAACCACTTTCAACCTGGCATCCCTATTTTGGGCTTGTCATTATGTGTTAAAATAGTGGCTAAATGAATATCTCTGCTGTCGGGCCGAACTCCAAAATGTAAATTTTCAGGAAAATGAGCTCAAGTGGAGTTAGGAGGTTTTGACCAAAGGGCTTTTTACTATTTTTCATTGGTTCAATATTATTTTAACTAACACACAGACGTAAAGGGTGTTCAATAGCACATATTTATGAACAAAAGAGAAGGACAATTGGGTGGAGTTTTAGGGCACGTTCTCACCCAAAGTCCGCTTAAAAGGTCCGGATCAGGGACCAAATGTTTACATTGTTGCATTTTGAATTTGGTCCGGTTAGCGTTCACACGGGACTTTTGTTAAAAGAACCAAATATGTAAACAACTGACACGTGGTCATACAGGCGGCTGTTGATCTATTGACAGAATAGGATATTCCTATGGAAAATGACTTCACTGCCTATTCCAATTAATTTTGTGTTATTAATCACAGCCGCTTCCTATATCTCTTTTTTTTAAAAGAAGCGAAACCCGCATTTCAGGCAGTAATTAGCGATGGATGGGTGGAGGAATCTCTCTCTCTTTCTCTCTCTATTTCTCTCTCTCTCTCTCTCAAAACATAGCCTGTATAAAGCCTTCTCCTTGATTCATTTAACAATAAATAGTGCAAGAACGCGAGAACATAATATAAGCATCCCCGTTTCCACATCAAATCTCTCTCTGTCTGTCTCTTTCTTTCTTTACAAGCAAGTGAAGCAACGGGTCCGTAATGATATTTCCTATCCTTATCAGGTAAGGTTGGAAATGTGAAGCTAAATTAATAAATAACCTAAATAAAAACAATAAAATAATGTATAATCCCAAATGTTGAATCTATATGCGTATGAGCCATAACTTTATATGCGGTGGCGCATGCTTAAAAAGAACATATTAATGTAACGGGATGCTAACCCACATCTCTCCTCATTTAGCCATGAAACATAACAGCCGTGCATCAGACACTCGGACAGTGTTGTAAGCTTTTAAATCCGTTATTTTTGTGCACCGCACCCGATGACATGGACATACTGCCGTCCCAGCAACAACGTGAAGAGTTTGACTCGTGCACGCCCGTCCTCAGGGAACAGCGAGAGAGCGAAAAGAGAGCGAAAATCCTAATGCCTCGAAAGAAAAGCCAAGTTTGACTTTATTTTGTGTTGTGGTCGTTTGGATGGAGGTTGTGTGCGCAGCGCGCCCGCCGCGCCGCCTCCTCCTCCTGTGTTATACACAAGATGGTGACCTTACTTTTATTTGTGACTGTATTTGTGTCAAAACAAACAATGATCACCGTGTTCGGAGAGCGACCCCTGGAGTCACCGCACACGATGGGTCACCAGTTTCCATGTAACCTCGCAGTTTCCATGTAGCTAACAAGACACCGCAGCGCTTGCTCACAGGGAGAGGAGATGATACAATTATTAACGTGTAGCCTACTGCAGGTCATGAAGACATATCAGCGGTCGGGTCATATCAATAATGATTCCCGTAAGAAATTCATGCTTTTAGAACTAATTATTAATCCAGCTTCACAACTGCAGTTAACAAAGATTGATGAGTGTAGTCTCTTGTAGCCGAAGTTACAATTGCTTCACGAGTAGTCGTTTATTATTTTTTCCATATTGTTTTTCAATGAACAACACACAATGCAGAATGTTATTGTAGTAGGCTGATCAGACATAAGTTTGGTCCTCTATAAAGTCCGGCTCCGTTCACACCAGCAGAGGACCGGACCATGGTCCGTTTGGAAGGGGACCGAGTCCTGCCTTTTCAAGAGGACCATGGTCCGGACCAAACAAAGGGACCATGGTCCCTTTGCACGTTCACACCAGCGGACCAAAGGAGAAAGAGGACCATGGTCCCTTTTAAGCGGACCAAATAACCCTGGTGTGAACGCCCCCTTAGTATAATGATGATGTCACTTTTTACTACTTTCCATTGGTTCAATATTATTTAACCAACACTCAGATGTAAAAGGTGTTCAATAGCCCTGATTCATGCCAAAAACCTCAAAAATGGAGTTAAGAGGTTTTGGCCAGACAGTGACAATATCCTCCTATGCATGCATCTCTCTGTTTCAGGGTGACCAAGGGGACCTCTCATCCTCGTCGCTGGACGGTGGTGGTGGTTACTTACCGGCGGGCAGCCTGCAGATCCAGCCCCCAGGTACCCAGCTGGTTTCATTGCTTAGGCGAGGCCTGAGCTGGCCGAGGCGTGCTGTCCGCGCTGTGTGTGTGTGGCCACGGCGGCTGTTGGGGAGTGTGTGTGAGTTTGTGGCGGCGGCGTGCGCCCACCTGCGGTGCCGCTCAGAGGACTACGAGTTCCTGTATGTGCTGATGAGCCTGGGGCTTCCTCTGCTCGGCATGTTGCATGAGCTCCCAGGGCAGATCTACCATGAGAGCCAGCTGGTCCAGCAGCAGCAGCCCTCTGGCCTCAGGGTTACCTAGAGAGAGAACCCCAAGTACTGTAGGGCTGTCACCATTATGACATTTTACATGACGATTCATTGTCACTCAAATAATTTGCGATTAACGATTTGAATTGTGTTTTTGTCGTTGACAATTACATTCCTCTTTGGCTTGTAGGCTTTGAAGTTGCACATGGCAGATATGACACATAACCTAAATATACAAAGAAATTACTGACATATTTGACAACTTTATACTTGAAAAAGAACCTTGATAGTGGAAATGGCCGAAATGGCCGATCTACAAGCTCACAACGCAGCTTGTATATCTGCTATTTCCACAATTTTTTTTTTAATGTTTGAAAATATGATAATTTTTCAACATTAAATGATTATGACGATTATGACAAAATAATTGCGATTATGTCAAATAATGGCGATTATGTAATAATTGTGACAGCCCTGACCCCAAGTCAGTCTGTGTGGGTCAGCTGGCTTATCTGGAGCCGATAAGTCTTGGGAATCTATACAATGTTTCTTTTATTTTTATTACCACACATACCACCTTTTTGGTGGGTGTTAATGGACATGTTTTTTTTTCTTTCTTTTTGTTAACGTCTAAGGACCAAAATGATGTCTTTGTATAAAGTTTACGCAAGTTCCAGACACTCTGCGGGATGTCCTTTTTTGCACTTGGGTATAATGGTCAAAAAGCAAGATAATTACCATTATCATCTGCTTAAATCCATTGTTTGCTCTTAGTGTGGTACCCTGCTGAATGCAACTTTGAACCTATTTTAGTTAAAAGAAAACTTTTTTTTTAACAGCAAGTGTACATTTTGTGAACACCCCAGATTTGTTTAAAAAAAAACTAAGTTGTACTTTAAGGTTACTAAAGTCTGACGTCACTTCCAGGACCCCACCAGGGAGTGTTTTCTCTATTCGAAATCCCAACGGTATCAAACTATATAACAGAATATTATAAACGACGTCGACACATATCCATCTCCCTGACAGAATCGCCTGTCTAATTTATTTATTTATTTTTGGAACACAGAGTTAAAAGATGTCTTTGGGATTTTTCATGGGAAAAACTGTGACCCATGGAACGTGGGTCTGACGTCAGGATTATCAACAGTTGGGCTTTGTCATAAAAACAAAACACCATCTAACATCTGTTAGACCGGTTATGAAGAACATCCCCGTCTGTAATCTACAAGCTTGTCTGGTACAAGTGAGCCAATTGGATTGGCTATACAGTATATCATTTATATATGGTGTTTGATGGCAATAAAGGTTACCCTGAGCCATGCCCATTGACTTAAATCATGAAAGGCATATGGATCTTGTTGGCTTTATTTTTTATAAAAATGGGCCACACAGTGATCATTGCTCATGGAGTCACTTGACCGTGTGTATTGCATGAACTGCACCTAAACCCCAGCTACCTGTATGCAATTCACCAGAGGGATTTGGAGTGGAAATGCCAAAACAGTATTTTTCCCAGTGTAATTACAAGAGATATATTTTCTCTAACAAGATGGACAATTTAGTTTTGTCTTTGTTGTTACACTAAAGGTTATGATTTTATTCGGCAATGTGTTTATTTTTTTTATTATTATTATTTCTTTTTGTTTTACCATGATGAATGATGTCTTGGCTTGAATATGCAGAATCAGCCAAATAATATTATGTTCATGAACAAGTGAAAATAATATGGCTAAAGTGTTAAGCTATTTGTACAACCTATTGTACAGTCTGCATGTTTCACAGTATGCAGTTGCGTACATACTCTTATTTACTTGCAATCTCTTCCCCTTTATGACTCTGAGCCCAGTATGACTTTTCTTTTCTTTTTTTTTTTATCTTCCCATTCATCTTCCAACTTCCATATTTTCCATTCCATTTGCATTTCTTCCATTTATTCCTTTTTTCCATCCCTATTTTTTCTCCCATTCACTTCATTCCGTTCAGTCTGTTTCAAGTTTCCAATGCTGCTCCCTCTGATTGGCTGATTCCTGGCAGCGGGGGAGGTGACGATTGGCCTGCTTTGGTCATAATGATCTTGTCATGTTGCATTGGCTGCACGGTTCCTCCTATAATTCCACATTAACCCGTCATTGAGATGGCATGACCTGTAATTGGCATGTTGACTAATTGTCATGTGCAGTACTTTTAATTTATTTGGTGAGATTTTCGTCACAGCGGTTGGTTTGTCAGCGTTGTCCCCAACATGCACGCTAACCCCACTAACGGATGCTGTGCTCCTCCACGTAAGCAGATATAAATATGATGATTGCTCCTTCGTTGTATTGGGCTTGCCAATGTATTTTTATTCTGATCGGCAGCCCTCCCATAATTCTCAGGCCCATCTGACAGTATCGTATGTATCCACGTGTTTGTGGTCTGTCTGTGGTTTTCGTCTCTTTCAGAAGGAGGCCTTGCCCCCTCCGAGCCCCTTTCCAGATCCCTCTCATGCACCTCGTAGACTTTTCTCAGGAGATCATCAGTCTTTCCCTCCGTTATAATGTAGCTTTTTGCACACTGCCAGAGTATTGTGTTTTGACTGTATATTTTTGTAGTTGTATTTAAAATTAAGTCTTTAAATCGCCTGCCTTATTGTTTTGTTTTCCACAGTGAAATAAACTCTAAATTTGCCTATAAATTACCTGCTTCCTCATTTGTTACAAATTAACTGCATTTGCCAGTTATTGCCTAGTTCAGAATAGTTAGCTGTTTCCATTTGTGGTCGTTCAGAAACTTTATTACAGCCTAACCTCATTCATCAATAACACTTCACAGAACCCACTTCCCAAAAGGCAAATCCCTTCTTCACCCATGTGCTAAGTTGGACTAACATTGCCCACACCTATAGTTTTTCACAACCACAGCTTTTGTTTACCTAACAATTCATGTGCGCTCCCTGACACCCCGTAAAGGTTTGAGGACTCGGACACAGCTTTTGGGGTTATCTAGCATCCCTTGGAATAGTATGGCTTAAAATATTGTCCCAAATATATATTGCTCACTTCAACTCCCCCCCCAAAAGGCATAACATGACCTCCCAAAGCCAAATCTCAACTCGACTTGAATCAGATTGTATTCCATCAAACCAAACTGACAGGAATCGTATCTGAAAAGATGAAAGTGACCAAATGATCCAGTGACCTTTTTAAGCAAACTGAACTGATTTGAAGTGAACCATGCACCAGTTTCTCTTGCCAGTCATCTGTTGGACACTCTGTCTGTGGGTCTCTTCTATCCTTGCTCTTGATCTATTACTGTATTTTCACTTGATTTTAGAGTGCCCCCATCATCCACTTACAGGCCGCAATTTTGTGTCCCACCTTGCTAGCCCTGAGTTGAGTTAAATTGTGGACATAATATGGCATAAGTGGAAGGAACCTATCCACTCCCTTTAAAGGACAACTTTGTTTTTTTACAACAAGGGTTCATATTTTAGGTAGTAATTAGAGAAAAGAAAAGAAGAGTGTTAAAATGTTTTCATTTACTGCTTTCTATTGTTTTAGCGATTTTTGTATTTTGATTTCAGTGGGTGGGGGCATGCGTACAAGTGGCTAAATATGTCTTTCTAGACACAATAATCCGGCAATTTCTTTGTTTTTTTTGCGACCGAAGGTCGCATATACTCTGAAGAACCGTGTCGCTTGAGTGTCCTTCCGTATCCTCTGTGATGTCAGTGTGATGTCAGCGAGTTGTGACATCACTTCCTGTACAGGGCGGCTACACAAAATGTGGATAACACTATATATGGAGATAGTCCAGTCCATCTGGAACACAGGGTAGTGTTCCAAACATCTAGGCTGATAATCCAGCTTTTGCAGCGTCACAGGTTCAAGTCCTGACTTGCGACCTCAAGTCCCCATCTCTTCCTGTACGGGGCGGCTAAACAAGACTAAGAAAGACCAAAAAAAAAGAGAAGGATACACAAGACTAAGAAAGACAAAAAAAGAGAAGAATAAAAAAGAAAAAAAGAAGGAGGATGATAAAGATACCAAAAGGAGAGAGAAGAATGGGTGGATGAGGTACAATGTGCGGTATCCTCCTCCGATCTGATACGGGCGGCTGGACTTAGATCACCTATGAAAGGATGTCCATGAAAGAATGTCCATCCACCTGGAGAAAAGAAAATGTAACAAGGAGGTGGCAACGGGCGGCCAGATAAAGTTATTAGGCCTGGATCCAACTTTAAGTCGATGTATCAAACCGGTACTCGAAACGTACTTAGAATTTAACATATTTTCTAAAGTAAATATGGGGGCGGCTGTGTGAAGAACGTTTCGTTGGGCATTTGGACCTATACATGGAGAAATGGAGCGAATCTGTTTGGCTTAAACATGGAGATGTGGATAACACTATAGAGTGTCTATATGGAGATAGTCTAGTCCAATATGTCATATGGGACTACCGTCATAGACAGTAGCCATTGTTAATCCGGAGTCAATGGCTGACTGTCTGTACAGGAAGTGATGTCACATGACATACTTTTTATGCCCATATATGAGTCCTAACATGGAGATGTGGATAACACTATATATGGAGATAGTCTAGTCCAATATGTCAGGAACTACCGTCATAGACAGTAGCCATTGTTAGGTCGGAGTCAATGGCTGTCTGTCTGACTGTCTGTACAGGAAGTGATGTCACATGACATACTTTTTATGCCCATATATGATTCCTTCTGTACCACATCTCCATGTTTAGGCAAACTCCACACAGAAAGGCCCTATCGCCAACCCAACCTAGGGTGTGAGCGATAGGGCCTTTCTGTGTGGAGTTTGCATGTTCTCCCCGTGTCTCCTAGGGTTGATACCCTCACAAAAACATGAACAAACTCCCCCCAGAATGACAACAACTAGAATCGTCAGAGAAACGCTGTGGTTGGCCAGATGGTCAAGAATTGGCGCGCATGTCACCATGAGGTCGCATTCCACCCTCAGGTGTCTTACTAGTACTATTTACACCAGCTCCCATAAGTCACATCTGCCCATGGAAGATTGCGGTGCATCTTGGAAATGGGCTTATTGTGTCTAAAAAGACATATTTAGCCACTTGCATACATGCCCCCAACCACTGAAATCAAAGTCATTAAAATCGCTAAAACGATAGAAAGAAGTAAATGAAAACATTTTAACACATCTTTTCTTTTCTCTAATGACTATCTAAAATATGAGCCCTTGTTGTAAAAAAAACGAATTTGTCCTTTAAAACCTGATGAGCACAAAGACCTTTGCATGTCTACAGACACCCATTCAGATACTTCCCTGTCAATTCTTTGCAAGTGTACTTGAACCAAATGGAATTGTCTTTGGAATGATTCTGTACAATATTGCCTACGTTGTGCTGTGAGTATTGAACCATGAACCTAATAGTATGTTTTTGTCATCTTATGCAGGGCTTGTTTTTAATAAGGTATATTTGTATATATATTGAACGTAACACCATTTATTTCCATCAATGTGCACTTGTTATGTAAAGAGAATAGCATAGCCTATACTACTGGACACTTTCTTTCTTTAGAAAAACGGCAAGTTTCATGTTTTTATTTTTCAGTAGCTGAAGCCATTTACCCATTTTTACCTTACATTTGAGTATAAGTAGTGACTAGCGAGGATATCTGTTTGAATAATATGTCATGTCTGAGAGTATTTTAATTAACAGAGTACATGTACAGAATATTTTTAGGGTACCACATTTATTTTTAAAGTTAATTACTGTATGCATCTCTAGTTTGAGGCTTTGGAAATGTTTTATTTCATTCGGATGTAGACACGTTTATGATACAGGCTTAAATCTAGCTCTGCTTACAGGTGGAGGGATCAGATCGCATGCTATGGCAGGGAAAGTCGGGGTAGCCCAGAAAAAGGTTCTACAGGTACCACAGATAGCGGAGGAGGCTTTGGACCCGTCCTGTGGGACAGAACCAACGCCACAACAGGACAACACAGGAGCCAATGGCCATGCCAAAGGTCAGTGCTTGCTCGGTGTGTGTGTGTATGCGTGCTGGGGTGTCGCACCACATTCTGGGCCCTGGGTACAAGGATTCACTGCGGGCCCCTGCACAATTATTTTGTGCAGGGGCTGTTGAAAAACTGTTGAAAAATAGCAGATATACAAGCTCTGCGAACTTGTAGATCTGCTATTTTTGAAAAATCGTGAAGATTTGTGCAAGTCTTTGAATATTTCAAATCCTTAAGGTCTTTTGAAAAACCTGTGTTTCTATGTCAGTGGTGCTCACACCTTTTCATTTGAAGGACCCCCAAAATGATTTGTATTTGGCCACAGACTCCCATCTCAAAATATTTAGTTCCAGGGACCCCCCAGAAGCAAAATTTGAGTTACAAATGTTCGCTTAAAAAATACATATATTCAAAGATTTTCACACAATTTTCACGACTTTTTCAAAAATAGCAGATCTACAAGCTTGCAGCGCGGCACTCAGTGCTGCGCTGTGAGCTTGTATATCTGCTATTTTTCAATAGCTAAAATATTATAAAATAAAAAAAACACAGCGGGTGCCCAGAATTATTCAACTTTTAATTTGCTGGTGCCCATGGCAACCTGCCATTTTACCTACCTTTGAAGTACTGGCGAGAAAAGTAATCCGAGTAAATGTAATCCAAGCATGTCCTGTTTATTTCGCGAAAATCTTTTCTTTCAGTCAGGACAGTTTTTTATCAATTCTAAGCCACAGTGTTTGTGTTACGGCCGGTAGAAGAGGCCGCCGTTTTGAGAAAAAAAGAAAAAAGGAAAAGAATCCGGAGAAAACAGCATTTTTGTGCAGCCGCTAAACAGGAAGTCAACGAGACAGACAGCACGTCCGGGTGACATCATTTCACGCTGCATTTTGGGAAATGGAGTTTGTTTCATCACCGCGGTAGCCAAGTACAGTAGCTACAGTAGGCCTACAGTATAGTTTACTGTACAACGCGTCGAACGCGCCGTGGGCACACATAAACATCAAAGAGATTGGCGCGTGGGCACCACGTGGGCGTTTAATGTGTTAAGGCCCCTCCACCTTGGGCCCTAGTAACTCAGTCCCACTTTTCCCCCCTTTGTGACGCCCCTGTGTGTGTGTGCTGTCTGTGTGTGACTCCCCTTCCTCCACTGTGGTCTGGGAGATCAGGGTGCGGCACACATGGCTGTTCTCCCACACTTAGCCCAATGTTTGTTTTGGCATGTCGGCTAGAAATGTTCCTCTCTGCTGAACATTCTGTCTGCGGGGGCACACATGCATGCGCACGCACGCACGCACGCACGCACGCACGCACGCACGCACGCACACACACACACACACACACACACACTATATATATATATATACATTAGTGGCAGTGTAGTGCCCCCTCCTGTTGGGTTTTAGATCCTAAAAGAATAATGAATCTAAAGATGATTGCTAAACCTTCCTCTATCATGTTCTCCATAATCGCTACCTGCAGATCATGTTAAGTTGGACAAGAACAGTCGCTGGAAGAGGAAAATCCAAGCGAGTGAGTACCTCTTGCTCTGTGTTGCTTGTTCTTCATGTCTGTCTGTCTGTCTGTCTGTCTGTCTGTCTGTCCCAATCGGTCTGTACCTCTTCCTTTGACGTAGCCATCATGACTCTTTTCTCGAGAGAATGGTCTGACCTGACCTGAAACCTCTCTCTGTCTAACTCTGTCTAATCTTTTCCCTGTATGCTGTACAACCTAGCATCATTCATGCTCAGTTTGATTTGGAGGTGGGTTGCAGTGGATTGCAGGCCTCATCCTCTAAAGCAGACCTGGGAATTGTGTGGCCCGGGGGCCGTATGGTTCACTCTGTTAATGGCAAATTACAAAATAAACACGTTTTCAAATTTTACCTCATGCATGGACTAAAGCGGCATTTCTTTTATTTTGACGTTTTTTATTCACGTACATATGGACGCAATGCATACATCAGCACGTGTGTGTGATCGTTGGATCTTTGTCTCGATAACAAGCAGGTGGTCAGACTGGTCACAATTCAAGACGACCTGCCTTACCTTACCCATCAAAAATGGCTAAAGTGGCTAAAAAATAGAATGCCGAAGTATTTGTTTACTTAAGGGAAAGTTGTGTGTTTAGTTTGCGGGAGCACAGCACATCTTACGGGGAGCACTGCCTTTTGGCCCGGCCCTCCACAATATTTTTTGTTGTTCATGTGGCCCCATGGAAAAAATTATTGCCCATCCCTGCTCTAAATGTTCTGCGTATCAAATGTGTGTAGCCTGTGTAACCTCGTGTAAAACACTAGAGGGCAGTAATGTTTTAATAAATATATCACTCCTAATGTGGATGTTGCCTTGTGTTTTATGGAGCTGCTCACTGACAGAATAATGACAATTTATACTTTACAAGATGTGTGGATAGGATAATGTATGTGTGATTGGCAATAGCAATTATGCCCAAAATATTTCACAGTGTATTATGTTATGCGATATTCTTTGTCAGGAACTTTGAACTTAGTTGTGTATCTTATTTTTGTATATAGAAATGACACCATTATCATACAGTGTCTCCTGTCCTCTGTTGTACAGCCTTCCCGCTGTTCTTTGTGAAGCATTTCCAGAGAAGCACAGCGGACAAAGACGAGACGGTGACAATCCCTGAAGTTGACAGTGAATTTGAAGACATCCAAACTGTATGTAGAATGGAGCCCACTCTGATGCTGCCTTCACACTGGCAGATACAAAAGATACAAAGCTAAAAAGCCGCACAGCATCTGTCTTTGTATCTGAAGTCGAAGCCAGCTCAACTTATTTGTAGCTTTTGTAAATGCAGGATGTATATTTGTATCTTCATGTCGCTGGCTTCCATTGGAAGGGCTAGTCCCAGTTGGGCGTTTTCCCAGTTGGGTGAACAGACTGTAAAGCAAGCGATCTTCATCCCATTCATGCGTTTATCGTGCGCTTGCCCATAAATATAACGATTGCATTCACCACGGCTTCGTAACGCCGCGCAAGAGCCTGCGGCGCTCGGGCGCGAAGATCAGGACCAAGGTCCGCTGGCCTTCGCGCCGCTTGCAATGTCGTGGACAATAATTACAGTCTGTTCGCCCAACTGGGACACCGCCCAACTGGGATTTTCCCCCATTGGAAATGTATGGTAGAATGTATCTTTGTAGCTGACAGTGTGAACACAGCATGCATGTATTGTTTACACACAAGACACAACATGTATATTACAGTATGTCTTATTGATAATTGGACAAACAGTATTATAAATATAAATGTCTTTTTAAAGGCAAGAAGAGTCAGAAGTTTGGAGATTTTTAACTTTGTATAATTCTTATTTGGTCACACGATATCATTGGTACATACGTATATTACCGTTGCTGCATGAATTGTCTTTGTTTCAGGACTCCAATGGCACTTCCAAGGATGTGAAATGTGAGAAACGCGTCACTCCAGATATCCCAAAGAAACGCCTGACGATATCTATCACTGAGAAAGAGAAGCTTCTGGACTGGAATATGCCAATTACACCACTGGAGGAGACTCCAGCACAATTGCACACTGACAACAAAACGGCGAAACAACCCAAAGACCAGGTTGGGAATGGATGACATTACTGACTTGTACTGAACAGTGTAAATTGCAATATTATGCACATGATGAGTGGGATTAGTAAAAACGTACAGTAAGACAAGGGTGTCAGACCGCCATTCCGAAACACCGCCATTCCGAACATTGACTAGGGTTAGGGTTAGGGTTAGGGGTAGGGTTAGGGTTAGTTAGGGTTAGGGTTAGGGTAAGGGTTAGGGTTAGGGTTAGGGGTAGGGTTAGGGTTAGAAGTCAATGTTCGGAATGGCGGTGTTTCGGAATGGCGGGGTGTAACCTACCAATCTAGTTGTCTTCCTGCAGAAATGTCAGAAATAGCGGACATTTGGGATATGTGATGGTAGCCTACATGTCATAACATGTCCTGTGACCTGCAGATTTGTTTGTTTTTCTCTAGTTAGCTGTGAGAAAAGAATCTCACATTTCATTGTCTCACTGTTCTAAAACAACCCAAATCAGATGTATGTAGTTTTTAGTCCGCTCCCCAGATGTTTAGTAGATAATAATATAGTTATAACGTTTTACACCCCTTACTAGAACTGTCCTTTCACATTATCTAACCTTTTGTCTAAACTTCAGTATTCGCCCAGAGGGCCGCAGCATATAAGGACTTATTCTCAATCAAGTTGTTGATTATCTTTCGGATTATTGTATTAATTTACGATTAATTTACCATACGTAAAGTCTAAATGCTTTTCACACATTATCTGAAACCAACACATCTAAAAACTCAACTTTTCATTTTGTAATTGCTGTCATTGTTCCATATCTCACATGGCCAGAGTGATGTGTGAAGATGAGATGAAAATCAAAGAGGAATTAATGATCTTGATAGTGTTTTTCCCGTCCTGTGCTGTTTTATCAGGTACAAGCAGAGACCGGTTCAGAGAAACCTCAGGCCAACTTGAGCCAGGATCAGGAGCCAACTCCCTCGTCCACCTCCACCTTCCAGCTCATAAGCAGCTTCTTAAAGAGGTCATTTGGCACCGCCAATCCCTCCACCAGCTCACAAGTAACCATGTGAGTACATAGATATCATCAGTGTTGTGCCTGAACACGTTCAATGAACAATCGTTCATCAACTCGTTCATATTTTGGGCTAACGGAAACGGAACGTTCTTTATTTCTGCTTGATGAGCGTTTATTCTGGCGTTCATGAACGGCTCTCGTTCGTATCCGCGCCCGGGTCTCGTCTTTCTTTGCATTCACTTTGAAGTGATGTGTGTGCATTGCCTCCTTGTTGCGTCTCCCAAGTAAAGTAACATATAAAAACAAAATAAAAAATGTTTTTTGGAACCACTTTAGTTCAAAAAATGTAATTATGAATTATGAACTGAACTAGTTCATTTTAAAATTTGTGAACTGAACTTTTAACTAGTTCATGTAGAAAGTGAACTTTTCCCAACACTGGTTGGTTATCACAATCCCTTCACCAGCTCACAAGTAACCATGTGAGTAGTACATAGTTATCGCCACATCATGTTTATTGTTGATGGCAATGCCCATATTGGGTCAATTGGCAACCATTTCATGGCCCAGTGAAAGAAAGAGAGGAAATAAAAAAAATAATTATACACACACGCACGTGCACACACACACACACACACACACACACACACACACACACACACACACACACACTTCAGCCGTCGTCCACTTTATTTTACACACGTGCACAGCACACTAATGTACTTGTAAATATTAAAGAAAGAGGTTTAATATTAAAGCTTCTCTTCACCTTTTGTAATATTTCTGACGAGAGATGTTCTCTTACCCTATCGACCAGGAGAACCAGACCTAATGGCCCGCACAAACAGAGGCCCATGTCCGAGGGAGCGTTCAGCTTCAGCTCCCGGTTTGACACGGCAGGGCTTATGGAGCCCTCCATAGAGGAAGAGCCTCAGGGTGACAACACTCTGCTGGCCTCTGTGGGTTCAGATGTCCGGGAGTCTGGCCAGGACCTGGCCTCTATACTGCAGCAGGTGTCGCTGGCTGGTCGCAGAGGCTCTGAGGGGCTGTTCTCTAATAGCGAGGCCTTCCTGCCTCGCAGGAGGGTCAACTTCTTCTCGTCCCTGCGGCTGAGGAAGAGGGAGGCGTCGGAGACAGAAGGAGAGAAGGAGGGTCAGAAGGAAATCAGGACCATCCTCACCAATCTCAGAAACAAAGGTAAAACCATTTGTATCATAGGATCCAGTTTAAGAAATTTTAATTGAGGATTCCTGAGTGTTTAGTTCAGAGGAAATAACCCATTTAGGCCTAGAATTAGAAGGATTCAAAAGACACTTATAGAATCGGGTCAAAATTCGAATGTTCACGACTTTTCAAAAATAGCAGATCTACAAGCTCGCAGCGCGGCACTCGGTGCCGCGCTGTGAGCTTGTATATCTGCTATTTTTCAATAGTTAAAGCATGAAATAATGATACACAAAATGTGTACCCGTTCTAAATGGGATAATTGACCCGTAATGGATTTTGCAGGGAAGAAAGCTTTTGCACGATGTGCTGGTACATTCAGTCATTCAAGTGCTACTTCAAACATCACCATCTGCTACTTCTGATTCCACTTTGTATGTACCTTATTTGGGCTACCTGAACTGTTTACCAATCTAGCCTCCAGTCAGCGGAGTCTGGATCTGCAGTCGTCCTCCAGTGATGAGGAAGATGGGCATCCACCGAACAACAACAAGGTTAGGACAGGTGGACCACATTCATGCAGGCACAGATGCAGGGAGGATTTTGGGGTTAAATATTAAAGAGAGAGTGTGTGTGTGTGTGTGTGTGTGTGTGTGTGTGTGTGTGTGTGTGTGTGTGTGTGTGTGTGTGTGTGTGTGTGTGTGTGTGTGTGTGTGTGTGTGTGTGTGTGTGTGTGTGTGTGTGTGTGTGTGTGTGTGTGTGTGTGTGTGTGTGTGGTCCAAGGTCCAATCTTCTCAGAGACAGAAGAGGAAGCTGGAGAAGACTGTGGCCCAGGAGGCCAAAAGAGGACAACTCAAGAGGCTCCATAAAGCTCAGGTATCATTGTAGTTTTCTTTTGAATGATCCTTATTGAGTTTGTTCAATTTGTAATAAGTCTGAATCCACCCGCTTGAATTAGTTAGACTGACAATTGGCTCAATGTTGAGGAAAGAGTCACTCAAATTAAAATGTGTATGGTTCACAGGATTACAGACAATGCTGCACATAAATATTTCGATAACTACTTTTCCACCTGAATGATAGCAAACGTGAGATTGTCCTTTGTGGGTCCACCAACATAGTCTGCCGGATCTAGCCTGGGGCCAGACTCTTTCACACACTTTCGTTTACCACCACCACCAGGGGGTGGTGTTGTGTGGTCTGGTTTTTACCAGGCTATGCTGAATATACAGTGACATGGGCAATTTGGCCTCCCTGGTCAAACCCCATGTCAAGAGTTCAAGTTTGGACAGACCAAGTGACATCAGTGGTACAGTCCTGCTTCAATCAATTGCGCACCATTGCAACGATCAAGCCCTTCCTCTCTTCCAGTGACCTGTGTAAGGGTTGTCCTCATGTTAATCTTCCTCTCTTCCAGTGACCTGTGTAAGGGTTGTCCTCATGTTAATCTTCTCATTGCTGGACTACTGCAACACCCTTTATGCTGGACTCGCTGGTGGGAATACAGGAAAACCCGACCTAAAACAAACTCGACCCAAACTCGTTTCCCAACGGGTCTGTGGCCTTAAGCTAGTTGCAGAATAGACCAAACTCCAATCTTTGCCTATGGGGGTCCCTGGAACAAAATAGTTTGCGATAGGGGTCCATCCGTGGAACAAAATATTTTGAGATGGGGGGGGGGGGTCCAAGGCCAAAAACACATTACCTTAACCACTGATAGGCACATTCTACAAAATGTCTTCTAAATCATAACAATTTTCTGGGAAAAAAAAAAAAAAAAAAAAAAACTTATGTTGCCATCAGTGCTTCTCAAACTTTGTCATGTGAAGGACCCCCAGAATGATATGTATTTGGCCACAGACCCCCATCGAAAAATATTTTGTTCCAGGGACCCCCAGAAGCAAAGATTTGACTTTGGTCTATTCTGCATCTAGCTTAAGGCCACAGACCCGTTGGGAAACGAGTTTGGGTCGAGTTTTCCTGTTACCCCCTGTACCGCTGGTGGGACTCTCAAACGTCTGCAGCTGATCCAAAACGCTGCTGCCAGACTTGTGACTTGTGAAGCACCAAGCTAAGAGAGCACATCTCGCCGGTCTTGTCTCTCTCCATTGGATCCCAGTAACGCATAGAGTGACATTTAAGATTCTTCTGTTTGTGTTCAAAGCCCATACCTTTGTAACTCTGTTTGGAAAATGCTATACAAATAAAATTCATTATCATTATACCGGTCTTGCACCACAGTCCAACACAGTAAGGACAGGTGACCGTACCTTTGCTGTGTTGGCACCAAAGTTGTGGAACAAACTCTCCTTGAGCATCAAATCTGCCCCCACCACTAGGGACTTTTAAAAGCATGCTTAAGACCCACCTTTTCACTATAGAGGATTCCTAGGTTCTCTTGTTGTTTTGTGTGTTAGTGTTTGTTTAGTTTCTACACCCTCCTGTTGTGACTGACTGATATTGTGACTGAGTTCTTGTTCTAGTCTTTGTCTTCAATCTTTTCTCTTTCTTCGGGCTGCGTCCCGGGTCAGGGTAATGACTGGAGGGGTGTGCTACAAATACCAACCCTATCTGTGTGTTTTATAAATATTGAACCAATGACAAGTATTTACAATAACTTGTGATTAAATGACTACAATGGATCCATTGGAACACAGGTTCTTTTTTCCATTTCTTAAAAAAGTAGGTTTTGGACATACTGTACCAGGTTTCCACCCGACAGTGATGATATACTGGTGGAAATAAAGTATATACTAACCATACTGTCTCATATTGTGATTTTCACTGTCCAGACGATCCAAAGACAACTGGAGGAGGTAGGGGAGAAGCAGAGGGACCTTGAGGAGAGAGGAGTGGTGATAGAAAAGATGCTCAGAGGAGAAACTGGTACCACACACACACACACACACACACACACACACACACACACACACACACACACACACACAGGCAAGGTTTCGTGTTTAACCGCTATTGATAAAGGAGTAGTTCACCCAAACAAATCTTTTCTGTAAATTTTCTTTTCTCACATATCTAAGCCAATAATTTGATCAAATTCTTGGCTCAGGAATGCAACAACAACTCCATGAATACAAGGCTTCATGGGGGATGGGGGGTGAACTACTTTAAACAGAGAGCATACTCCATGTCCCTTACTAGATCTTTAAATATTGGCCAAATTGTCAAATATTAAGGCATGTTTTTATTGCAGTTCCGGAATTTTTCCTGCAAAATAATTATCTGCTATTTTCACACAATAGAACCGTGTTATACACAATGTAATGCCTCAGCTCTTAGTGCTCATCAGGGTTGGGGGGGGGGGGGGGGCCCATCCCCATCCCCAGTTAAAATATGATTATTTTGGGGGTCGCGGCCTGAAAGGGTTGAGAACCACTGGTTTAAAACCACTGTTCCCCTCCTTCCGTGACTGCTTCCTTCATTTGACTCTTCCCTGCCTAACTCGTTCCTTTTCTCCTTCTGTCACTGATGTCTCTCTCTCTCTCTCTCTCTCTCTCTCTCTCTCTCTCTCTCTCTCTCTCTCTCTCTCTCTCTCTCTCTCCCCCCCCCCCCCCCCCCCCCCCCATCATCATGCCCGCCTCCCAGATGAGTCCCAATCAGATGACATTGAGGAGGCCCAGCTCTACCAGTCCTGGTTTAAATTGGTACTCCAAAAGAACAGACTTGCCCGCTATGAATCTGAGCTCGTGATTTTGTAAGTAACATTGCAAATATTCTTTTGGCAGTGATGATGATGATTATCATCAACAAACCCTTATAACTGAAGTGTTTTGCATTTCTGTGCCGTTTCTCCCGTTTTAGTGCACAAGAGCTGGAACTGGAAGACACACAATGCCAGTTGCAGCAGGATCTACGACGTAGGATGGCTGTAGAAGGTAGGAGACACACACACAGTTGAATAATCACGCACAATAAAACACACGCTGCCTTATTCAACTGCCTAGTGTCTCGTTCAGAACCAAAGATTTGTGACTGGATAGAACCGTTAAAAACAATACAACAAAACACATTGATAGTTACTGTATTTTGTTCTTTCATTTTTTTTTTTTTTACTGACTATTTACTGCATAGTACTGTGTTCTATTCGTCTGTCATTCAATGTTATATGAGATACTTAAATGGTTTCCTGTGGAAATAAGCTTAGTCTTTTCTAGGATCTCCTTTTAGTAGACCTTGTACCAGTGAACTGTACCGGCATGAAACTGTACCTTTTCCTATGCAAACTTCTAATAAAGTCTTCAATCAATCAAAATCAATTGGGCACTGTCGGGTCTTTCACATATGATTTTGTTCCCATATAGACATGAGGATCACACATGTATGCTGATTTACATCCCATAGCTTTAGTTCCTTTAACCCATTTAGGCCTGAACACATTATGATGCAATATTTTATGCTTTAAATATAAAAAAATAGCAGATATACAAGCTCACAGCGCGGCACCGAGTGCCGCGCTGCGAGCTTGTAGATCTGCTATTTTTGAAAAATCGTGAAAATTAGAATTTTGACCCGATTCTATAAGTGTCGAATCTTTCTAAGATTTTTGGAAAAAAACCTATGTTTCTATGTCAGCAATCTGGCCAGCCATCGTCAAAGAAAAGGTCCTTTTCACTTAACTGGAGCTCAGTTAGTCTGTTCTTGAGAGACTACTATGTCAGTGGTGCTCAAACCTTTTCATGTGAAGGACCCCCAAAATGATATTTATTTGGCCACGGACCCCCATTTCAAAATATCTAGTTCCAGGGACCACCCAGAAGCAAAATTTTAGTTACAAACGTTCGCTTTGAAAATACATATATTCAAAGATTTGCACACATTTTCACGACTTTTTCAAAAATAGCAGATCTACAAGCTCGCAGCGCGGCACTCGGTGCCGCGCTGTGAGCTTGTATATCTGCTATTTTTCACTGGTTAAAGCAGTCAGTAAGTCTAGGCCTAAATGGGCTAATATACAGATTTGTACTCTTCTTGTCCCCGTGTCTTACATTCTTCTCTTCTCATCCCTATTCCTTCCAGACACGAAGAAGAGTGCCTCGGAGCTTCAAGAGGAGCAGGAGATCCTGTCCAAGCTCATGAAGACGGTGGAGAAAAGAGACACGCTGGTCTCCGAGTTGGACGAGCAGAGGTTGAAGGAGAGAGCCGAGGACAGGGACCTGGACAGCCTGGTGTTCTCCAAGGGCTATGAATTCCACTGGGCCCAGGAGGGGGGCAGCTCCTGGGATCTGGTCGACACTGGAATCTGAGAGAGTTGATTTGACTGGTGGACACATTGAAGAAGGGGGCTGCGGGGAAGTGTTTTGTCATTTTGTTCTGTTGAAATGTACTCTGTATGTTTTATAAAATGATAAGATTGAATTTGCAATAGTGAGAAAGCAATGTTTGATAAAAATCACACTATTTTAAAAGACAACATGGTGAAAATGTCACATTCTCCCTCCCAGGTAACAGGGGAGGGGGAACTTTTTAATGCAAAATGACAAATCTTGGGACCCATCTTGCCTTACCCCTTATGCCTAAACCTTTTAAGCTTGTTTTACTATTTTGAAAAACATTTGAAAATTGTGAAAATAGACGATCTGCTGATTGGCTGAGTTCTTGGCCTTGGAGAAGGAAAGGCTAAAGATCTGCAAGAAAAAAGCATCGCATATGAAGTTGGCACGCTTGCAGGACAAAATGGCACGCTTGCGGGACAAAATGGCACGCTTGCAGGACAAAATGCACAAAGCCCTTGAAATGAGGGTTATTGAAGGCACACACTATCACTAGAGGTTAGGGCTGGGCAAATTCCATGTGTTTGTATGTTTGTTTATAACTAGGACCACTTTAGAAATGCCTAAACCTTTCAGGCATGTTTTACTATTTTGAAAAACCTTTTTATATGGTGGCACATTGTGAGCTTGTTAGATTGGCTATTTGAACCATTTTAAAATGTTTTTTCAAAATGGTAAAAATTGCTAAAATGTTAAGTCATAAGGGGTAAGTAAGGTGTGCAAGATGAGCCCCAAAGTCTGCACACTGGCATAAAGGGCTCCCAGAGTCTCGGTCAAAGCTTTATTCTTAGCGCTTCAATTTTAAAACAGACGTCTTCGGAATGAGTGTTTACTTGTAACGCCTCAGTCTGTGACTAATATTGTTTAATTTAAACTGATTGTTTTCATGTTTTTTATTTACTAATTACTAGGTTCTTGAACTATGGGCTGGGAGGCCCAAGTGTGACATTGATGGGTATCCAATGTGAATAGTTTAACATGGAGATCTTGGATCAAAGGTCCCAGACTAAGACTTTATTCTAAGACTAAGTATTTTTTATTAATGTGAGAATGGACTAGTAATAAATGCAAAATATCTAATATCTAATAAATTATATGTTCAGCATGTGTTTTACAGTTGTGCATGTTTGGTTGTGCTGAAAATGTTGCAAATGGAGATTTCTTTAATAAAAACTGTGAACTAAAAACTGATTGTGTATTGGGCTTTGGTTGAGTCCTCTTTTAATAATTCTAACAGCCAGCAGGTCTTTCTATTCAAATGAATAAACTCAGGCTCCTGTAAATTCACTTTAACATTCAGTATGCTTGTATCTGCTTTGTTATTTTTGGTAAGTGACACTATGAGGCAGCTATTCTGTAGAGCAGTGGTTCTCGGGACCCTCTGGGTGTTTGAGAGGCTTAACCCTATATATTGTACATCAGTTCCATCTTACGCTACAGTTATACTTTATTTCTCAATGAATTGAGTACAAAGGACACCAAAGTAAACGAACCATAGTGCTTTCTTGGGTTTAAATCCTATTGGTAGACCTTTTATCTGAACTGTAGTACTGTCCTGTGCTTTTCCTATGCAAACGGCTTATAAAGTATTCAATCAATAAATTATATTTGAAACTCAAGAGTGTCACTTGAATGGTATGGTGGTCCCTGGTACAAAATCCCTGCAACTAAATAGTTTTACATATTTGTCCGTGGCCAAATATGTATCATTTTGGGTGTCCTTCACATAAAAAGGTGAGCACCACTGACATCAGGTTTTTCAGAAAACCTTAGAAGGATTTGAAATATTCAAAGACTTGCACAAACTTTCACAATTTTTCAAAAATAGCAAGCTTGCAGCGCAGTGAGCTTGTAGATCTGCTATTCGTCAATAATGCGTAATAATGCATTCAACATCTTGACTTTTTAGATGGGGGGGGGGGGGGGGGTCCGCGGCCAAATAAACATTAATTTAGGGTTCCTCAGTCCTTGACATGAAAAAGTTTGAGAACCACTAGTAAATCTGATGCACTCCTTTCCCTCCTCCAGAGGGGAGGGGCCATGACACAATGCACCAGAGGCGTCAATTGGTATATGGCAGGGTATGGCAGCTGCCAAACCTTGGCTACAGGAGGAAAAGAATAAAATGTAAATTCCTCGAATCCTCATGCCTGTTGCTAATAATTGCTAAGGTACGGCAACATAGGACATCAGTCATGTTGCCTTACCTTAGCTTTTGCTGAACTGACGCCACTGCAATGCACACCACAGCGCTCCGGAGTCAGAGAAAATCTCTGGAATTCCGTTTCCGCTTTTAGGGAGTGGACACTGTGGACACAGATTTCGCCACAGTCAAACAACTTTATTTCTTTTGGGGGGGAATCGACGCAAAGTATTTTCTGGACATTTATTCCCCTTTTGGATTAAACCTGACCAATAATGGCTTCCTCGCCGCAGAAATCACCGTCTTCTCCAAAGTCTCCCAGCACCCCGAAGTCGCCTTCTTCCAGAAAGAAAGATGATTCGTTTCTGGGAAAACTTGGTGGAACTTTGGCAAGGAGGAAAAAAGCCAAAGAAGGTAAGACAGAGTTAGATCTTTAAGATAATGGGCAAAAAAAAACTAGACAATTTTGTGAACTTTCATTAACGTGGCTTAAAACTGTGACATAGAATCTGATTAAAGTTTCAAGTTTAAAATGATCTTACCGAGAGACATTATACATTGTTTTTTTCCTAGCCATAAATCACAATTCTTGTAGAGAGTTAGTGCTTTTATTTTGGGACGTTTTCTAGAGAGAAAACGTCCCAAAATAAAAGCACTCTACAAGAGTTATGGCTAGTTTTTTTCCATGGGCATTGGGGCGGGTATTTAAGGTGGAAAAAGTTTGGATAATAGTCTTTATTGGCGAAGTGACGATTAGACACCATTATATAAATTAATACCAACATACAGAGTGTGATGCGGACTCCTTTGAGACTACTGTGGCTACGGTCCATGTCTGCTAGACTACAGTATATCCATGTAGGGTATTATTGACTCCCTGGAAATGTAATAACTGAGGAATGAGACCAGGGTAAACACAGTGTGTCTGCGGCTGCAGTGTAGGCTGGGCCCAGCAGCTGAACTCATGCCCTGCATTCCAGACACAAGCCTTGACAACACAACATAAAAACCCACACAAACCTTGATTCATTAAGAGATTGAATGAAGACTTTATTAGAAGTTTGCATAGAAAAAGGTACAGTTTCATCAACTTCCATGACGGTACAGTTCACTGGTACAAGGTCAACTATAAGGAGATCCTAGAAAAGCACTTGGTTTATATACACAGGAAACCATTGAAGTATCTCATATAACATTGAATGACAGACGGATAGGACACAGTACTATGCAGAGTAGATATAGTCAGGATAAAATAAAAAGATACAGTGCAAAAAATATATACATTAGGTAAATACAAAGAAGGGTCAGGGGAGGGTAAGGCTGGGCTAGGTAGGTTTGTGATGCATAAAGTGGTTCCTTTGTAAATAAGCTGACAAGATTACCAGGATCTCTTTTTAGTTGACCGTGTACCAGTGATTTGTACTGTCATGAAACTGTACTTTTTCCTATGCAAACTTTTTTTTTTTCAAATTCCCTTAACTCTGACAGTATACAAATGGAACCAAATCCATTTGTTCCCATTTGTATAATGTCAGAGTTACAAGTTGTAAGGGTCAATTTTGATTCCATGGAATCCACTTTGAGAACCACTGCCTTAGTCTATTTGCTGTTTTTATTGACACTAGCCCTTACCCGTTCAAAGATATGAGCTCCAAAATGATGTGCAGTGTGTGGGTTATGGGATGTGCACTGTGCACACAGTATATGAGGGATGGAAAGTAACTTTAACTGGTGCTTGCATGATGTAGGAGCATCAATGTAAGAAACCCGTTTCGTTTAATGGCTACAGAGATACTTTAATGTGGGTAGGATGTCCTGCATTGTGTCCTATGCTGCTCTCTCTTGTGTCAACCGTTGATTAAATTTAAGTCTGTGACGTTTATGACCATGGCTGCTAATGTAGAGGCAGGGGCGTCACAAGGGGGGGGGGGGGGGGGGGAGTGGGACGGAGTTACCAGGGCCCAAGGTGGAGGGAGGCTTCATTATTTTATACTTTAGCTATTGAAAAATAGCAGAATTACAAGCTCACAGTGTGGCACCGAGTGCTGCACTGCGAGCTTGTAGATCTGCTTTCTGCTAGATTTTGAAAAGTTGTGAAAATGTGTGCATATATGTCTTTTTTAAGCGGACATTTGTAACTCAAATTTTGCTTCTGGGGGGGGTCCCTGGAACTAAGTATTTTGAGATGGGGGTCTGTGGCCGAATACATATCATTGTGGGGGTCCTTCACATGAAAAGGTTTGAGCACCACTGACATATTCAAAGACTTTAACGATTTTTCAAAAATAGCAGATCTACAAGCTTGCGAGCTTGTATATCTGCTATTTTTCAATAGTTAAAGCACAAAATAATGCATTCCCAGTCTAAATGGGTTAAACCAGCTCCCCCCTATGAAGAACATTCTTGGGCGGGCCCGCAGTGAATCCTTGTACCCAGGGCCCAGAATTTGGTGAGACACCCCTGTCCTGTACAGGAGAGGAGAGAGAGTGAGGCCAATGACCTTGGAACAAGACTAACGGTTACAAGAGAGAGAGAGAGAGAGGAGCAGTGAAATAAAGAGAGAGAGAGAGAGAGCAGCAGTGAAATAAAGAGAGAGAGAGAGAGAGAGCAGCAGTGAAATAAAGAGAGAGAGAGAGAGATTGGAACAGTGAAATAAAGAGAGAGAGAGATTGGAACAGTGAAATAAAGAGAGAGAGAGAGAGAGAGAGAGATTGGAAGAGAGAGAGAGAGAGAGAGAGAGAGAGAGAGAGAGAGAGAGAGAGAGAGAGAGAGAGAGAGAGAGAGAGAGAGAGAGAGAGAGAGAGAGAGAGAGAGAGAGAGAGAGAGAGAGAGAGAGAGAGAGAGAGAGAGAGAGAGAGAGATTGGAACAGTGAAATAGAGAGAGAGAGAGAGAGAGAGAGATTGGAACAGTGAAATAAAGATGGTAGGGGAGAGAGGGAGAAGGTCATCTGAAGGGGAAGAAAAGGAGGGAATGAAAGAATATGAGCTCAGTAGCCGAAGCCATTTGGCTAATAAAGACTAGTGCATCACAATGTTCACAACACCAGCCACTGCGTGCGGATGTAGCAATAGTTGTAACAGGACTCGATTAGCTGTGAATATACTCAGGACAGATCATGCATAAACACAGATATCACATTATTTTGTTATCTGTGGTAGAAGAAACCTTTGTTGTTGCGTGTCATTTGTTGTGGAAGGCCATATTTGTGACAGGCTAGTTCAGTTGCGTTCTATGCTCTTGTGAGGATGAGTGGTAGGACAGAAGGCTGGTGCAGTTAGCCAGGGGACCAGGCTGGAGGCTGGGGGATGAAGAGAGACAGAGATGGGCTGTGGATCACTCTGCCCTCCAGGTAGGACACAGCACAAGCCTGTACGCAGTGTTGTTTTTGACAGCAAATTTTGATTTTGTTATAGTCATAGTCTTTTGAATAAAATGTAATTTAGTTTTAGTCATAATTTAGTCACCTGAAAAGTATTCGTTTTAGTCTAATTTTAGTAGACTAAATATCATTGGATTTTAGGCGATTGAATCAACAGGTGATTTAGTCAACTGAAATGTATTTTGGCAGGCCTTGATGGCATCGTAATGACTGACTTGGTTGTGTCTGCGACGTGTTGTGAGCTTGTAGATCTGCTATTTTCAGCACGCAACACCTGAGAGCAACCAAACATAAAATGACTCTCTTCTCCACTTGTCCTTCCCTAACGTTTTAGTCTAGTTTTTATTTTGTTGACGAAATTGTCAATATATTTCGTTTTTAGCTAGTTTTTATTTAGTTTTTATTTAGTTTTCGTCAGTGAAAAGAATTCAGTCGACAAACATTTTTCGTCATAGTTTAAGTCGACGATATCAACACTGCCTGTACGGCCACAGTGTGTTGGTTCTCTCGTGGTATACTGATTTAAAAGCTTGCTCCAGGATAAACAATTTATCTTGGGGTCTCTTCTTTCTGCCTTGCAAAAGAAGTTTGCAAGGCAGGAGGAGTGTGAGCGTAGTTATGCAAGAGTCAGAGTCCCTTAGAAGAGGCACTAACTAAGTTGTCTTCTCTTTCCTCGTTAATGAGCTTATATTTACTGGCAAGAATGTCCAGAAAACTATTATATTATGTAACTGACAGACAGTTATTAGAGATAGCCTTGTCTTAAATCCATCTACCAAAATGTTTGAATGCTAACAGCTAGGGCTGTGCGATATGAGTGCAAATCAATATCATGATTATTAAACTTTTTAAGCCACAATTACAATTAATGAACAGTTATTATCTTTTTACGTAGTCGAAATAGCAGATCTACAGATCTGTATATAGGCTATTTTCACAACTTTTAGTCATGATTCCACCATTGTACAACAAAGTATAAAATAGTGTTAAGTGGTTAATCAGAAGTCTTTTTTATTTCATTTACTTTATAGATTCATTTGTGGATGTTTCTGCCTTTATTGATAATACACAGACGGAAAATAGGGAGAGAGAGAGACGGGGAGTAACTCTCAGCAAAGATTGTCAGGATCGGGATTTGAACCCGCGACGCGGTGTCACGATTCTTTTCAGCATGCATACCCCCACAGGGGCTTAAAAAGTATAAACCGTTCCATTTTGGATGTGCTCACTTATCTGTAGGGAAGATGTCACTTGTTGTTTTCATTTGAGTTTGTGAGCTTGTAGATCGGTTATTTCTTAAATGATTTATTTATTTGTTAATTGGTTAAAAGTCAAACTTAGTTACCAGTAATAACTTAGTATGGAACCTTGAAGTGATGGGGGTGTTGTAACCGTGTGTGTGTGGTAGGGATGGAATGATATGAAAATTTCATATCACGATTATTGTGACCAATGAAATCGTGATTTACAATATTATCACGATAATCAAAATCCATTTTCCTGGGGCGGAACATTAGCCAAAAAATATCAGATCGCATCGCGTCGCGAGGTGTGAGCTTGTAGATCGGCTATTTTTGGGCAAAGACATTTGATAGAGAGTGAAAAAGTATATTTTAAGTACCTTTTACCAATTATAGAGGGTTTAAGAAAGTGGTACCGGATATGCAGCTCTGCAAATAAAAGGTGAATTGTTTCCAGCGCATGAAGGAGGACGACATAAATTAAATCTCCACAATACGATTATCGTGAGTGTTTTTTGTCACGATAAACGATAATATCACGTATCGTCCCATCCCTAGTGTGTGGATGGTGTTGATTAAGGGGATGTTACCCTGGGAGGGCAGAGAAATGTGCTGTGTGTGTGCTCCCAACATAGACTCACACACACACACACACACACACACACACACACACACACACACACACACACACACACACACACACACACACACACACACACACACACACACACACACACACACACACAGATTTCTAATGATCACATCTCCTCAGGTATCTGACTCACAGAGAGGAATGTCATGCTGGGACTCTACAAAGCTTGATGGCAGGCAGGAAGCAACAGTAGTCTTTTCTGGGCTGACATAAAGACAGCCCAATAGAAGCTTGGATAAATGTGTTTTAAGGATAGAGAGGCATCCAAACTACTACTCTGGAAAATGGTTTCCAGCAAGCTTTCTAGCAAGCTTTCTTGTTGTGTTCCATTAACTGTGTGCACATGAAGGCACCAGGTCTCAAGATGATTGGCCTATTAAGTTATAAGTGGCATTATAAAAAGCCAGATTCGGCAGCCTTGTTCTCAATGTCCGGTCTACGCCTTGGCCTGTTCATGAAACTGGATTGTAAATGCAAAAGTGTGAGATTGACTGTTCACCTAACCCTAACCCTTCACGCCGCTAACAGTCACATCACTGACTGCTTTACCTGTGTCCATCCATCCATTCTTTTTATGTGCTTTACCTGAGTCTAGAGTTCTCAAATTCTGCCCGAACCGACCATACCTAAACCCGACATTAGGGTAGAGTAGGGCCTAATATGTATGCTAATTAATCGGGCCGGGTAGGGCCTCGGGCTCAATGAAATGAAATGAATGTTTTTAAAATTATTTTATTACTTTTACCCTGTGATAGAGTTCTCAAATCTCCATACCCGACCCAATGTTTTCGGGCAGGGTATGGCCTAAAATGTATGCTTACTAGTAGGGCCGAGTTAGGGCCGGGCATTAATTTTCAGGCACGTTGAGAGAACTCTACCTGAGTCCATACATGTTTGTTGTGTGTGCATGCTGCTACAGAGCTTATCTAATGTAACGTGTGCATTCCCTCCCTCTCTTAGTATCTGAGCTTCAGGAGGAAGGCATGAATGCCATCAATCTTCCTCTCAGTCCCTCCCACTATGAGCTGGACCCTGAAGACACCATGCTTGGTAAGTGTTATTACTAACAGCACCTGTTGAACATGACTGTCTATGTGAGGTCTCGACTATGACCTGTGTACAGGTTACAGGTTTAATGGTTCGTCAAATGTAATCTATACATTTGCGTAATAAAGATCCCCAATGATACTGAAATAATTAGCCACTGCTCCTCTCTTACTATTTATTAGCTTCAACAAAATGTTACAACACTGATGTTTTGTTTTTTGCTGTCCCCGCCAGAGGAGAATGAAGTGCGCACCATGGTGGACCCTAACTCCAAGAATGATCGCAAACTACAAGAGCTTATGAAAGTAATGTCTTGTTTGGCTGTTCATCTAATATTATAATATGTCATTATGAACATCTCTCATACATACTAACAGGATCCTGAAGTGTGTGTGTGCGTGCGTGCGTCCGTGCGTGCGTGTACCCACACACTTCAAAACCTGTATATCGAACACAGTAACAGACACCAACAGAACTGTGTGAGAAGTTCTGTGCGTAACTAGTGTCCCTAGCTGTGTCCCTAAATAACCATAAAAACCAACATGAGAAAGAATCGTGATACAGCTGGGAAAAAATATCGCAATATTGTATTTTTCCATATCACCCACCCCTAGGAGAGAGTATGGATGGACTGGCCTTTAAAAGTCTGCTTTCTTGTTGTGCCCATCCAGGTGTTGATCGACTGGATCAACGATGTGCTGGTGGGGGAGAGGATCATTGTGAAGGACCTGGCTGAGGACCTGTTTGATGGACAGGTCCTGCAGAAGCTCTTTGGTGAGCTGAGCTGAAGTAGACTTCAGGAAGTTATACAGCATGGGGCTCAACAGTAGCCGACGCGACCGCGGTTTTCCCGGTGACCCTGAGCGCAACGGTGGGGGCGCGGGAGTGTGGGGAACACACCGCTGACTATTGCCGATGATGGAGAGGTTATAAATATAGCTTTATGTATCGAGACTGAGCCGAAGAGACTTGTCGCCAATTGCAAGACATTTAAAAGTTATTTGGGGCCCTGATGATAACCCCTTCTTCCCCCTAGCCCCCCTAGTGTTATTGTTTACAACCGCAATTATTCACATGTGGCAAGATCGCGGTTCCACTAGTTTTACTAGTAGGCTAGTGTAGGCTTAGAATCCTTTTCAGAAGTTAATTTAATGTTTTCCATTTAATGATTTCCTTTATCGTCATCTAATCTTGCGCTATAATGCATGCACACGACTGTTTTCGCCACGTTTTAAGGCCTAGTAGCCCTTTCAGAAGTTACTTAAACTGTTTTCGCCAGGTTTTAAGGTCTTATTTTAGTTGTTTCTCATATCCTTGCCCTCCTTGCCCATCGGCCCCATCGGCCCACACTGTTGCGCTCAGGGTCACCAGGAAAACCGCGGTCGCGTAGCTGACTGGATAGTCTGTCTGTCTGTCCACCACATAATCACAGCTGGAGACCTGTGTTCTTTCTCTGCCCACAGTTTCCTGTCTTAGCAGTTGTGCGATCTATACTGTGTGTGTGTGCGTGTGTGTGTGTGTGTGTGTGTGTGTGTGTGTGTGTGTGTGTGTGTGTGTGTGTGTGTGTGTGTGTGTGTGTGTGTGTGTGTGTGTGTGTGTGTGTGTGTGTGTGTGTGTGTGTGTGTGTGTGTGTGTGTGTGTGTGTGTGTGTGTGCGCGCGCGCTTGTGCGTGTGTGCGTGTGCGCGCCAGTGGTGGAAAATACTCATATGTTTTACTACTAAAAGTATCAATACTGCAATGTGGAAATACTCTGTTCTAAGTAAAATTCCGGAATTCAAAATTGACTTGAGTAAAAGTATAAACGTTTAGGTGTCAACATGTACTTAAAGGACAACAAGGGTTCATATTTTAGATTGTAATTAGGGAAATCGTTTTAGCGATTTTAAGGATTTTGATTTCAGTGGATGGGGGCATGCGTGTGGCTAAATATGTCTTTTTAGACAGAATAAGCCCATTCCCAAGTTGCACCACAACCTTTATTGGGCTGGTGTGACTTATGGGGGCTAGTAGTGTTACTGTAAATAGTAATAAAGAAATCAACAGCTTATTGTTTGTAAAAAGACATATTTAGCCACTTGTGTGCAGTAAATAGAAAGAAGTAAATGAAAACATTTTAACACTCATTTCTTTTCTCTCGTTACAATCTAAAATATGAACCCTTGTTGTAAAAAGTTGAAAATACTCATTATGCAGAATGTCCCATTGCCATTTCACAAGTTTTCAAATGTATGAAATGTAAACAAATAAAATAGCAGATCTACAAGATCAATTGTAGATCAGCTATTTTTTAAACAGACAAAATTGATATAGGGCTGAAGTGGTTAATGTATGTTTTTAAATCAAAATCTACAAAGTAACTAAAGTTTTCAAATAATTGTAATGAAGTCAAAGTAGTAATATTTGCCTCTGAGATGTAGTAGAAGTAGAAGAAGTATTGAAAATTGGAACTACTCAAGTAATGTAAGAAATAACCTCAGAATTGTACAGTACTACTGTGTAAATGTACTTGGATACTTACTTGTGTATGTGTATGTTTGTGTGTTGCTCTCTTTACCCTCAACCCTACTTACCCATTTAGAACGGGTACACATTATTGTGTTTCATTATTTTATGCTTTAGCTATTGAAAAATAGCAGATATATAAGCTCACAGCACGGCACCGAGTGCCGCGCTGTGAGCTTGTATATCTGCTATTTTTGAAAAATTGTGAAAATTTGAATTTTGACCCGATTCTATAAGTGTCTTTTGAATCCTTCTAAGGTTTTTTGAAAAACCTATGTTTCTATGTCAGCAATCTGGCCAGCCATCGTCAAAGAAAAGGTCCTTTTCACTTACCTGTAACTGGAGCTCGGTTAGTCTGTTCTTGAGAGACAACTATGTCAGTGGCTCTCAAACGTTTTCATGTGAAGGACCCCCAAACTGATATTTATTTGGCCACGGACCCCCATCTCAAAATATCTAGTTCCAGGGACCACCCCCAGAAGAAAGATTTGAGTTACAAACGTTTGCTTTAAAAATACATATATTCAAAGATTTGCACACATTTTCACAACTTTTTCAAAAAATAGCAGATCTACAAGCTCGCAGCGCGGCACTCGGTGTCGCACTGTGAGCTTGTATATCTGCTATTTTTCAATAGTTAAAGCATTCGATAATTCTAGGCCTAAATGGGTTAAGCTTTCTTCCCTTTAGTTTCAGTTTGGTCTAGAAATTGACAGTTCGGTGTGCATGTGTGTGTGTTGCAGAAAAGCTGGAAGGAGATAAGCTCAACGTGGCAGAGGTTACCCAATCAGAGATCGCCCAGAAGCAGAAGCTCCAGACTGTCCTGGAACGCATCAACGACTCACTCAAGCTCTCCACCAGGAGCATCCGCTGGAATGTTGACTGTAAGACACCAGTTACAATACTGACTAGTAAGACGCCTCAGGGCGACAAGCGACCTCGCACCATGTCTTGAGGGGTCTCCATATATGGGCATAAAAGGAATTTTCCTTCCCCTGGCCTGGCATCACAGGGATCTCCATAATTACAGTATGACACAGAGTTACAGTGATGTGGCACAGAGTCACAGTGATGTGGCAAAGATATGAGCGATCTCCATATATGGGCATAAAAGGGATTTGGTTCCCCCCATCACAGGACGCCCATATATGGATTCTGTTAGTGTGGTATGTGGCCCATGTGGGATTCTGTTAGTGACATCACAGTGATGTCAGAACGTGATGTCAGAGCGGCAAACCCATAGACCGTAAAAAAGCATACACGGATGGACATGATGCCGTTTCTCAAACTAAACTGCGACCTTCGGTCGCAAAAAACAAATAAGAGCCCAAAAACTCACAATATGGATCCACTTTTTACTGCATGTGTTGAGTGAACCAGCTGTTGCTGGTCAGCTGTCGTGTGAAATACGATTCTTTTTTTAATCTGAATCATCAACGCTCTGGCATTTGGAAGACAATTCTGCAGCTCATAGCATGTTAGATAGATAGATAGATACCTTTATTATCCCAAGGGGGAAAATTTGTTGCCCAGAGGCAGCACAGCAGTATAAGGTATTAAGGTTATTTACAAAGTTACAGAGAAGTATGAAAAAGATAAAAAGAAAAAACAAGAACAGAGTACAGAGTACAGTAAGTACAGTAAGAGAAGAAAAAGACGGAAAAAAAGTAAGAAAAAGAGAGAAAGAAGGAAAATACTGCAGAGCTACAACCAAATGGTCTTCCCTCAAGGGGCGACCACTAGAAATGTTGTACTATTATAAGGACAGATGCAGCCAAGGTTCCAGTGGATCATTAAAAAGTCTTATATTTGTCCATATCTATGTACAGATACCCTGGATGCAGCAAAAGTAAAGATATTTTGAAATATGTATGTTCCCTCAAGTAAAAAGCTTATTTTGTTCCTGTCTAAAGCAGCGTAAAACACATTGAAAATAGCAAATAGCTTTCCCCTTTGTTTATGCCTGTTATCATCCTCTGTTAAAAAACCTTATAAAAACCACTTCATCTGATGCGACCTAAATGCGTCCCATGATCCAGTGAACATCTGAAAGTATTTTAGAAGGCTTTTAGCTTGCTTTCTGGAACGTACTTCTGATACGGCGCACAATCAAAGGCCTGCTTTGCCACTTAATTTTATCCTTCCATTTGAGGCTAAATTGTTTGCAAACAAAAGACATGTCCTTCAGTGTGTTCGATTAGACAGTGGTATATCTGGCTTTATATAATACACATCCATTTTATAAGTGAACTGACATTTTGTGTTCTCCACTAACCAGCTCAGTGGACTCGTGGTTAATCGCAATTATTTTGCATAATCGTCATAATCGTTTCCATGTTGAGAAATGTTAATATAGTTACAAACACTTTAAAAAAAAACGTGGAAATAGCAGATCTACAAGCTCACAACGCGTTACAATGCAACGCGTTGTGAGCTTGTAGATCGGCTATTTCCACTATCAATGTTTTTAAGTATAAAATTGTCAATTTAATATGTCAGTAATTTCTTTGTATATTTAAGTTATGTGTCATGATTGCAAAGCCTAAAAGCCAAACAGGAATGTAATTGTCAACGACAAAAACACAATTAAATCGTTAATCGCAATTATTTGAGTGACAATTAATCGTCATGTAAAATGTCATAATCGTGACAGCCCTATGTACAGTAATTCATCATCTCTGTTAGAAATTGGAAGGTATCTATTCATAGCTAGCTTGAAATGTTTATTTTATATTCATTGTTTATTTTGTTTCTCTATTCCTGTCTGTCTTCCCCTTGCTAGCTGTCCACGCTAAGAGTATAGTTGCCATCCTTCACCTGCTGGTGGCGCTGTCGCAACACTTCAGAGCGCCAATCAGATTGCCAGATCATGTGTCCATTCAAGTTGTGGTGGTCCAGGTGGGTGTTACTCTGTGTGTGCGTGTGCGTGTTCGTGTGTGTGTGTGTGTGTGTGTGTGTGATTGTTCCCCTTTGCTGCTAATTCAGCTTTGAATTTCTGTGCTCTGTTATAGACATGCTGTTCATTTGTTAGTGTCCTGTTTCAAGCATTCAGCACAATGAAATAAGAATACTGTTGTACATTAATCCTCCTCACTGGCTTCCAGAAAAGAGAGGGGATCCTTCAGTCTAGACAGATTCAAGAGGAAATCACAGGCAACACAGAGTAAGTAATGGATGAGAGTCAATAATTGATACAAAACAGAATCATGTGTACGAGTGATAATTAGTCCCCCCAGGAATCCGCGGAGAAAAGGTTCTGATACCGTGGAGAACGGTCTTGATTCTGCGGTATTCTGCGAAGAACAATTCTTGATTCCGCGGACATTAAAAAACAACCTAAAATGACCAGTTCTCAAGCAAACAAATTATGTAGTCATAATAATCATGTAAAACCCTTCATGAAATAGCTACAATTAATTGTGGGCTCGCCTGGAAGGCGAGCACACGTATGTTATCTTCATTATTTATTTCTATACTATACTAGTCAGTATCCTCAAAACTTTGGCGCGCTTCATCTCTTAAACGCTTACACCTTTCAACACCATTCAAATTTTTATGTGTTCAGCTTACTGAGGACACGTGTGCTTGTACTTTTGGTTTTGAAATGTTTTGTAGTATAAATATAAAAAAATAAAAATGTTTAACTTTAAGCACCCAATGCATTTCCAATGGGTTTAGTAGAGTGGAGAGAAGGATAATAGACCCATGTTTATGTTAAGGCGCTGTGGCTGCAGTGTTCACACTTCAGATATGCTATCTATATCATTGCGTTCACACAGGTCTGCTCTCTGATTTGATCCAAATGTCTAAGCTGTGTGATGTATAAAACTATAGTTATAGTTAAAACTATAAATAAATGTCCCTCTCCACTCTACTGATTACACAGCTGTGATCAAGAATCAAGTCCGGGCGATGGGATGTAAATCCCATAGCCATATATCCTAGAGCCCGCAGGGACAGTCAGCCATATTAGTGGTTGTTGTTGGTTGTCAGGGAGATATCAAAACCAATGCATTTCCAAGTCAGATCCACAAACACAATAAAAGCCATGCTCCACTCCTCAGTCTGGAGTGGCCACATAGAAGAACGCCTTGGTTATAGACATAGTGGAGGACAGATGTGATCTGGGATTGTTAGCCTACAGTATATGCACTCAATATACTCCACTACAGTTGGAGTCCATTTGACAGTTGCTGGTTCCCAAACACAGAATCAAAAATGTAGATCTAGAACACATAGAATATGTACAGTACAGTAAGGTTCAGTAGAGTACAGTAAAAGTACAGTAAGGTTCAGTAGAGTACAGTAAAGTACAGTAAGGTACAGAAAGGTACAGTACAGAAAGGTACAGTAGAGTACAGTACAGTAAGGTACAGTAAAGTACAATACAGTACAGTAAGGTACAGTAGAGTACAGTAAAGTACAATAAAGTACAGTAAAGTAGAATAAAGTACAGTAAGGTACAGTGGAGTACAGTAAAGTACAGTAGAGTACAGTAAAGTACAGTATAGTAAGGTACAGTAGAGTACAGTACAGTAAGGTACAGTACGGTACAGTAGAGTACAGTATAGTATAGTACAGTAAGATACAGTACAGTACAGTAAGGTACAGTAGAGTACAGTACAGTAAGGTACAGTAGAGTACAGTAAAGTACAGTAAGTTACAGTAGAATACAGTAAAGTACAGTACAGTAGAGTACAGTAAAGTACAGTAAGTTACAGTACAGTACAGTACAGTACAGTAAGGTGCAGTACAGTATAGTAAGGTACAGTACAATACTGTAAGGTACTGTACCTTACAGTACCTTAAAGTATCCTATTTGTTGGGTTGGAATCGAGCCCACACTGTTTCGAAGGAACAGTATTTCTAGTTGTAATTTGTGGTCTGGTTAGATCAAATATTCGAATAATAAAACAAATATAAATCTAATATTATTTTTTAAAATTGTTATTGTTTTTAATAATTACTGTCTGTTGCAAAGACAATATTGTCATCCAAGCATCCTGTGAATGCCAAAGGCAGGGGTTAAAGTTCTCAGTCCTGGGGACTGATTTCAGTCTTGAGGATTCCATAGGGGCTATGGATCAGTCCATGGCGTGAATGACAAAGTTAGAACTTCAGAAGATACTTCTATAAAATGAAGCATGGATTGGCTGGCACACACACACATTCAGTGAAGGCAGATCAGAGGAAGATCAGGGTCATGGTCTGAAAATAAATTTTATTTTGACTTTAACCCCTGCAAAGGTCATGCCCAGCAGCCCAGTGGTGTACAATTTACAATTTAAGCATTTAGCAGACGCTCTTAATCCAGTGCGTTTTACAACAGCGAGGAATACATCAATACATCAACATCAATACATCTAATGGAAAGAAATAGCAGGCAAATCTAAGAAAACAGGTAGACAAGCACCTATTCAGTAAGAAGTTCATAACAACTTATAACGTAAAAAACAAAACAAACAAAAAAACATGTAGCTAATCATCTTGTAACTACAGTGCAAGTAATGTTACTTTTTGGAGCTGTGTGGAGCTCCCTATACATGGCCGTGTGTGTATCCGTCCGTCTATGTATGTGGGTATGTATGTGGGTCCGTATGTAGCCTCAAGAATGTGGTAGTACCTTTTATGACCACACATGTTAAGGGAGGGGCGCTGTTTTCAACTGCAATACACACACACACACACACACACACACACACACACACACACACAGCTCCACTTCGAACAGAGGTTCGATTTTTATGTGAGAATTGGCAATGGCAAGCAAGTGTCTTCTTTTTTCTTGTCTTTGCTTAATCTCAAATGGTATATACCAGACCCTCACCCTAAAATACTATTATTATTTCTTTAATGGTTGGTTGCATAGACGTGCAATTGTAATTATAGAAGAGATATGATATCACTGTTAGCTGAGGCATTCATCTTTTTAACGCACGCACGCACGCGCACGCACGCACGCACGCACGCACGCACGCACGCACGCACGCACGCACGCACGCACGCACGCACGCACGCACACACACACACACACGCAGCACCTTTCCCACTCCCAGGCAGTCCTGCAGGCTGACAGCAGCAGCTGGGGTGATAACGACAGGCCAACATACACATACACAAACACACATTTTGTCATGGTAGAATATTCTGTTAATAACACACACACACACACACACACACACACACACACACACACACACACACACACACACACACACACACTCACACTTGGTCACAGTGGAAATGTGGTTATTACCATAACACCAGGACCATTGCCCAGACCTGCCTACCACTGCCATCACAGATTAGTGTGTGTCTGTGTGTGAGTGTGTGTGCACGCTTTCACATGCACAAGCATGTGTGGATGTGTGTGGCGTGTGTGTGTGTGTAAGCCCATGTCTTGCTGGCCTGTCCATTGTGATATCTGGTCCTGGGGGAGTTTTGACACTGCAGTAATCCTTGTGTTCTACACCGAGTGACCCCTTAAACAATAATGTTCTTCTACGTGGCAGCATTGTAACAGCGGTAGAATGCAGTAGAAACCCTGTGTGGACAGTCAGTGGCAGCACATCGTCATCCATTGTATCAATACCCAATAGTGTTCTTTTCTGTCGTTGATATCAGAGTAATGTGGCATCGTGTGCGGCTATAATAACAACAATCATACCCATGGTAGGGCTGTTGTCTGTGTAATGGGAATGCCCAAGGCACACGTACACAGTTCAATCCTCCGTGGTCATTTAACTCTTTCAGAGTCACAAATGGATGAATGAACACTGTGGATTTGGCTGTGTGCTGTACAGTATTGTCTATTGTTAATGTTAAGGTATGTTTGTTTGTTGGTGCTCATTCTGCTGAGACAAGCTTTCCATTGCAATATTGTTCTGCTGGCATTTACTCTCGTTTTGGGCTTCCCTGACACTGAGCTTAAAATGAACAAAGTGTAAAAATTGCCAATATATGTTGTCTTTTCTTTTCCTTATTACTGTGGGAGAGTGCAATCATTCAATGAACCAAGCAAAAAAGGTGAACACCCAAAGAACAGTATTGCAGGCCTGCCAGGCCATTTTGACCATTTTTGGAGGGGCGCTACCCACACGTTTGGCTGTGTTGCTCATTCCACGAATGCCAGAACCTTACAATCTGTAAAGGTGACAAATCAACGATAACAATGATATCAAACACAATACCATTTGGCATAATTAAAGGGGAGATATAATGGACCGAATGTTGACACATTTTGGGTCGGCGCTACCCACACGTTTGCCTGTGGTGCTCATTCCTCGAATGCCCGATGCTTACACACTGTACCTCCTTGTAAAGGTGACGAATCAACGATAAAATGATATAAAACACAATACAAATTGGTATTATTAAAGGGGAGATAAAATGGACTGAAGTCAAGTTTCCTTTCTTTTTGTGCTGAGTTTATTTTGTATTTGTATCTCCCGTTCTTATTTCTCTTTCTTCCCCCTCCCCAATCTCTTCTCCATCTCTTAGGGCATTCTCTGGGAGGCATGGTATGTTGTGTGAATTTCTTTGACATTTTAGTTTTTCAAACCATTTATGTTTGTTCCGTTTTTTGTGACGTTTTTGTTTTTCAAACCATTTATGTTTGTTCTGTTTTTGTGATCCTTTTCTAGAACGCGACGCTTTTGACACTTTGTTTGACCATGCACCAGACAAGCTGAACGTCGTCAAAAAGGTAGTGTGTTTGTGTGTGTAATTGTACTGTATTATTACTAGAGACTAGTAGAATAAACAATTAAATTGTAAATTGTAAATCAAATTGGAAAAAAATATTTTTTATTTTCAATGTCTTCACAAGAATAGTATTTCAAACGTGTGTGTGTGTGGGGGGGGGGGGGGGGTGTGTGTGTTTGTGTGTGGGTGTGTGCGCGCATGCGTGAGTGTGGTATATCTCTTTATGTAAGCGCTATGTAATTGTGTAATGTTAATACATATTGTATTGTGTGTACAGGTCACTGTGCACATCTGAGTGAGTGTTTTGCTAGCCTGTCTGTGACAGAACGGTCCTTCATGTTTCCTCAGACACTGATCACATTTGTGAACAAACACCTGAACAAGCTCAACCTGGAGGTGTCTGAACTGGACACACAGGTAGGGGACACACTGTATGCACACAAACACACATTTCATGTTTATAACCAAATAAATTCAAGTTTATAGTCAGGCTATTATTATCGAAAAATTATCGATATCGAGGTATCAACGTGCAAGGTATACATATCGACGAAGACGGCTTGAAATGAGGTATTGTTGTATGTGTCAAATTAATTAACAGACATACTATGCATGCACGTAGCACATGCAAAAAAGCAGTCCATCTGTATACCAGGTGTGGTTATTTCAATAAAAACCTACCTAACCCGTCTATGTGTACTGTGCAGTGTGCATGCATGGATATGCTATTCATTATCTGGGTTAGGCAGGCAGTGGACCTAAAGCAGTAAACATTAAAAACTATGTAACGCAATTGTTTTGACTAATAACGTGATTAATATCGATATCTAGGTATTCAACAACGTTATCGAATATCGACGTTTTTCCAAGTAGGTCCTGCCTGAACATATCTTATGTTGTACAGAAACACCTTGCTACTGATATAGATTTTCAGTACTTGACCCATTTAGGCCTAGAATTATTGAATGCTTTAACCAGTGAAAAATAGCAGATATACAAGCTCACAGCGCGGCACCGAGTGCCGCGCTGCGAGCTTGTAGATCTGCTATTTTTGAAAAAGTCGTGAAAATGTGTGAAAATCTTTGAATATATGTATTTTCAAAGCGAACGTTTGTAACTCAAATTTTGCTTCTGGGTGGTCCCTGGAACTAGATATTTTGAAATGGGGGTCCGTGGCCAAATAAATATCATTTTGGGGGTCCTTCACATGAAAAGGTTTGAGAACCACTGACATAATAGTGTCTCAAGAACAGACGAACTGAGCTCCATTTAAGTGAAAAGGACCTTTTCTTTGACGATGGCTGGCCAGATTGCTGACATAGAAACATAGGTTTTTTCCCAAAATCTTAGAAGGATTCAAAAGACACGTATAGAATCAGGTAAAAATTCTGATTTTCACGATTTTTCTAAAATAGCAGATCTACAAGCAGATCTGAGCTTGTATATCTGCTATTTTTTTATATTTAAAGCATAAAATATTGCGTCATAATGTGTTCAGGCCTAAATGGGTTAATTGCTTGATGTAACTGGTGATATTAATGAGCTTTCATTGAAGTTAACATTATGACGAGCCTACGCAATTGGTGTACATTAAAAACTAAATGTAGGAAACGTAAAATGAAGGGACTCAAACCACAAATGGGTCCTGAGTGTTTGGGAAACAGTGGCGTAGTTGACTGGTTGCGATGCACTTTAAGTTTGCAGATGGAGTGTACCTGGTCTTACTGATGGGTCTGCTGGAGGGATACTTCGTCCCTCTTTACAACTTCTTCCTCACGCCAGAAAACTTTGACCAAAAGGTAGTACTTTATTGTTTTTGTTTTTTTTCCTTTTTTTTTCCATACAAAGCCCCTTTCCCACTGACATGTAACGCCATCAATCAATTGGCAATGTTCCGTGTTGGCATCATGGGAAGAGGAGCTGCATGGCTATTGCCGTTTTATTCTCTCTCCTTCAGTCTCCCCACTCTCGACCTTTTATCGTTTCCCATTTAACATTTCCCACCGTCAAAATAGTTTTTTTGCCTGCATAGATCATCAACACTAGCCTATGTCAGTTTTACATTCTCTCTCTCTCTCTCTCTCTCTCTCTCTCTCTCTCGCTCTCTCTCTCATGACTTTCCTTGAGTGGGTAATGGGGAAAGGTGTATAATTCATCCCGCTCAATTTCCCCATAAATATGGGGGAACTCTTCATTTCTCCACTGTCCTGTTAACTCTCAAATACCTGGAACGCGCCCGAGTCGCGTTAGATTTTAACCACTTTAACCATTATTGTATGCTTTAACTTAAGAAAAATAGCAGATATACAAGCTCACAGCGCGGCACCGAGTGCCGCGCTGCGAGCTTGTAGATCTGCTATTTTTGAAAAATCGTGAAAATGAGTGCAAGTCTTAGAATATCTTTGACCCGATCTTTGACCCGACTAAATCCTTCCTCTAAATCATGCTGTTCTCAAACCTTTTCATGTCAAGGACCCCCAAAATTACAGGTATTTGGCCACGGACCCCCATCTCAAAATATGTTGTCCCAGGGACCACCCAGAAGCAAATATTTGAGTTACAAATGTTCGCTTTTAAGTAGATATATTCAAAGACTTGCAAAAAAAATCATGATTTAAAAAAAAATAGCAGATCTACAAGCTCGCAGCGCGGCACTCGGTGCCGCGCTGTGAGCTTGTATATCTGCTATTTTTCAATAGTTAAAGCAGTCAATAATCCTAGGCCTAAATGGGTTAAGTCTAAACACATTGATCTTTGATATGCTTTGTAAATACAGTTCCTTGCATAATTATAATTATTGGATAACTGTTAAAAACCCAACTTGGAACAGGAGAGCTGAGTTGAGGTGCTTTTAGGTGCACCTGACCAGCTGTCATAATTCTTTGATTGATTGATTGATTGATTGATTGAAGAGTTTTTTTAGCAGCAAAAAGTACAGTTTCATGACACAAATCACAAATCACTGGCACAAGGTCAACTAAAAGGAGGTCCTAGTAAGCTTTACGGCTTATTTACACAGGAACCACTTTATGTATCTCATATAACATTGAAAGACAGACGGATAGAACATAGTACTTTACATAGGATTAATTACATCAATTACAAAAGCAGAAAGATGGGGAGAAAAAACATGATTAGTGGAGCTGCCTCTGGTGTTGTGATTGTGAACATCCTTGACCTTTAGGAAGTAGTTTGTCAGGTACATGGGTATCTTGGAGGTGTAGTGTATCTTGTACACCAGGCCCATTGCAAGATGCTGTACTCTGTCAGCTACTTCGAGCCACCCCACGCTTTCGTGGTGATGAACGTGGGTTGTTGAACTGGTCAGAAAGGAACACATGAAGAAATGGTCCTCTTGCACTGGGCCGTGGCTCATTAAATAACATTACAATGGTTCTCCTGTAGGGACACACCAGAAACGGGACATTGGTCCATCTGTGTTTTCTGTACTTGTAGTTGTAAGAAACACTATCTTAAATCAATACTCCATCTTGGAAGAAGCCTTAAGCACTCCAGAGCCAGTACTCCTACAATGAGTGGACTGATAAATGCCATCCATTGTCCCCAGAGTCAATTCTGTGCACAGCCATCCCTTTCTCTCCATCGGCCTCTGTAGTACTATGGTATTCTGAGCAGGCAGTCTGCAGGGACGCCACAGAAACCTTGTGTTTGGGTCCTGTCCAGTGGGCTTTGCCAACTTGCGAGAGCAGAATGGGCATCAGTGCTACAGTGCACACAATGCGTGCGCGCGTCTGTGTGTGTGTGTGTGTGTGTGTGTGCCCAAACACACACACAGACAGACTTGGCCAGATAGAACAGGCACTAGCCTCACAGCATCTGTAATCTCCTATTGCACAGGGAACTGTTGGAGTGGCTAGGGGGTTTAACTCTATTACTCTGTGTGTGAGAGTAGCGTACAAGGGCCTAGGGGGGCTATTGATGATAGGGTGGGGGTAGGGGGGCACAACGAAGGCAGCAAAACAGCACTCGTCCACTGGTTTGATATCTTGGTTGAATATGTTTAGTTCAGTGACACTCTTCTATTTGTACTGTATTAGACATACAGTAGTAAAGCCTCTCAATCGACACTCCAGTACTTCACAACAATACTTGCACACATGGCATGCACATAATGACATAATGTTCAGATAATACAAGGTATTTCTACCATATTTATCTTTAACGCTCTGTCTTGGCTCTCTGTCACTAAATCACTTTTGTAGTATCAGTATCAGTGCCTCAAAACAACTCACCATTAAGGCAATACACTATTTCACTTCTCATCGTTTTCTAACATGATGCAAAACACTTAACGCAGTTGTCATAATGTAGATGCAATTCTCATTCCATGTCGACATCCCAGGCAAAACAAATAGTTACTGTATGTACATTTTCCATTTGCATTGACACAGATGCTCATTAGGTAAAATATAGCATTCACAATATAGTGTGAGCATTGTGCTTGTTCAAAAGATAAGGCCAGCATGATGGGTGATCAAATGCCGTCGGTTCCATTCCACAAATGCAAAGTGTGAACACCATACTCTCAATGGTATGCGCTAATGCTGAGGCTTCCAGTGCCCTGGTTCTACGTAAAAGAAAATGGAGAAGAAGTAGGTATTCATGCACGGATTGTCTGAGTGCATGGTGGTGGGACAGGAGTGCACAGAGGACTTCTGACACATGTGGTTATCATAGCATTGTTTAGTTTCTTTTGCACGGGCAGTAAATTTTTAACCCATTTAGGCCTAGAATTAGAAGGATTCAAAAGACACTTATAGAATCGGGTCAAAATTCTAATGTTCACGACTTTTCAAAAATAGCAGATCTACGAGCTCGCAGCGCGGCACTCGGTGCCGCGCTGTGAGCTTGTATATCTGCTATTTTTCAATAGTTAAAGCATAAAATAATGATACACAAAATGTGTACCCGTTCTAAATGGGTTAAGTACTCAATTAACATTTCAACTTCTATACATCTATAACATTATCGTATAACAAAGAACTGTATTATTATGGCAAAGATGCCATCTCTCTTTGTAATTGTAATTAGTCTTTTTACTTTTATTTTACATGTTTTCTCCCTATTTTCACGTGTCTACAGTATGTGTCTGTTGGTGTACAATGTGTGTATTGTGTAAGCAATTTACCCCGAGTGAGAGGACATTATGCTCTCATAATGTCCGCAGTGAGGGTGTTATCGGACGAGGCGCAGCCGAGTCCGATAACACACTCACTCAGGACATTATGAGAGCATAATGTCCGACCCCGAGTGGTAAATAGCTTTTCTACCACTTTTTCCTGTATACATGAAAGAAAACACATAGTTGTAACTTGCAAGGATCTTAAGTTACAATCATTATTGCCTATAAAACTTCCGCGAGACAGCAGATAGTTCCACCAACAACATCTTCTACTCACCAACAGATGGCGCCAACTCCATACTAATCCATGCGTCTAGCTTACAGCTAAGCTAACGTCAGTTAAAAGCACCGTTCCGGCCGTAAATAGAGCCTGTTCGCTTCCAGAAAGGCATAGGTTCAGAAAAAAGGGGCTTTAAAGTTGGCGGATTGCATTGGATCCAAATAAATCGGCGACGATAGTACGCACGTTAGTAAACATAGGACCGCTGCGACCTTCATTTGTTGGTTGGGGGACTACCTCCTGAAGTCCCCGGATGTACACTGAGGCGCATTGATCTCGGACACACAACTTTGCGGCAGTTGTCCTCTCATAACCTCCGGAATTTAGCCAATCAGAATCCAGTATTTGAACACGTGACTCGAAAAAGTGGTAGAAATAGTTTGTTATCCTTTGTGTTCGTTTGTCATGTCAAAATAAAATCACAAAAACCCCAAAAATTAAATACAAAATGTTTCAGGAAAGGTTTATCTTGGGAGCGTAGCTACAAACTTTTACAGAGACGAGTGACCATCTGTATGTCTCGTTTGCATTGTGTTTGTTTGTATGTCAACACAGAAACATTGGTTAGAAATCTCAGACGTAAGGTCTTATTTAAGTGATACGTACAAAGTGCAACAAAGCTTTTGATAAACGAGGGGCCAGAGTGTTTGTGCAGCTGCTGAAGGCTTATGGCCTTACAGTACGGACCGGTGCTATGTTTGCCCACATAGGAAGCGGCGGTAGATGGATTGAATTGACCCTGAGCGTATTGTGGTTTTTATCGACCCGTTCCCACATTCTCTTATCGCGGTGGAATTGTCTGTGTACCCATATGATTGTACACGTTCACCTGAACCTGTTGGTGTGTATCTGTGTATACACACAAGTGTGTGTGTGTGTCTGTGTGTGTTCATGTACTTTTGTGTGCAAACATTTTAAATGCATTAGCTTGCCTGCTTATTCATTGTGCCTAACAGCCTTGTCTGTCTGCAGGTCCACAATGTGTCCTTCTCTTTTGAGTTGATGCAGGACGGTGGTCTGGAGAAACCCAAACCCAGACCCGAAGGTAAGAATTGATATTCTTTTACTTTTCTCTTTTTTATTTTTGAAGCGGTGAAAGCCGCTTCCAAGGAGTGGCTTTGTGTGTCCCATTCATGTCCATATACTATGGTCATTCCAGTCCAGAATTAACAGGTTGTATCTGTCCCGTACATGTCCACATATGGACATTCCAGTCCAGAATGAACAGGTTTTATCCGTCCCGTACATCCAGAATATGTGTGTATCGTCCGTCCCGGTCTGATGATTGGATGATTAAAAATGTCCAATGAGACCATACTTTGAGGATTGGTCAAGCTTCACATGACAATTCGGCCCTCCAGATAAAATCATTCATTCATTCAGAATTGGAAGAATGTATAGATCTAGAACACATAGAATAAAAGTTCACCGCTTCACTTCGAACCAAGGTTTGATTTGCTTTTTTTTTTTGTGTACCATTTCTCCCTTTAGTATATTTAGCTTTTAGTTTAGTGTGTATATATTATGTAATAGTATGTAAGAGATAAATTGGCATTCAACCAAGGTCATGAGCCAGATAATATTATCATATTGCCTTAGCATGCCTCGGATGCACGTGTTTCTTCAGTTTATCATCTGTTTAGTGTTTCTAGGCTACACATAGATTCTTAACGATTAGGATGTTTCAAACTAGAAATACTGTTCCTATGAAACAGTGTGGGCTCGCTCGTGACTATATTCTGCAGCGTGCTAACTGTCATGTGCAGCTCAACCAATACTCCAGCTAACACCACTCCCAAATGTTCTGCCCCTCAATTGCACCTCATTGGCTAAGGGCCCTGCCTTTGTACTGTCGTGGCGGAACTTGGTAAATAAATAACGGAGATAACATTCTGTTCTCGCCTTTCAGGCGAGCCCACAACAATTAGCACACTTGGCACATATCAGCTTTTCTTCAAAAATATGTTTATTTAACAACTCTATGTTGTACTTGATGGTAAGATGGTGGTTTGTCTGTCTATAATGGCATGACCAAAATCGGGATGCCAGGTTGAAAGTGGTTAAGGGTATTTTTCAGACTTGAAGTAGTAATAATAGGAACAATGTAAGCCAAAACCAACTCCTCATGTAGGCTCTAGCTAAAACTGCTAATACTACTTGTATCTACTAACTAGTATTGTCTGGGTACCTCGTAGTCCTACCTGTATGACAGGTTGTTGATGTGGAAGCGGGTGTGGTGTAACTTGAGATAAGGATCAGGATTAGATTTTATTCAAAAACAAAGTAAAAAGGGGGTAAAAAAAAAAGGTCCCAACCCAAAAGTAAAGCGTCAATCCATGGTGAACACTTAACTCGTTTACCGCTTCGGACGTTCCCGTTCGCCCCAATTTTGAACCCAGCTCGTTGCCAATACGAATGCTCGTTCTTTTACCTTGTCTGATGACTGTAAGCTGATGAGGGGTCGCGTGGGTGTGTACAGTAAAAACATCTCCCGTAATGCTGCTTTCAAATCTCCACCACACGTAAACATCAATGATGTCCAATTCACTTCCTGGCTGTTCTCTGTGGCCCAATTCACATCTATTATTTGCATAAGGCTGCCCTCTGCCGCCAGCTTGGCTAAAGTACACATATAATAAATACAAATTTTTAAAAAATCGTTTGAAAATAATGAATAGATCTTTTTCTATAACATCGCAAAGGTAAGCTTGCTGGCACCAGCCCCAATAAATAAATAATAGATCTGGCAGTAGAACTGTTAAAAACAGAAGTAACTGAAAATCTGTATAGTTAGCCAGAGAATAATCAGACAGCAACACTTAGCCTATATTGGGCAAAACATGCACTGTTACTAGTGTATTACTGGCGTAACTTAACCACTTTGTATGTTGCTGACCGGGGTCCCCCAGGGGTCTGTACTTGGCACCCTACTTGTTTCCCTACACCAGATCTCTGGGCTGAAAATAGCCGCTCTACAAGCTCACAAGGCTTTGTGAGCTTGTAGATCAGCAATTTTTGCCAAATGTTCACCTGCTTGTCTATTTTGACATGCCCAGAATAGGAACGATGGGGTTTATGTGGTTGGTTAATTGTACTTAACCTGGAAACAGACAAATCCGCCAGTACACCATTTAGCATACAGTTTAACTTAAAGGAGTAGTTCACCCCCAAAATGACCTTTTTTCTATTGATTACTCACGCCATGGAGACTTTAGTTTAATAATATATTATTTTGTATTTGTCGCATTCCTAAGACAACAATGTGATTATAGTCAATTTACCCCCATTGATTCCGGATGGGGACCCAAATGCATGGCCCTGAATGGGGACCCAAATGCGGCACTGGATGGGGATGGATATAATCCATTTTTCGTCTTAGGAATGCGACAAAAACCAATAAATATTATTGAACTCAAGTCTCAGTAATCAATAGAAAAAAAGTCATTTTGGGGGTGAACTACTCCTTTAATTCTCACATTAGTGCAGCACCTTGGCTTGGAATTGGATGAGGGATATTTGGCATTTCCTAAAATGTCACAGTATTGTAAACACAGCAACCACAGCACTGTCTGTGTCCTCAGGTTCCCTCTGTCTTCTGTAGAACATGTAAAGTGTGGATGAAGGACACTACTGGTACCTTGCATTCCAAACTGAAGGCCCCTTCTAAACACAGTGCAATACAAAATATTGTCACTATATGAATGCACGAAACCTGTGTCTGTATCTGTGTGTACATGTGACTGTCCTGGGTATAACTCACTTGTAGCCCCAAGGACATACAGACTTTTTGTGCATTTCACAGTACCATATACAATTCTTGTAGTTCAAGTAATTCAAGTACTGTAATGAATGTGTCTGTATTCAATTCGTGCGCCAGAATAAAAAATACCAATTTTATAAAATGCAATTTGAAACAGGCAAATATACGGGGCAACTAAGACATCTCCATGGCAACCAGGAGGAAAACAAGGCTGACATTTCTTGTCCAAAAAGATTAACATGAGAATTATAGATTTTCCTAACGAACTTGCAACATGTAAACAATAGGCTACTAATCTTTAATTCATATTAACCATGTTGGACTACTTTTTTAGCTGATTATTTTCGCTATATTGCCTTGCCTCTCGCCACTGTGGTGATTTGTCCATTAACATGAATGTAAGTGGTAACGTTGATTATTTTCTTTCTAATGTAATTTTAATTGCGACCATAGGTCGCAGTTAACTATGAAAACTGTCACATCTTGTCTGTCCATGAGTGAGTAACGCCTCAATGTCTATAGCTGCTGACCTGTTGTGACATCTCGTTGTGAAATCACATTGTGACATCACATTCCGTCCTTGTCCCTTGTATGCCCATATATGGAGATCCCTGATCTCCCATGTGTCTATAGCTAACCTATGACAACGACATCACATTGTTGTGACATCGCATTGTGACATCACATTCTGTCCTCGTCCCTTGTATGCCCATATATGGAGATTCCTGATGTCATCAATATTAAGCCCATAGCTTGGAATGCCCATATATGGACATATATTGTGTGAGTCTCATGTGGTCTATAACATAAGACATCTATGATGTCAGATGTCAGTCATATCCATATTTGGGAAAATATAAGTCATAATAAAGAGCAGCCCAATATAGCATGCACAGAAAAACAAAAACAGTTTACTGTCAGAACCGTCACATCTTGACCGTATCCGTCTGCCCGGACGGGTAACGCCTGACACTGTGGTTCCCCTGACACATCACTGTGACATCACAGGTGACATCACAGTGATGTCAGATACTCAGAGCAGGGATCTCCACATATGGGCAAAAACAGGTGACATCTCAGTGGTGTGGCTGGTTCAGACAGGGATCTCCATGTATGTACTGTATGTTGTGATGTCATGGGAACCGCTCTAACAGAACTCCTTTTATGCCCATATATGGAGATCCCTGATGTCATCAATATAAAGCCCATATCTAACAGGACGTCATATGGGAATGCCTATATATGGAGGAAAACAGCCCATATGTGTGTGGCTGGTTCAGACAGGGGCCTACAAGTACAGTCGGTATTGCATAAACGGTTGAGCAACTTGCATCGTTCTTGGCTTTCACTGTTCCAGAGTCTTTTCCAAAAGGTAGTCTTTTATAAATCAGCCATTGATTGTAATGTAATGTAACTTTATTAGTACTGTGGTGATAGATACCACACTGGGTACTCCAACAGGTACAGCAAGTAATCTGACAACGGGTAGAACGGGTATGCATAACCGGGTGGGGCATGCATCCCCAACTTGCATTGTTCTCGTTCTTACATCGTTGGGTACTTGAGTGGACCCCGAGTAGCGTTCTAGTAACTTACATGGTGTCATGAACATTTCTAATAAAAGGCTTGGAGGAGGGGCGCCCGCTGGCCTAGTGGTCCAGGTGCATGCCACATAGGCTCTGGTGCCTGACAGCGTGCCGCGGGTTCGAGTCCCGATCCCGACACGACCTTTGCTGCGTGTCACTTCCCGTCTCTCTCACCCCGTTTCCTGTCTATATCTCCACTGTGAACTATCAATAAAGGCAGCCCCAAAAACTCTTAAAAAAAGGGGGAAAAAGGCTTTGAGGGACCAAGCTAAAATGATCTGTCCAGGGAGCAAATACTGATTTCACCATGGCTTCGAGTGGGTGAGCAGATGCCTGAAGAAGATCTTTGACCGAAACGTTGAAGATGGTGTGCGGTTCCTATTTACATTATGTGCATGTTTAAAATTGACCCCTGCCTACGCACCCATGGCTAAGCTCTAATCAGGTGTGCTTAAAGGCATGTTTTCATTGCAGTTCCGGAATTTTCCCGGCAAAATAAATAATTATAATTAGCATAACTTGCCGGGAGTTTAGTTTTTTGGGTGTTTTCACATGCCCTCATCGGCAGCAAAAATACTGGTATCGCTCGTTTTCACCAAGCGATTGTGACGGCATGAAAACCAGTGTTGCCAGATTTTGCGAGAGAAATAAGCAACCAGGTGTACAAAAATAAGCCCCAAAAAGTGATATTATCTAGCCACACGAGCACTTTAAAACTATACGCATCGCCGCATCAGCTACTTGAAAATTGCCAATCTACAAGCTCACAACAAATAAACCGCAACCAGCCACTATCAATACATACAAGCAACTTTACGGAAATCAAGCCCAGAGTCGCTTATAATTAGCAGACATGGCAACACACGGACTGAAAGACCTGCAAAAAACACACGCGGGCTGAAAGACCTGCAAAAAACAGTCTCCCCAATTCGGTTTGGTGCGTCTCTTCTCTCTCTCACCCTGAACGTTACAAATGGATTTAACAAAATATTCTTCATGCAACAACACAAGGTTCAGAAAGGATCGCTCATGCGTTATGCAACCTGTTGGGGGAAATCTCGCTCTTATCAGCGAAACGCTCCCCCCATGCACTTGTGGCTTGTGGGCTTGTAGATTTAGCTTTTCTTTCACGCGTCACTGTAAACGATGGATGACCATATGCAGACTCGATGCTCGCTGCTCTGTAAAACACTTTTAATCATGCAACGAGGAGAAACTATTAACTAATGATGCAGCTCTTTGAGTTGGTAAAGATTCCAGCTTTCATCACAACATTACGAGCACATCGCATCCCCTATCACGTTCTCCAGACCGGACTTGTATCAAAACCCACACAGTTTAATTAAAAATAGGCTATAGAATACAAATAAGTTTGAACCATGAGCAAGCTCAGAAGGTTCAGATCAAATCAAATCAACCTTTATTTATAAAGCACATTTACACAATCGAAATTGACCAAAGTGCTGTACAACAGAACACAAAACCATCACCAACATTACTGTAAGAACAATCTTAAAAACAATAGTGTAAACAAAAACAATCAATCAAACTGTAAACAAAAACAATCATTAAAAACAATAGAGACAAAATGTACATATCAGAAACAATAAGCAACTCCAACATGAGTTTAACTGTGAATAAAAGCTAGAGAATAAAAGTGTGTTTTAAGCCGGGATTTAAAAGACTCAATGGAGTTTGCACTTCTAATAGAGATGGGCAGGCTGTTCCAGAGCCTCGGGGCGGCTGAGGCAAAGGCGCGGTCGCCCCTACTTCTCAGTCCGTTGGGCCTAAATGGAACTTCTAAGAGCAGCTGGTTGGCTGACCTTAGTGCTCTATTTGGGACGTATAGATCCACCAGTTCAGACAGGTATAGGGGGGCCAGGCCGTTCAGGGATTTATAAGTAAATAAAAGAATTTTAAAATCAATTCTAAAATTGACAGGGAGCCAGTGCAGTGCTGCTAAAACTGGAGTTATATGCTCATGCTTTCTTGTGCCAGTAAGAAGGCGTGCAGCCGCGTTCTGTACTAGTTGTAGACGCCGGAGTGAAGACTGATCAATGCCTGAGAGGAGAGAGTTACAATAGTCCAATCTAGAGGATATGAATGCATGTATTGCCATTTCCAGTTGTTTTGGTGGGAGGTATGGTTTGACTTTGGCTATTAGGCGTAGTTGAAAGAAGCTGCTTTTGACTATAGAACTAATGTGTTTGGTAAATGTGAAATTACTGTCAAAGGTGACACCCAGATTTTTGACGGAGGGACAGATGTTAGTGCTAAGGGAACCCAGATTAGTATTGATGGATGGAGCAGTACCGAAGAATATGACTTCTGTCTTATTTTGATTTAAGTTTAAAAAGTTTGTGTCCATCCAGGATTTTATGTCATCTAGGCAGTCATGTAGGCGTTTAAGTGAATTATGGGAGTTGATATTGATGGGTAGATAGATTTGCACATCATCAGCATAGCAGTGGAAAGCGATATTATGTTTCGTAAAAATTGACCCTAGCGGTAGCATATATAGGAGAAATAGGATGGGGCCAAGGATAGAGCCTTGGGGGACCCCAGAGGTAAGGGGGGCAGAGGGAGATGAGAAGTTACCTAGTTGGACCGAAAAACTTCTACTTGTTAGGTACGACCGGAACCAGGCCAAGGCAGTGCCAGATATGCCTACATGGTGCTCTAGGCGCGAGATTAAAATATTGTGGTCGACGGTGTCAAATGCAGAGGAGAGGTCCAAAAGAACCAGGACAGAAGAGCAGCCATTATCAGCAGTTAAAAGCAAATCATTAAAAACTCTCAGTAGGGCAGACTCAGTACTGTGGCCAGGCTTAAAGCCAGATTGAAACTTCTCGTGTATGCCATTAGTAATTAAAAAAGATTGAAGTTGAATATAAATGACTTTTTCCAAGACCTTGGAGAGAAATGGCAGATGTGAGATAGGCCTGAAATTAGACAGAGTAGAGGGATCAAGGTTTTTCTTTTTAAGAATGGGATTCACCACGGCATGTTTCAGGGGGACAGGGACATAGCCAGAGAGGAGAGAGGCGTTGATTATTAATAGCACACTTGGGCCAACGGCAGCAAAAACTTCCTTAAAGAGTCGGGATGGTATGGGGTCAGTTAGGCAATTTGTGGGCCTCAGATGCATGACCAGGTCAGTGAGTGTGGATAGGGATACCGGTTCAAATTGTCTAAGAGTGGGAATATCAGGGCGAGGAAAAGGGGGAGGGTCCAGGGTTGAAGTGGGATGCATTGACCGTAGGTCAGCGATACGGTCAATAAAAAATTTCTGGAAATTTGTGCATAATAAAGGTGATGCGACTATGGGAGATGTGTCACGAGGATTTGTCAGAGAGTTAAAAATATTAAAAAGGACTTGAGGTTTATTGCTATTTGTTGCGACCAAATTAGAAAGAAAATCAGTTTTGGCCACTTTGACTGCTCTTTGATAATTTTTGAGGCACGTACGTAGTATGTCTAAGGAGATATGTAGTTTGTCCTTTCGCCATTTTCGTTCGGCACGTCTGCATGTGCATCGGAGGGCGCGGGTTGAGTTATTGAGCCATGGCTCATTTTGTGGCTTGGTAAGTTTAGGTCTAAGAGGTGCAACAGTGTTTAGGATCTCGCTACATGTTGTGCTAAATGTGGACAGGAGTACCTCAACACTGGTTTCACTCAGTGCTGGTTCACTAGCCAGTGAGGCACTAAATAACATGGAGAACTGAGAAGCGGTTAATGGGGTTATGGCACGGGAGAGGCGGGTTGGCGGGGCGGCCTGTGTCAAAGCACCGGGTGTTATGGTATTAAAAATAATTGGGAAGTGATCAGAAATAGCAGGAATAGCAAAGACATCGAGCACAGATACAGTTGCAACAGAGGTCATAACGAGGTCAAGTATGTGACCCTTTTCATGGGTTGGGCCCGTAGTGGAAAGAGAGAGGTTGAAGGATTCAAGAAGACTTAGGAAATCCTTCACCATTGGGCGTGATTTACAGCAGACATGAATATTTAGATCTCCACAGAGCATTACATTTTCATACTTGACCATAATAACTGATAAGAAGTCACCAAAGTCACAAATGAAGTCCTTGCTCTTGGGCGGGCGATAAATAAGAGCACAAAGCAAGGGAGTAGACAAATTAATTTCAATGAGCTGCAATTCAAAACTCGAATAAGTGGCCTCTGGTGGGATCAGCCGACATGGAATAGTGGATTTAAAAACAGTTGCTACACCGCCCCCCCCCCTAATGGACCGGGGGGAGCTGAAAAAGTTATATTCGGGTGGGAGGAGTTCAGAAAAGATGTAGCAGTCTCCAGGATGGGTCCAAGTTTCTGTGAGGAACATGAAATCCAAATCACGTAAAATTATAAGGTCTTTAAGCCAGGTTGTTTTATTAGTTAGGGAGCGTATATTTAATAGTGCCATCTGGAGTTTTGTGTCAGGGATGGTTGAGGATGCAGCCCGCCTTAGAGAGCGAAGGTGGGCATGATGCAACGTGTTGCACTTGTGGGCTTGTAGATTATTAGCTGTGTTTTTTTTTCTTCTTCACGCAACCATAAACGATGGATGACCAGAGAACGAAAGAAATAGACTTCTGCTGTGTTTGTCAATGCGATTCTAGCCTAAATAATTAATCCCCTATTCAAGGTGAAGCTGTAGACCTACTTTATTTCTATATATTCCTTTACATTCAGGTCGTTTTCAATCCCAGATACAATGTTTTAAACTGTTAACTGGCTCCTTTCATGCACCTGGTTGTCAAAAAAACGGCAAATTCACGGCATGCGTTTTCACTGGAGGAAAATTTGTATTGTCACGGTACTTTAAGCAAAAATTACTAGGTATTTTCCCGTCAAATTTCGGCCCCCAAAACTGCCGGGACACAAAATAAGTGGCCGTTTTCACATGGCGTGAATTTCAAAATTGCTGTCATTTTTTTAAAAACTCCCAGAAGTTTTGCTCAGTGAAAACGGGGCTTAAGACTCTGTTGCCCACCATGGCTTCAAGTAAAATGGTGACGCCTATTTTGGCGAGCAACGTCGTCATACGGTGAAATATAAATGAGGCTTAAGTCTGTTGTCCTTTCCTTTTCAGATATTGTGAACTGTGACCTAAAGTCAACGCTTCGCGTCCTCTACAACCTCTTCACCAGGTACAGGAACGTGGAGTAAACACCACATGTTGCCACGGTTACCATGGACCAAATTCTAAAGCTTTTCAATCACAAAATGTATCCTTCAGTTTTATATAAAGAAATTAACATTGTTTTTTACCTAATTACTTGCATCAAAAGGACCCTTATTCTGTTGGGTTATTATCCATCCCAGAATGTTCGTTATTTTGACTGCCAAGCCGTTTTTTATGTGTCGTACATTTGAACCGTACTGTATTTACTACGTTTGTTGTGCTCTCATTGCACTGTACCGTAAACATTTCCATGCTGCTTGGCAGAAATCATGTATACAGAAACATAATTTATAATCTCTAAATGATCAATTATGTCAATTAAAGTTTTTGTTACCAAAGTCGTTAATTAGGATTCTTTTGGTTAATTGGTAGTCATCATGTTCTTCTTTTCTTTCTTTTCTTTTTTACCTTGTGTTAATGTTGTGAGGATAGACTAACCTTGCATCTTTTTATCCAATAAAATTATATATTTGTATTTATTGTACATTTATTATGCTTGTTCACTCGTTTCCTACGGTAAATTATTTAAATTTCTCTCTCTGTTTCCGGTCATTCACAACAAGTGCCTTTATTTCAATGTGCATACTGTCTACATACTGTACTAACTAAGCACCCATCAACTTGATGGGTTAAACAGATTTTGATGCTATATTAGACACCAGAGCGTCTGGCCGACTTGGAAGTATTTTAACAACTTTAGCTGGGGACCCCCTGGAACCCCTTCAAGGAGCCCTGGGGGTCCTCGGGCCCCACTTTGAGAACCACTGATTTATAGCATGTAACTTAACGTAAAAGTTTTGTCTGAACTTGTAGATGTTTTTTACACAATCTCCAGTGACGTGCAAAATTAAAGCCTGTTAAAGAAAAAAGCTTTCCACATTCGACAAAAGTAATTATTATGTAATTGTAATACCCTCAAATGCATTGATATAATACATACTGTACATACAGAGTACATTCTCTGGTATTGTGTGAATAGCATACTGTAGTACTTAATTCTTACCTATCTAGAAGACAAATGTAATACAGCTGAATATTATACTCTGTGCTTTTGAGATTTGAATATTGTTGCATTTTGTACTTGGCTGAAAATGTGTTGTTTGAGCTTTCACAACCATGTATCTTTTTAAAGGTTTGCTGCAACCATTCTATATGTCTTCAATAAAATGTTAAATCAACGATGGTGACTTTTTTTTTTCCTTTCTCAAAGGATGGGAAAAGTAATAGAAATGCATTCACACTGGCACAATTTAAATTTCAAAACATTTTCTAATGGCAATTGAGAGATATAGATAGGTATAGAAAGGTGTTATTATGTGGAAGTGACCCAAACAAAATGGCGAGGCGTTGTGAGCTTGTAGTTCAGCTATTTTCACAATATTTATCTATGGAACCGAGTAACGCTAAACGTAATATCTACAATTCCAAGTGCTTGTCAGGGTGGGGGTTCAAATATGATTATTTTGGGGGTCCCGGCCTAAAAAGGTTTGAGAACCCCTGGTCTAAATGCATGAAAAGTAGACATTCTCAAATCCATTCCGTGTGAGTAACAGCATCTGGTGAGGCTTGACCACTCAGATCTCATGTCAGTGGCAACACATCCTCAGGGATCTGCCAATCGCATTAGGATCATTTCCCCTCCATTCGGTCGCCCGGGGAACGATTCAGCTGCTCTACTTCTTACCTCGTTATATTATTGTTATCGCATTATTGTTACATTGTCATTCTGCATGGGGGTCATGTGAGGAGACAGTGCTACTGCGCATTCCTCTGATTGAATAGCATACGCCACAGTAATGGAACACTTGATGTCTCTGTGTCTCATCCATGGATGGGAAGGCATTTTATTTTTATTTTTTTATCTATTATCATAACTCTTAACCCATTTAGAACGGGTACACATTATTGTGTATCGTTATTTTATGCTTTAACTATTGAAAAATAGCAGATACAAGCTCACAGCGCGGCACCGAGTCAGCAATCTGGCCAGCCATCGTCAAAGAAAAGGTCCTTTTCACTTAAATGGAGCTCAGTTGGATGGGTTCTTGAGAGACTACTATGTCAGTGGTTCTCAAACCTTTTCATGTGAAGGACCCCCAAAATGATATTTATTTGGCCATGGACCCCCATCTCAAAATATTTAGTTCCAGGGACCCCCCAGGAGCAAAATTTGAGTTACAAATGTTTGCTTTAAAAATACATATATTCAAAGATTTGCACACATTTTCATGACTTTTTCCAAAAATAGCAGATCTACAAGCTCGCAGCGCGGCACTCGGTGCCGCGCTGCGAGCTTGTATATCTGCTATTTTTCACTGGTTAAAGCATTCAATAATCCTAGGCCTAACTTAACTACAATCTGGATCAAGAAGCTACAGGATAACCGTAAAGCTAATCAGACCAGGATACCTTTCAAGCTCGAGCCAAATGCACCATAGATCTTTTCTGAACTCAGGGAATGCAATTTGTTTGCTACTTATTAATTCATTTCTCCTGAGAATGGTGTTTACTTTCTGTTTGGAATGGTTACTCAATCACCGTTGTAATGGTGTGGGTTATTGTCTCATCATGTTCTTTTAAGTATAACTATCTGTTACTTGAACCTATATCTACATCACATTGCACATAGTACCTCACAGACATTGTGCACATACATAACAACTTAGCCTACTATTGTCTCACAAAGTTAATCTAACCAAAATCAAGAGGCTATAATGCAAACACTTTTGGTAAAATACATCCCAGGACTCATGCATGCATGAAGCTGGGTTTAGTTTTGAATTGTGTTCATGAATTATCCAACAATCACTCTGGTTTTCAACAATTTAGCTTCAAATTCATGAACAGTCTGTTCCTACTGAGGTTATTTGTACAAGTAATTTATTTGACATGGACACAGAAGTGCAAAAGTGTCTTTTTGAAACGGTCAGTTCAGTGTTTTTCTTGAATTTATCAAACTAGCCCTTACCCGTTCAAAGATATGAGCTCTGAAATGATGTGCAGTGTGTGGGTTATGGGATGTGCACTGTGCACACAGTATATGAGGGATGGAAAGTAACTTTAACTGGTGCTTGCATGATGTAGGAGCATCAATGTAAGAAACCCGTTTCGTTTAATGGCTACAGAGATACTGTTCCCCACCCCCCCCCCCAGCCCGCCCGCCCACCCGCCTGCACACACACACACCCGCCTGCCTGCACACACACCCGCCTGCCTGCCTGCCTCAAGCTAGATGCAGAATAGATGTGCCTCATGCTAGATGCAGAATAGATAGTAGATACACCATAAAAATGCTAATATACAGCATACGATTTGTGAAAGTGACAAACGGGCTTCACAGTTATGTCAGGTGTGTTCATATGCTTATGGTGATGCGATTTCAGATCAATTGCTCCAGCCACTGAGGAGAAACTAAACGGGCTTCACAGTTATGTCAGGTGTGTTCATATGCTTATGGTGATGCGATTTCAGATCAATTGCTCCAGCCACTGAGGAGAAACGCTGTGACAGACACTCACTCAGACATTCGCAAAATTATAGTATAGATATAATGTTATAAAGGAGAGCAGAGTGCCAAAGTGTATTGTTATTGTTTCATGGGTTTTGTTGGCCAAAAGGTGTCTAAATGTATTCTTTCGTTCTATCAAGAGACTTTCGCCTCTAATCTTCAGGATGAATGTCAAACCTTTGTTTCACATTAGCAACGTTGTGGTGGCATTATTTAATGGTCCATTCCCAGGAGAGTGACAGGATGTTGACATGGTAATGTCGGATGAATAATAGAGTAAATTCAGTTCATTTGTGGTGTGTAGCCTATTTGTGTGTATGCATGTGTACGTGTGCTAGTGTGAAGTATTCTCACTGCAGTGGGATCTCGTAGCTTAGCATAACATGTAGATGTGACATGCATATATATATATATATATATATATGTATATATATATATATATATATATATATATATGAAACATATTGATAATAATAATAAATAAACGGAACATCCGATACAATGAGGGTTGTCCATTTGAACAAAATAACCTATTCAACCACATGACAGTTAAATATTTTACATATTTGTACATACAGTACATTTGTACATCCACTGGGGAGGATACTACCGTACTTGGATAAATAATTACTATATCAAGGCCTGTGTTCATCCAGAGTTACCTTGTGGCACTTTGAAACTATCAAACAGCCAAGAGTTCCTTTTAAACTTCTTAACCCTAATTCATACGTCACTGCATGATGGTGGAGGTGATCGCCATACAATAACTGGTTTTAGCTTGAAAATCAATTATTCTCTGTGATTGATCATGATTTGACACCGTCCTGTGGCTAAATTGGGATTTACTGTGACCATCCCTGCGTGCGTACCTTTCACATTTATAAGTAGGCTACTGGCCTGAAAGGCAAATTATTTGATCACAAGTCCTTCTCTGCTGAGAGGCAGACCTGTGTGTGTAACCATCCTTTGACCAGCTCATTCATTCTCTCTCTGAGAGGCCTGATCAATACCTCCTAACCTGTGCCATCTTCCATGTCTGTGTGTCTCTCTCTTTTCAACCCCTCTCTAGTCTCTATCTCTCGCTCTCTTTCTGTGTCTCTCTCTGTCTCGCTCTCTCTCCCCCCATGTGTCGAATAAATGTCAAAAGTACAAAAGGAGTCTGGTCAGCTCTCCTGTCCTTAAAAGGGAGCATTTAAAGAACACACACAAAAGGAGAGGAGGAAGCCATGCATGGCTGAAGCTTCATGCTCAACAGGCAGAGTCCTCTTTAGCCTAGCCTTGTCATTGCAGTGCATGGTATTGAGACTCCATTGCGAGGATTTGTGTGTTTACACACAAACAGAGAGCTATCGTAGGGGAGGAGTGGAAGAGTGTCACCAAGGCACCCCGAAAACAGCTACAATTAAAACTGGGCCCAGCCTCGTGGCAGGTGCCGGGGCCAATGCACAGTAGGCTACCCATCTTAACAAACATTATCAGTATGTGTTATTTTTGGACAGACATTGGCAGGTTGAATAGCTTCAATTGTAACCAATCGTAACTAATTGCACTAATTGTCACTAATCGCACCAACAAGTGCGACGTGATATAAGTAAACAAGGCCCAAGTTGGCACCTCGATACAGACATCCTAGTTTCCGCTTAGGTTTTCCCAGAATAGAATCATTTCAGATTTTAGAATCAGTTCAGATACAGTTTCAGAGTGCTGTGCCTAGTAGCCTACTGAAGGGAAATGTGTTTACTTAAAATAAAATAAAACATATTTTCATTATGTTTTCTAGACAAATCTCATTTCTACGCGCGCACACACACACACACACACACACACACACACACACACACACACACACACACACACACACACACACACACACACACACACAATTGGTTAACACGCTAGTAGAGGTTCCAGTGAAGAATGAGGGAATAAAGGCAGTTGTAATGAGTTTCCTTAATGCGAGGCTTGAATTGTTGAATTGTACTTTCAGTCACAGGTTAAAGTAACACGCTGTGCTGAGACTCCAAATGTTCCCCGTTCCCCCTTTGTTGAAATGTCATGTCATCTTTTCTTCTACACATGCACGTAATGTCATCTTTTCTCTTTTCTTCTAAACATGTATGTTGTAATGTCATCTTTTCTCTTTTCTTCTAAACATGTTTTCTTCTAAACATGTATGTTGTAATATCATCTTTTCTCTTTTCTTCTAAACATGTATGTAGGCCTAGCTGGCAGCAGTCCACACCCTTGTGTTCAAATAGCTCTCTAATGACCACAAGAGGGCTCTTTGCTGTCATGGTCATGTGATATATCCTCATTAACAAACCTACAAATACATGTTTAACAATATGTTGCAGTGACAGAGGTTATATTAAAGGTGAAAGGTTTTTGTCAGAAAGTTCAGTTTAAAGAATGGCTGCAATTTATCTGTGTCTCTCATCTGCATTTAGCTATATATGTGAGGAGTAAAGCTTACTCATTATGGTTATGATAATGCTTACAGTTGTACCTGTGGTCCAACAGATCTGCATTTAGGCTACTGGACCTATTACGTTATACAGACAGTACCTGGAGATTTCAGTATAGCGAATCATTCAGAATGATTCTGAATATTCACAGCAAAATACTTTCTAGGATGTGTTGGATAAAAACACTTGCTGTATACACCTCTGTATGCTATGTGCTGTCAGGCAGGCAGACAGACAGACAGACAGACACAGACTCACGCACGCACGCACGCACGCACGCACGCACACACACACACACACACACACACACACACACACACACACACACACACACACACACACACACGCACACACACAGAGTCAGAGTGTGGAATGCCAGTCTGGTGGATGGTCTTGTTGAGGTGTCAGGTTGCAGTAGGTGGTTCAGGTTGTGACCCTGGCATATCTGTTTGTTTTATGTCACGGCAACTCCCTCTGGGGAGATGACAGTCCAGCAATACCAGAGAGGGTGAAACCTGAGATGAGCCGGCAGAGCTTAGTAAACAACAACTCCTTTATTGAGGCAGACTTTAGAGGCAGACAATGGCGTTTACAAGATCTCCAATCTAGGGCTTTGTTTTTGTGGCCTCCCATATGTTCTAAGTCATGTTCATAGGAATAACATTATGTTTTGTTTTTTGTATGTAAAATGTCATAAAGTGGTACTATATTCAAGGAGATTGTGTGCAATTTTAAATTCTCACCTGTGTGCACACTTTCTGTTTTGGCGAGCAACTTTTCTTAATGTGAAATAAAAGGCAAAGCCAAGTAGTAATAGTATGGTGTAAAGTCAATACATGTACTCAAGTAGGCCTACTGTACTTAAGTAGGCCTACAATTTACTTTTAGTTTACTGGAGTATTTCCAATCTTCAATGGCCTACTTTTACTTCTACTCCACTACATCTCAGAGATATTGTACTTTTACTCCACTACAATTATTTGGAACTTTTAGTTACTTAGATTTTGATCATTATTAAACATGTAACATTATATTTTGATGGGTCGCATTGTGAGCTTGTAGATCTGCTATAAATGATTTGTATACATTTATAGATGGGTCACTCAGCATAATGAGTAGCTTTTGGTAGTAGGTCTACATTTTGATACCAAAACTTTTGTACTTTTTGTACTTTTACTTAAGTACAAAAGTACATTTAGAATTTCGGACACTTACTTGTAAGAGAGTATTTCTAGGCCTATATAGCAGTATTGATACTTTTTACCTAAGTAAGAAATGTGAGTAGTAGCCTACTTTTTCCAAGACTAGTAGTCTAGTAGCCTACTTTTTCCAAGACTGTAGTAGGCTAGTTCATCAATGTCTTCCCTCCCTGTCTGTTCTTTCTTTGAATGGACTTTTGGGCGCACACACACACACACACACACACACACACACACACACACACACACACACACACACACACACACACACACACACACACACACACACAACACTACAGTTCTTTTGTTGAAACGCAGCCCATATTACAGTTGTCCCCCATCCCTTCCCCCCTCTCTCTGTTTCTTTCGCTTCCACCCATCCTCCCATTCCACAGAGTGACGCCACTCTCTCACCCCGCCCCGCTAACTCAATCTTTGCGTTCATTTCATTCCTGCTCCCATTCCTGTTCTCATTCCGCGCATATTTCGCATCCCTGTAGATTACGAGGGCGAACTGACGCTGCCCGGCCCCGTCTGATCATCCGTTCAAAACAAAAAACCCTCCCAGGAGTTGATGGAGAGCTTCCAACATATCATAATAGATACGATCTGAGGAGAATCTGGGGGAATTATTTCATAAAAAGAGGGAGCTCGGATTCAAGGTAAGTTCCCGAGGAGTTTTTTTTTGCCAGCCTGGTCTGATCTGTGCTGGCTGCGCCCCGGGCATTTCATTTTATAATCTTAAACAAAAAGTGGTTGTTGAAAGGGGAAATTAAATATCTGAATGAAAATTATGTATGTTTGTATGACAGAAATGAAAACACACATGTGTTGGTCAGTTCTAACAGGCTTGTTATTGACCGGCGAACAGCGAACCAACCATGTTGCTTTCACTATCCCGATCCCCCTCCCCACTAAACCCCCCCCCCAAAAAAAAAATCAACCTGTTTTTGTAACTGTAATAAGCGTTACCCGGGGCGCTTTTTGTAATACGAATATAATTAAATTGTCAGTGATGTGATCGTAAATTACACACCGTTTTGTTAAAACAAACCCAAACGTGTTCCTTTCCTCCTGTGGTAGAAGGCAGATCTGAGCCGAACAAAGCTGGGAGTGATCGGGGGACTTGTTGCATCGGCGGGGTTTCATTCTGTGTGTGTGTGTGTGTGTGTGTGTGTGTGGCTGTGAGTGTGTGTTGTGTAGGACTAGTAGGCCCGGTAGACCTTATACAGAGCATCCACACCTTATAGCCTAGTAATGATTAGTGGTGGAAAAAGTAGGCTACTATTATTATATATATTTTTTTGTAATTGAGTAAAAGTATCAATACTGCAATGTAGAAATGTATTTGAGTAAAAGTACCAAAGTATTGGTATTAAAATGTACTGAAAGCACCAAAAGTAAAAGTACAAAAATGTTTGAAAATAGCAGATCTACAAGCCCACAACGCGTCATGATTGGCTATTTTCAAGTAGCCTATAGGCATAATATAAGGCTAAAGTGGTTAGTGTGTATTTTGTAATAGACCCTATTATAATTCTGCAAAATAACTAGTAACTAAAGTTTTCAAATAATTGTAGTGGAGTAAAAGTAGGAAAATATTTTGATCCGAGATGTAGTGGAGTAGAAGCTAAAGTAGCCTATTGGAAATACTACAGTAAAGTATAAATACCCCAAACGTGTACTTAAGTAAATGTACTTAGTTACTTTACACCAGTGGTAATGGGGTCTACATGACTTGTCACTGATGGCCTGCTACAATAATTACACAGTTGGCATAATTGCTAAACACATTCAAAATCTGTGGTTAGGGCAAATCATAATAAATGGGATTAGGGAAAGTTGTAGGCTATAGACCAAAATATGCCTACAGACAGTACTATGTATTAACCAAATAAAGTTGGTAATGACATAGACACATGTCAGTGTAGGCAAAAAGCTAAATCTAAAAGTATTTTACTAACTGAATGATTATGCAAAAAGGGAACATTTATCACAACTTATAATGAAATGTAATAGCCTAACAGTCACAGAGCTTTAATTGTCAAAATATCAAACCTTTATTTGAACATCGAAATGAGGTAAGGTTTTAAGCTTTAAGTTACTTTATCAACCCCTTATTTGAACACTGAAATTATGTTGAGAGCATAATGTTTAAGCATACTCCTCAGTTGTGTGTATATATAGGAGTTCACACTGGGCATTTCCATAATGCACAATATACAGTTAGCCTATGTGTCTTGAACTAAATTGAAAATATGATGCCAAAATGGCTCATCTAGAAAAATAAATATGTGAATAGAGGGGTGTTGTTTTGAGCAACTTCTATGGATCCAATATTGTGCTTTTCAATGTAAATTAGAAATATTTGTAAATGATTCCCAAGCATGCAGTTGTGATCACCAAAGGATACTATTAATGTTAATTTGTCTTTAAGTAAATTTGTCGCATATAATGATATACTGTTATTTGTACCATGTCCCAGGAGAAGAAACAGAAATGACACACTATTTGAAGATAACTTCCCCTGTGGCGGTCTGAGCAGTTGACCCTCCTCCAGAGAAGAAACAGACACACTGAGCTCAAGGTTGGTACAAGCATCTTCTCTAGCAGGGGTGTCACACCAAATTCTGGGCACTGCATGGGTACAAGGATTCACTGCGGGCCCCCCATGAATGTTTAACCCATTTAGACTGGGAATGTATTATTATGCGTTATTTTGTGCTTTAACTATTGAAAAAATAGCAGATATACAAGCTCTGTGCCGCGCTGCGAGCTTGTAAATCTGCTATTGTTGAAAAATCTTGCAAATTTGTGGAATCCTTCTAAGGTTTTTTGAAAAACCCTATGTTTCTATGTCAGTGGTGCTCAAACCTTTTTCATGTGAAGGACCCCAGAATGATTTTGGTATTTGGCCACAGACCCTCATCTCAATATATTTAGTTCCAGGGACCCCCCCGGAAGCAAAATTTGAGTTACAAAAGAACCCTTACGACGGTTAGTACACTCTTATTACACAAGACTAATTGTATCCACCTTTTTATGTACAGGTCCATCATGTAGGGTGTATAAATTAAATCCAAAAGTTGTGCTTCCTTGAAGCACAGCTCTTCGCCAGGCCGGGTTGGCTATTCCATGGCTTCAAAACCTTAGAAGCAAATTGCGAGCAATCTTGACATTATTGACCTATTTCTTGTCTTGTCTGTACGACCTACTGTTCCGGAGTTATTGGCCAAAATGTGTAGTGGCCTGTTATAGCGCCACCATGAGGCGCATTTAAAAAAAGTGATCGACAGAGGTTCTGCCATGAGCCACTGAGTGTGTGTGTGTGTGTACTGTGCAAAGTTTCACGCCGATCAGGCTGTGCCGGAGATGACGGACAGACGGACATGGGTGAAAACATAATCTCCGGCCTTCGGCTGTCCAGCCCTGGCGGAGGCGACGAGTATTTCCCGGTGAACCTAAGCGCAACGGTGGGGGCTTGGGAGTGTGGGGAACACGCACCACTGACTATTGCTGATGATGGAGAGGTTATAGCTTAGCCTTTATGTATTGAGAATGAGAGGCACTCTTGCCGATTTAGTAAGAGACTCGTCGCCAATTGCAAGATATTTTAAAGTTATTTGGGGCCATGATGATATCCTTTTCTTCCCACAACTAGACTCTAAGGATTTATATTGTCTGTGTTATTGTTTACAACCACAATTATTTACGTGTGGCAACGGTTCACTAGTTTTTAGTGGGCTATAGTGTAGGCTTAGAAGCCTTTTCAGAAGTTAATTTAATGTTTTCCATTTAATGATTTCCTTTATCCTCATCTAATCTTGCGCTAATGCACGCAACTGTTTTTGCCATGTTTTAAGGCTGTGTAGGCTTTTCAGAAGTTCATTTAATGTTTTCCATTTAATGATTTCCTTTATCGCCATCTTCCGCTATTGCACGCAACTGTTTTCGCCAGGTTTTAAGTAGAGATGTTACCGATCAATCGCAATGGATCGGATCGGGCCGATCAAAGCGTGATCGGCGATAATCGGTGGTTTAGATCAAAAGGTAAATTCACCGATCCGATCCGATCGGTGCAATCCGATCAACCAGCCGTTCAGTATGCCCACTTGAGGCCATTTTGGGGTATTGATTTCCACAGTGCTGAAGGAATAATTAGTTACTGCTATGATAATAAATACATAGTAATGCTGGTAAATAACTATAAGGCAAATATATAAATGAATTCATGAGTGAATTAATTAATGAAAGTTAAAACATTAACATTAGAAAATATAAATAATATATAAATAATAACTTGATCGGATCGGTGATTGATCGGTATCGGGTGATCAAACTTTTGTGATCGGTGCTCGGTGATCGGTTCCAAAAAACCTGATCGGACCATCCCTAGTTTTAAGGTCTTATTTTAGTTGTTTCTCATAAGCTCGCAACCCTCCTTGCCCATCGGCCCCCACCTTTACGCACAGGTTCACCGGGAAATACGCGGTCGCCTGGCGGAGAGAAAATACAAAAAAAAAAAAAAACCTTACGGGTCCATTAGTTCTATTCTATTTCTATTTACACATATTTCTATTTACACACACTGTCAGCTGTTACATTAACAGTGACAATTTAGCTGTCTAGGCTCGTGATTGTACAAAGCTTTGTCAGTAACCCTGGACAAACAGCCTTCGCTCTTCCCTCTCTCTCTCCGTTGACATCTGGTTTGAGTGCTCCGTGCACCTGTAGAGACTGTGTGTGTGTGTGTGTGTGTGTGTGTGTGTGTGTGTGTGTGTGTGTGTGTGTGTGTGTGTGAAGAGGGGGAGGGGGTTGTAGAACAGACAGGGTGTCACGCCAAATTCTGGCCCTGGGTACAAAGATTCACTTTGGGGCCCCCATGAATGGGAAGGCATTATTATGCATTATTTTGTGCTTTGACCATTGAAAGCTCACAGCACGGCACCGAGTGCCTCGCTGCGAGCTTGTAGATCTGCTATTTTTTGAAAAATCTTTAAAATTTGTGCAGGTCTTTGAACATTTTTGACACGATTCTATAAATGTCTTCTATCCCTCTAGTTCTTTTAAACCTATGTTTTTATGTCAGTGGTGCTCAAACCTTTTCATGTGAAGGACCCCCAAAACAATATGTATTTGGCCATGGACCCCCATCTCAAATTATTTATTTCCAGGGACCCCCAGAAGCAAAATTTTAGTTTAGTTTTTTCGCTTAAAAAAATACATCATATATTCAAAGATTTGCACACATTTTCACGTCTTTTCAAAAAATAGCAGATCTACAAGCTCGCAGCGCGGCACTCTGTGCCGTGCTGTGAGCTTGTATATCTGCTATTTTTTCAATAGCTAAAGTATAAAATAATCAAGGCCCCTCCACCTTGGGCACTAGTAACTCAGTCCCACTCCCCCCCCCCCCCAGTGTGACGCCCCTGAGAACAGAATGCAAATCCAGGCGTTTGTTCTGGGGGCCTAAGCAACACAGACTGACTGACTAACGACCATTTGGTGTGTACGCGTGTGTACGTACGCGTGTGTGTGTGCTCATGTGTGTGTGTTTGCCTCTCGCTGTCCAGGCCAGGCCTATTGTTAAGAGCAGCAACAGGCGTTGGTGGATGAGGACGCACCATATGGCTTGTGTGTGCTTATGCCACAAGCAGTGTGTGTGTGTGTTCACATAGTTAACCAATGCCTTTACAATATGGTGGAGCTGTGAGGGCGGCTGCTGTCCCTCTCTGTTCTTCCGTGTTGTTTTTCATCTGTTTTCTAGAAACAAAATCCGACACACAGATTTTCGGAACCCGGGATTAGTCGACTAATCCTGTGTGGGCATGAAATGATGTCTTGTTGAAGAAGCACAGATGTAGGACTAGTTTGAGTTCCTTCCTTATTTAAAAAGGATTTATTTAAAAAAGGGATATTTTGTTGTTTTATGTACCTTACTTTATAATCAACAGGTGATCGCATAGTGCGACTGCATATGTCGTGCCGCGATGTTGCATTATTAGGTGTATGAAAATAAAGTGATTTTTGTGGTTTATTGTATTTCATATTTTCAGAGATATTTGGAGCATTTGGAAAATGAATGCTGGGGTAAAATAAGCTGAAGGTGTACTGTAGAGCCCTTCTTGTCGGTAATCTGTTTATAAAAAAATACAGATATGCTAATAAATGCTTCTGAGCGAGAAAGGGAGAATAAATACATGACAGATATGATAGATATTCCTTTCAACAGACGGTTGTGTGTTTTTCAAGAGGCCGGGCGAGCTCACATGTGTAATGAAATTTGGGAGGGCGGGGGGTTTATTAGGGCAACAATGGTGCGTATCGGGTGTGGGGGGGGGGGGGGGCTGACAGGGGGCACGGGGTGGGCGGAGGGGTTGTGGGCTTTGTTTGGGAAACAGGGGAACAATAGGCTCCTCCTGGGTGTGTGGGGCGGGAAGGGGGGGGGGGGGGGGGGGGGGGGGGGGGGGGGGGGGGGGGGGGGGGGGGGGGGGACTGCTGGCTACTGGAGGCCAGTTGAGCCTGTGCTGGCTTGCTGCTTTCCCCGTCCGTCTGCCTTCACCTG